>NW_024347791.1:8882858-9226047 GCF_902729225.1 Pteropus medius
TCTTTCTTTCTTTCTTTCTTTCTTTCTTTCTTTCTTTCTTTCTTTCTTTCTTTCTTTCTTTCTTTCTTTCTTTCTTTCTTGGTATTGGCTCATGCAATTGTGGAGGCTAGAGAGTCTTAAGATCTGCAGTCCCCAAGTTAGAAACCCAGGAAAGTCAATGTATAGTTCCAGTCCAAGTCTAAAGCCCTAAGAACCAGGAGAGCCTGTGGTATAAGTTCCAGTCCAAAAGCTGGCAGGTTTGAGATGCAGGAAGAACTAATGTTTCAGTCTAACTCTGACGGCTGGAAAAGATCAATATCCAGTTCAAATAGTCAAGCAGAAGTTCCTTCTCGTTCAGTCTTTTTGCTCTATTCAAGTCAATTGACTGGATGAGATCCACCTACGTTAGAAGGAGGGCAATTATTTGCTTCACTAAGTCTACTGATTCAAATGTTAATGTCATCCAGAAACGCCCTCACAGACACACCAAGAATAATATTTGGCCAAATGTCTGAGCACTCCATGGTCCAGTCAAGTTGACACATAAAATTAATCATCACAAGTTGACTCCTTGTCAACTTGGCACCAACATGTATCTCCTTAAACTAATACAATATTTAAATGATTGATCTATGTTATAAAATATTATTTATTTGTTATTTTACATGCACAATTTAAAATATGTATGAATAACAAAATTAGTATACTAAGCATAATCATTTGATTAATATATACCTTAGAAGTTTATATTTTCGAGTGACCGAAAACTCAATTTTGAACTTATTGAGAAAATGAGGGATTAAGTTACTTTGGGGTCACTTTTAATTGGGATGAACAAGGTCTTTCTATAATGCTGGTATATCATTTAACCCTCAGGAAAGTCTTGAGAGAGAGTAATATCTACATTATAACAATGAATAAATTGTGTCTCAAAGAATGTAGATCGCTGTCCAAGACTGTAAGTCTGGTATATACAAATCACAGAGGAAACTTAACACATCCCTATATTTTGTTATGTGAATATTTTCTATGCCATAAGCCTCATTATAATGCTTTCACCTATTTAATTTACTTGTGATTTCCTTTCTCCTATAACTTACTCCTCAGGTAGTCACAATTCCCTCATCAAAAGCCATATGAGAGTCTAAGAAATTATTTTATAAGTTCTTGCATTTATTGTAACCAAAATGAGTCTCTTTGTTTTTCACCAAGTCAAATGAGCTGAATAAGTTATTTGGTATGGATGTAATAAGATAGCAAAAATATTTTTATGAGTTGGAATGATATATTCTTCTGTCACTCAGGGGATATGATAGGATGTTATTGCCCTATAAAAATGTTTTTACATCATCCTGATATCATGTAGTCCCTACATATAAATACTTCTAAAAATATCCATAATAAATCTTGGGTTGTTTTTGCCTCTGCAAAAGATTTGCATAAGGAAACCTAAAAGAAATACTAATTTTCTGTAACCAAATAAATAGAACTAATGGTTTTCCTTGTATTTTAAAGTTCTTTACATATTTTAAAGTACAGCATTATCAAAATTCCTTATAAATAGTCTAATAAACACTAATGTGTCTTCTATTGATCATCTAGTCTTCTTGTACTAGATTAGGTTAATATCCCAGTGATTTTAATAAAAATGCCACAAAAATTAATAAATCATGTAGCTGTCTTTGAAGAAAAACTCAAAGTCAACTTATAGTATAGGCAATGAATAAAATAATCACTGTAATAGGTAGATATAGATATGGTTTATGCCTCTACCTACTTCCCCAAAGGCTATAAAGCAGTGAGAATAAATACACATAAAAGCATATTTGATAAATAAAGAAAAACCAGAAAACAAATACAAACAAAAAATGAATAATTAAATCAGAAATCATGATTGAAAGTGTTTAGATAAACAAATACATAAATTAATGGGATGATTACTGAATGTGTGGGTTGTGATGTTCTAAATTTCCTAACCATTGGAGTGATAAAGAAGGAGGAAAAAACAGATTGGATGCAATCAAGGCTTTTCAGACTTTCCTTGTAAAGTTCGAGGAGAATGACTTCTGGGGTACACAGACTGAAACGATCCACTAGAAGTGAAAAATCATTTTATGACAGCATAAGAATTCATGGAAATATTGCATTCTGCCATTAATACACTGACATTTGTTTTAATTTAAAAAATGATGATTTTTATTATCCCTATCTGTGAGTAAAATTTATTCTCCAGAATGAAGTAGCACATTAATCCAAAGCCTAACACCATATTCTACAACATGGTACATTTCTTCTTACCCCTGGGAAGTAAATACATACAGTTTAAAAAGCATATATTTACAAAGTTCTCATTATCTGATTTATTTCATAAAATCATACAACTGATGTATTAAAGTAAAAAATTTTTTAATTTAGGTATAACATATATGCAGAACTATATCCTAGGAGATAGTGTAAAAAGGAAATAGATTATACCTTATAAAGACCAAAACTCGGTCTTGAATTAGCACAGTGCCTGTCTAGATTACAGTGATCTACTTCTAATCTATCTTCTAAGCAAAGCTAAGATAAATCTTTTCTGGAGGAAATAATATCACCTAGAGTCTCTATAATTTTTCACATTAAATGTCTGGCATTCAATTTAAAATTGCCAGAAATACCAAGAGGGAAAACAGACAATAGAAACAGACCTATGAGTGAGCCATGGATGGGTAGTAACTGCTTTGGCCAAGAAGAGAAACTTCAACTCACATGAATACAGAAGGGGAAATTAAAACCAAGCCGATTTGCTGATTTTCCAGAGAAGTTCAAAATCTGGAAGCACCAGGCATCACAGAAGGCAGAGGGTAATGTGGGGTTGAGAATAGGATCATTAGTTGCAAAACCTTTAAATAGGGCAGTTGTGTCCCCAGGTCCTTTATTCAAAGGTAATTAGTCCATATAATAAAAGATCACAGGTTTATTATGTAAAGAAATTAGATCAAAATGGCTCCAACTTAGGTTGGAGGGTAGGGTGAAGTGTGAAGTTGAAAACATTAATATTAAATGGACATCTACTTACTGAATGGAAGGATCCTCAGATCCTTATTAAACCTGCTCTGAGAACCTCAGGATCTAGGTAGGCATTTGTTTCTTTAGGCTCCCTCCAGGAGTATTTTCCTCAGGAAGATTCATCTGCAGGTGATGATATTTGGGATCCCCAAAGAAATAGCTACCTCCCAACCACACCATCTTAAAGTGAAGCCCATAGTCGATAAGTTCTATTCATAAATGCTTGAGTGCCTTACACATTAGTGGAGAGACAAGAACCACTGAATATTTGAAGAAAGCCACAAACATAAAAGAGAAAAAAAAACAAATAGAGCAAAATTAAGTAAGGGAAAAATTAAGTAAGGGGGTAGAAGGAAAAGAGATTGTTGAAATGGAAGAAAACTTACAGCTACACATATATGTAATAATCTTAGACATATAAATAGGAGCATATTTTCCCTTTCCACTGAAGACATCTCACTGGAGGAAAAAAAAAAGAAAGAGGAAGAAAAGAAAGAAAGAAATACAGTAGAGGATAATGCATCCATAGAATAAAAACAACATATAATAAAAATGAAACAGTCAGAAAATAAGAGAAAGAACACATTCGTATATTTAAAATATAATACACAAAATAAAATTTAATTGAGGAATTGGAATGTAACATTAAGGAAATATCCCAAAAAAGATAACAAAAAGAGATGAAGAAGAGAAGAGAAATGATAAGACTTCCAAGATCAACTATGAGGTCTAACAAAAGTTCCAAAATTCAAGACAAATAAAGCAGTGAGGAAGAAATTATCAGACATAACAAAACAACAACAAAAACCTTATAACTGAAAAATACGTTTCTATGTTTAAAAGGGCACAAATCAAAAAATTTTAGAATACCCGGATAAAAAGAAAATCCAAAAACTTTCAGAAAGGAAAAGATGCCATGATGTGAAGAGCACCTGATATCTCGAAAAATGGTGAATGAGAGAAGGCGATGAAAAAATACCTTTAGAATTAAGAAGACACTCAAAATTCTCTACCCGATAGAACTGTCAATCATATATGAAGGTAAATGGAGATATTTTTGCACGTACGTGGGCTAAAAGCATTTATCTGCTATGAAGTTATATTAATAAGTGTTCTTAGTACACTTTGCCTTCACAAAATGAGAGGAAGCCTGATATCCTACAAGTGGGGGCCGACACACAAAAGAGTTCCATGTTGGTAATATCGGTTGATAATATCTAAAGTTGGGAAACTAATAAATAGCAGCCCTGCATTTATTTAGACATGTGTTATAAATACAGAAGAAATAGCTAAAAGAGTTTGGAGTGGCTGCCTCTGGAAGGCAAGGCTACTGTTATTTTTAATTATAAGCCCTTTAGAACTTTTTGAAGTTTGAATTCCACATGAGCACCTTGATAAAAATAAAAAGTACATTAATTTTTAATTATATGGATTTAAAACTTTGATTAATATTGCCATATTGTCTTTAAAATTGTACACTCCCATCAACGGTGATGGAGAGATAATAGGTGGTTATTTCATACATAACTTTTGTTAACAGCACTGAATACACTTAGCAAATGTTTTTCTCCAGAGTGATAATGTTATGAGGATCTGGCATTGGCACGAGTAGAGAACCTATGTTAACCTATACCTAAGATGGTCTTTACATCAGCAGTCAGAATGGTGTACTAGAAAGAACTAGATGGGCCTGAGTACGAATTGGCAATGGGACGCTCATTAGCTGGATAACTTTAGAAACAATACTTAAATTCTTCCAGCTTCAGTTCTCCATGTAAAAATGGGGCTGTTAACACCCCCCGTGATTCATGGTGTAGCCTGAGAGAGAGAGAGAGAGAGAGAGGAAGGAGGGGAAGGGAGGGGGAAAGGAGGGGAGAGGTGAGGAGGGGAGGGGAGAGAGAGAAAGACAGAGAACAAGTGAACATACTAGTATTCCAGTAAGCCCTAACTGCTGGTCCACTGCTCTCGTCCATAATTGACACAACTGAATGGTCATAAGGAACTTGATTCATTTAATGCCTTGCATTGGGTCCTCCCCTTCCTCCAGAAGCCAACATTGAATGTTAGTAGTTTAAGGGGAGGTTCCAAGAAACAACATTAGGGGAACAGGAAAGTGTAAAACATGTTTCAGCATTATTTCAATGAAGGGGTAAAGAAGCAGAAGTATCTACCACCTCTCATCTGTTATTGAGAGTTGCTTCTAAGAGACCATTAAATCCTGAGCACTCCCAACATACCTCTCATCCTTAGCATGAGCTCTGGCAAACAGAAAAATGCTCTTGGGAAAAGAGTCGGTATCAGTTATCTTTTATAAATGTAACTGGTTGATTATATTATTTTGAGCTCTTCAAACTTAATCTCAAAGAAATTAAATCATGAAACTGGAACATTATAAAATCTTCCTGAATAAGGAAAACAGATAGAAATAAATCTTCTATGTTGTGAAAGTTAGAAAGTATAGACTTTAATTTCTTAGATTAGCTTCAGTTATAGAAATGAATTACAGTTTTATTTGCTATTTAGAGAATTTAAATACTGTGCTGAAACTGCCTTCTCAGAAAGATCAGGAAAAGTTGTTTAGAGACTATTTAAATTCCTATGACCACAGAAATACTAAGAACAAAGATAATTTTTGGAGATTTGCCAGGTGGGGCAAAGGTCTTTGAAATTAAACTATACATGCTCTGATCCTTGTTGTTGTAATTTAAAAACCTAATGAACTTTTGTCATTCTTTTGGCTGCCCAGTGTCTGAACCCCTTCCTATGTTTGGGGAATTCTTGACCTTATGAGGCTTAGTAGGATGCAGAAACAGGATCCCAGTATAAGAATTTAAAGTTCCAGATTATTACTTTTCTAGCTTTCTTTTCAGCTAAGCATGGGCCTATGATCAAGCCTCAGCCAATCTGGTCCCCTTAGCAGAATCTGAATGGGCATCCAGTGATGCGTAGGAGCAGGGATGATAGACAACCATCTCTGAAAGCAATAAGAGTTGTAGCCAGTTTCTGGGGGGCAGCAGAGGTGCTATGCTAGCTGTGTTCAGTAACATGTGAGATGACGTAAATTGAGGAATCTAGTGATTGGTAGCAGTGACAGTGATGTCCTCACTTGACCAGACCTTTGATGTGGTTTGGGTCTTTAGGACCCAAAGGATACACGTTCTCCAGCATCCTCTGAAATTCTGTAAGCTATCTGATACCTTTCAATATTCCAGTCATTACTTTAATAAGTCAAAACTGATTTCAGTTATCTACAACCAAGAAAGTTTACTGCTTCAAAAATTCAGTCTAGGAAGTGTGTTGTCAGTAGCAAATGCTAAAAAGTGGAGTTGGCAATCTCAGACTTCTGAACTCATATTAACACAGTGCTACTCAGTACTAAGAAAATACATTTTATATTTTTCAAATGCCCATTTCAGATATGGCCATAGTAAAAAAATAAACTGGGAGATTATCTCAGAAGACAGAAACAAAGATCATCAAAGACATAATAAAGGGTATTCCCTGAAGAGAATGGAAATAAGGCCAGCTTCATGGACTAAGGAACTTACTCCTCTCCCAGGCAGGAATCTCACCATTCCTGTGCAATTGGATGAGATATGTGTTACGGAAAAGTGACTGTGAGTTGTTTTCTGCTCTTGCCTTTTCCACATCAGACTTTATATTGTGGTTCATTACTGGACCATGAAGGGCAAACACAGTCATGGATTAAAAGAGATGACTGAGTGTTTGTATTAACTTTGTTTCTAGCTTCTGTAAGCTTGGCGCTATAACATCTCCTCTGTATGTATATACCAGACACACCTGATCCTGGACAACACAATAATATGTCTGAGTTACCTTGCCTTAGCCACTGCTTCCGTAGTCACCCTCCCCACCTCCCTCCAGGAAGATTCCTCCTGCAGAGAGTATGATTTTTAAATAAAAACCAACCAATCTGGAGTCTACACCCCCAACCACTTCCCTTATAGGGCTCTCATATTCCAGGCTACTATAAACTCATTCTAATTACTCCAGAGCCAGATACTAGACAGCTAGGGAAAGCCCCTTCTCTGCAGAGCCCCGTCTTATTAAAAGTGACCAGTCCTAAGCCTGCTCACCTACCTCACCCATTTCTTCTTGCAGAAGCCACAGTCAAGCCTCATCTCCACAGTTCCCCCTTTGCATCTGCCTCATCCTAGTTCTTCCTCCACGTGGATCCCTTGGAGCTATGAGTGAAATGATCTCTTCGAGGGCAGTCATCTCCTGATCTATTGTCCTTACCATATCTAAATAGAACATATTTAGAACATACCTAAATAGAACATAGCTAATAGAACATATTAAAACTACATTACGCAACAATCTGGACTTGGATGTAGTAACTTGATGAGACTTAGCCTTCTCTTAGGGAATATGTGAATAATTTCAATAAAGGCACAAACACTTAAGTGTACATAGAGATACTGGGCAGTCAAAAGAGTGGGCTGTAGCAAACATTGTTGGTTCCTTCTTCAATATAAATTACACTCTCCTTTCAGTCCAAACACCAGTTTTATTCAGGTATTTATCCCTTTCTCCTGTGACTCAAAGGATCATGACCCTTTCTCCCCTCCAGGAATAAATTCTATTTGTTCTGAGCCAGTCACAGCTGTCCCTTTCCCCTTGCCATTGATTGATTTAGGGCTGAGGATGGGACCCAGTTCCAGTCACTAATCCATGAGGAGAGATGTTCTGGGAGCTCCTTGTGACTATGAAGAAGACAATGGGAAAATGGTCTTTTCTGTCATGGGACAAAGTTGTGCCGGGATGTAACCTAACTGTAGCAGTCATTCTACTCCCAGGGAACCTTAAGATAAGGCCAATGGCAACAATAAGAAATAAAAGAATCACGAGAAAATGAGGCCAGAACAATATGTATCATGGTTGTAGCTCACTCTTCCTTTGGACTGCTTGATCTGTGAGTAAATTTTCTTATGTTTTAAAAACAGTTTGAATCAGAGCTTTTTATTACTTGAAGCCCAGAATATCCCAACTGATCTCCCTGCTTTTACTAACAGTCAGTGAGAAAAACAAAGTGTTCCAAGAGATATCAGTCTGACTCTAAAACTTGTAAATGTGATCTTTCACCACATGCCTTGCTATCATTTAATTGCTTATGTAAAACATGCTTGGTACGTAAAATTTTATTTGTTCACCTACATCACAAAATGTTTATTATAGGAAATTCGGTTTGTTCACTTAAGCTGTATATGAACTCAGTGGACTTTGATTGATTAACCCACCACTGCAAATCCTGTATGAGTTTGCTTATGGAAGAGAATCTTCACTAGCTCTTACAGCTGTAGAGAATAAAGATACATCTGTTAGCAGATCCAAACATTGTGCAAAACTTTGTTCTTGCACAATTTCAGATAACTCATATTTGAGCCACATCTACTTCTTTGACTCAGCAGATCACCATTAAAGCATTCATGTGCCTTTTATATTTGGATTTCTAATTATGTGGCCCACTACAGAAAAAATTTAGATGCTCTACATTCTTTTTCCATTTTCAGCTCTTCATTAAACTAGTTCATAGCCTGGGTAAATCAGGGATGCTCCTGATAGACTTTTCTTGAAGTTGTCTATTTCACACATTCATGGGATGCCTCACTGTTCTTGCCTGAAAAGTATAACCAATCCCTACTTCCACTCTCTTTCTTTCTAGTATATACCTGCTGCCCTTAAAATCCATCCAGGCCTAAATTAAAGAGGTGGCCACCTATCAGATGCAGAGTAATTTTTCACCATTTTGCAAGGGTAAACAAAGGGTATCTTCACCTCTGAGGTGGGAGCAGGAAACTTGAATAAATATGGTTCATTTTAGTCATTAAAAATGTTTTAATTAACTTTCATCAATCCATGGAAAAGGAGTAAATTGCTTTAAACCTATTTTACATTACTATCTTTATTATCAGAATCCACATCATCAAAACACAAAATCAAATTCTACCCAGATTATATGAGTTAGAGAAAACTATATGAATCAATGTATCTAAATATAAATTTAAATTGTGGTTATATGAAATGTACAGGAGTCATTCCAGATCTCTACAGAGCAGGTTTCAATGATATTTGATAGTAATGTTCTTTATTAATGTTTTATCCATGTGACCATGGGAATAGTCAGGGTCCATTTCATATTTACAGCATCTGGCGATTAAAGAAGGGATTCCATGGCTGTGAAGGAATTGGCGCTGTCTTTTAAAAATGAGTTAAAAAGCAATGAAAAAAAAAAAACTTCTGGTATGTCCAGCAACATTGACTAACTTCGTAAATATTATATTGAGGAAAATAAAACCAGATGTAAAGAGCACATACTGTGTGAGTCTATGTATATGATGTTCGAGAAGGTGGACATAGACTGGGAAGGAGATTGAGAGAAACTTATGGGGTGCTGGAAGTGTTCTGTATCTTAATTTGGATGATGGTTATATAGGTGTAGACATCAGTCTTTACAGCTGAGATTAGCTATAATTAATGCTGCCATCTTAATGCGCTTTACATATCTTATTATATATGTGTTCCTAATCAATCAAGAAATCGCTCATCAGTGAGCTATTAAGTACATTTTAGTTAAATATTAATAGAACTTACAAATCTTTAAATATTGATAGAACTGAAGTTTCATGATAAATGGAACCATTTCTGTTTCACTTAGCACTGGATACCCAGAGTATGATATAGTCTACCTAGCACAGGGTAGCAGAAAGAGAGAACAGGAGGGGAGGAAGAAAATTATTGTAGTTATTTTTCAGTTTATGTATTATAACGAATTCTTCTATTTCATGCATTTGTTTTTCCCTTAATTTGGTAAAGAATATGCCTTTGAACAGAGCTGCCCCATAGAATACTTCTTACATAGAATGGCTGGGATGAGGAAAAGGTAAACATTTTCAGCATTTACTTATGCCATATGAATAAAAAGAACTGAGTGGAGAAAAAAGAATAAATCAACCAGAAAGACCACAAGTTCCAGGACCAGAGTGCAGAGGAAGATCCTGTAATTTAAAGGAGGTGCTGACAGGAAGCACCTGGAAGGAAAGATTTAATGCTTAACACCTGGGCCAAGAGACTAATGGGAAGGTGCCCAGGGGATGCACTGTAATTGGATGGAGTTTGCTTCTCAAAACTTCCACTCACTGGAGGAGTTTAATGAGCCATTTAGCCAGATAAAAGTGACAAGATGGAAGATGGGATACCATAACCAGGAAGAGGGGCCATGAAGCAAAGCTAAGAAGTCTCACTTCCTTGTCCTTGTGTGGTGGTAAGGAGGATCACCTATTTGAAATAGGGTGTCATTCCCATAATATATGGAGAGGGTTTTAGCCTTTGAATAGCTGATATTTCTTTATAAGGAAAAACTTGTTTGTGAAAATGAGCTTTTGGTAGGTATATTGTGGGTAAAAGGCAGAAACCATGTTTCTGCCCAAAAGGAAGCAAACTCTATAATGGCAAGAAAGAGAGTTAGACCTGATTAGAGGTGTTTGAGAGAACTGTCAGAATAAACTATTCAAGCTGGCAATGTGTGTAGATGGGACCATGGGAGAAAATGTTGATGGAATTTTATCAAGTCAATGGCTGAATGCTTTGTTATATAAACCTTCTTCACTATTTCCTCTTTGCAATCTTTGGTAAAATTTATTTATTAATGTTTTATAAAAGCATATATTCTTTGTGGGAGAATGGGTGTGATTACTGAGTCCTACTTTGATGATAGCACTAATTGCAATGGTCTTAGTCTGTTCAAGTTGCTGTAACAGGATACCATAAACTAGATGGCTTATAAACAACAGAAATTTGTTTCTTACAGTTCAGGAGGCTGGGAAGTCCAATATTAAGGTGCCAGAACAATCAGTGTCTGGTGAGGGCCCACTTCCTGGTTCATAGACAGCTGTCTTCTTGTATCTACACACAGTGGAAGGAGAAAGGGAGCTCTCTGGGGGTCTTTTATAAGGACATTAAACCCATTCATGAGAGATCCACCCTCAAGACCTAATCACCTCCCAAAGACCTCGCCTTCAAATATAATCACTTTGGGGATAGGTTTTTCAGCATATAAATATGGAGGACAAAGGTGAGGAACACTCAATCCATAACAGAAATCCAGACTACATGTAGAGATGGCCATTATCAAGGTAACCTCCATTTAGTCACTCTGGGTCTACCATTTTTTAAAAATTTTATTAGGCTTATTGGGGTAACACTGGTTAATAACATTATATAAATTTCAGGCATACAACATAATAAATCTGTATACTCAACTGTGTGCTCAGCACCCCAAATCGACTTTCTTTTTGTTATCATATATTTGTTCCCTTTACCCTCTTTGTCCTCCCCACCCACTTCCCCTCTGGTAACCACCAATCTGTTGTCTGTATCTATGAGTTTGTTCGTTTACTTTCTTTTATACTTCACATATGTTCTTTCTTAAGTGTCCCTGGGGAAGGAAGGACACCAGAAGGATATAAAGGAAGAGGAGAGTGGAAATGCTACCGATTGGATAGGGCAGGCTCCAGGGAGCTCTTGGCCTGGAGGAAAATGGCCCATGTAGTCTAGGAAGCTCTCCTGCTTTGTGGTAATAGAGATGGCACATGCATGAACCTACTGAGCAAGAAGAAACAAAGGATTTCTTCTCAGGGTTCCTTATGAAATGTGGAGAATAAACAGCTTTCAAGCCAGACTGCCTAAATCCTCGTTTCTCTCTGGGTTTATTACTTGCTTGTTTCTTATCATTTATCAGAATTTTTTTTTTCCTTTCTTGGACTATTCCAGTTTGGTCTCAGGCTAGGCAAGTTCAAGGAAAGGAGATCATGATCCAAGGTTGGGCCAGATATAACAGGCTCAAGAGCACCTCCCTGTGGCTTAGTGGCAGGAGAACAAGAAAAGTTAGCTTTTGGATATAACTTAGGGAAGAGAGAAATGCAAGGAAATAATTTGTGGGAGGTGTAAGCTTTGGAGTTCTATCATTAAGGTATGTGGCATTTTCCTTAGATCATTGTTTCTTTAGCACCATGAGGTCTGAAGTGCAGAGAAAATAATGGAATCAGGATTGCCACTGAAGGTTTTAAAGCCATTAGATGTATTTTATCATGAAACAAACACGATCACGTATAATAAATTTTTGTTTTGTTGCTAAAGCCATCAGATATGTTAGTGATTTTTTTTTTTAGGCCTGGAATGACTTTCCGAAAAATAATATTTAAATTAATATGTGAAACAAGTCATCTCTACTGGTATTGTTAATCAGAAAAAAGTATTCCATAGACAATAGTAAGAATGAGGACAGTTAGTCTATACTTTCAAATGGGACTTGATCATTTTAACATTGTTCACTAGCAGAATTTCTCACCAAGTTAGTACAGATTATATGTTACTTAATATAAGGTAACAAGAATGAAGTTAATTGTTTTTTTCTTTGGCATTTGCTTTAAGAGAAAAATCCTGAAATGTGTAGGGATTTCTGATGCCAAGAAATCATAAAATGTAAGGGTATATTTAGCAATTAGGGTGACTCAGCTCATGGTAATTGGCATACATATAATTACAATTTGCATTCCAATTGCTTAAACTTAGATATCCTTGATCAGGTTGAACATACTGTGAGTAGAAGATCTCTTTTTCCAAGAAATAAGACGGAGAGAATCTTTGGAGAATGGTCTCACTGAATTGGTAAGTTAGTTTTCTCCGGATTTTGGTGATTTCCCCAGTTCTTCCATAATTTCTCAGTGCTCTGGCCATTTTCTGGTAAGTCATGGTTTTCCGGTTGCCTTTTCTTTTTCCCCAAAGTTGGGCGAGTTTTTCTTTATTTTTTGATACAAATTGAAAAATGCCTTTGGTTTTATCAACCCACTGAATACAAGATGCCATCTCGGGATTACACAGGGATTCATGAAGGTATTCAAACAGTCGAAGTTTCTTCCTGCCTAAAATAGAGAAAAACAATGTCATACTCCACCATGGCTATACACAAAGAATATCTTCAGGAAGGGTTTGTTGAGTGACTGCAGAGTTAAAAGCTGCATTGGGACTGGCTTCTGCCTACCTACCCCCTTAGGCATGCCTTTACGGCATCACTTTATGTGACTTGAAAGTTGAGAGTCCTTTTGATCTACTAAAGTTTCAGCATTTTTTGTTAGTGAAGTTGTCCAAAATTTTGTACCATCCTTTACTAGAAAAGGAAGCCTGGAGCCTTTTTACTTGAGTCTTCCATTTGTCATGTGATCTTTCTTCACAGTTAAATCATGACTAGTAGTTTCATGTCCTATGTTAAATTTTCTACAGAACAAAACTGAGCAAAATGGACTGCAAAGTGTAGTGATTTGAAAGCGAAGCCTCAGTGAAAGTCATTTCCAGAAAGCCAATCACTTGAAGGGCTTTACTTCAACAAGTTAAGTCAAATAAGGTAAAGAATATGAAATCATTTTGTAAAATGCAAAACAGTGTGCAAATATAAGTGAAATTAACCAAAACAAGTAAAATGCGAAATTTGGGTCTGCATAATGTCTTGAAAAATAAAGAATAGAAAAAATTGGAGTGGAAAATGCCAAAATATCTTCATGACACTTTGACATTGAGTAGTTGGATTTCTCTGGCCTAACAGAATGAAGGTGAAATCCCACTTTCTGACTTTGAAGTGGCCTGTAAATACCATGCCCCACCAGATCTGCTAGTAGCTAAAATATTCATGGCCAAATTCCATTTTCCCCTTAAGAAAGTAGAATAGTGGATTTCAAACTGCTTTAACAGTCTCTGGGGAGTAATATTCTTGCATCAGTCATCATTCATCCAAAACCTCAAAGGTTTTTACAAAGATTATCTTTTGCATTATATTATCTTGAGTTTATGAATTGAGAAATGAAAGGGACTTACCAAAAAACACATCATGAATTAAAGTCACAAGTTTAAACAAACTCTCTGCCTCTCACCCCATGGTCAAATCAATCATAATGTATCTTCATCTTTTAAACTTTGTTTTCAGTTTTTTTTAAACATGTTTACATTTTTATTTTTTAAAATAAAAGTATTATATGCTCACGGTAAAAGATTAAAGCAGAAGAACAAAGTGAAAGTAAAAGTTCTAGTCTATCCTACATATTTCCAGAAAGTGTTTTCTTATTTTTTGCATATACAAACATGCATATCCTTTTAAAAATTACAAATGGTAACATACTATTTTACATTTTTTAAAGTAAATAACGTATCTTAAATCATAGAACAATTCAAAGATAGATGAAATACCAAACTGTTGACAATGATTGCTTCTGGGGCATAGCATGGGAGGAGAGAAGGAACACTTTCGCTTATTCTTTACATACTTCTAAATCATTTAATTTTTTTAAAGCGAACATTATGACTTTTGAACTATGGAATTAAAAGGATTAAAATTAAAAAGTGAATGTATTTAGAGTTCTTTCTGTATCAATATATAAGGTATACCTTCAAGCCTTTTAATAGCTATATATGCTCAACTTTATGCATGTCCTTTTTCTCCCAATAATAAGTGCCCAAATTATTTCATTCTATTTCCAATGTATCCCTGTTTCAGGATGAAGATGAAGCTCTACAAACAGAAAATAGTGAATGATATGTGTCCCCTAATGGCAAAGCTCTACATAGACAACGTCAATAAAAAGATACAGAATTCATACCCTGGAGTGAGTGAGTTATAAAGTAAGAAGAAGAAGAAGAAGAAGAAGAAGAAGAAGAAGAAGAAGAAGAAGAAGAAGAAGAAGAAGAAGAAGACGACGTGACAACTAAACAGCTGGACAGAATTAGAAGTGTTATCCTCCCTATATGAAATTACTTCCACAGTTTAATATTTAATATCAATATTCTATGACACAAATTTATTTTTTCTGTGTGATTTTATACATTATTCCTCACTGAATTAGAATATTTATGCATTTTTAAAATTTCATAATTCTAGAATATAGTATCCTGTTTTCTAGGAACAAAATTAATTTTTCCCAAAAAATACTCACTTAAAATAACTTTAAGTCACTATGATCAAGTATCATTTTAAAAATTGTGTTATAAAATTAAAATGTATCTTATATATCTCTGCACCATTTTTTTTACTCTCACAAACAACATTGCAAGAAATATCCTTAAACATATATATATATATTTATGGAATTTTGAAAAATCATCTACAGTGCCAGGCTATAAACAATGTTTTACATGGGTTTTCTTATTTGATTTTTACAGCAATATTACAATGTTTCTGAACAAATATTATTATTCTTTTTTTGAATAAGAAACTATGGTACACAGTAGTAAGTGATTTTCCCAAGCTCACACAATTAACCTAGAGCTCACACTCAACCACTGAGTTATATATAGTCCCTAAGAGTCAAAAGATATAATTTTTGGTAGGTATTGCCAAACTGCCTTACGAAACTGTAACGATTTACATTCCCTCCAATAGTACGTGTCAATGTGTACAGCTCACATCTTAGCCATCAGAGGTTACTATATTCTACTTAACCCTTTTGCTCATCTGTTAGGTGAGATCATCATGTTAATTTATAAAAATCAGGATTTCAAATTTATGAAATATCCAATTATCATGGAACTTTTTTAAAGAAACCTTAATAGAGATGATTTCTATTCCAAGGACTTCACAATTGAAGTAAGGTTTCTAAAATAAATTATGGAAAAATTCTCATTTTAATACCTAAAATATATACATGTTATTTTTAAACACAAATTTATTTGAGCTAAGTGGACCCTATGCAGCTTCGTAACATCACCGTGAGGCAATAGGAAGGCTCACCCAAGATGAACAGCTTTGAGGGGCTCAGTGTTTCTGAGTTAATTATTCTCATTCATGATTAGAGAATATTTTGCAAATACAATTTCAAACTCAGATATGAAATCCCTTTAAGCTGTTTTGAGGAAGATCTGGTTCTTTTACCAATACAGAGTGATGGATCCACATACCTTTTCCTCCCTTTTGCTGGAGAACAGTTTGTACCAGCTGATTTTCAGGGATGTTCTGCAGAGATGGGTGAATATTTCCTTCAAAATAGAGGTCTGCAGCACTGTTCTATATAAATAATACAGCAGAATGTTAACTGGGACTTTCCATGTGGCCCCCAATTGGTGGCTAAAGTCAAAAGCTGGGGGCAAAAAGAGTGCTAAACATTGTCCAAATGCTAAAAAACACTACTGCAAGCAGATAGCTCCCAAGGCAGAATTCACATATATAGAGAGGACCTTAGGTCATGGGGTAATCTTTGGCTTTGTGTGGAGTTCCATATTCTCCCACTCCCCCATGAGAAAGGAGAGAAGAACGCTTTTCTCCTCCCCACCTAAAAATGTCCAACAAGAAAACAAGATCCAAAAGAATCATTAATAGAAATTGAAGTGCCAGCAAAAAGGTAAGGTGGGCTTTCATTCCTGCAACGGATGTCTAGCCAGGCAAGAGGAGATAGAGCAGAAAGACGGCCGTGAAGGGAGGGCAGGGCCAAGAGAGAGGACAGAAGGAAGAAGCCTGAGCTCCTACCATTACATATGACAATCATATTTCGGTTTCCATGAGTTAATTACACATGGTGGAAAGGGCTGGACTTAAGCCATCTTACCATACCCCACATAAGAAGACTGCCTAGCAAGTAAGGAATCCCTAACCACAAGGGGCTGTGCAGTGTATGGAAGGATGTTGGGAGTTTAAGTGGAATAGGGTTGCCAGATTTAGCAAATAAAAAGATTGGGCATCCTGTATTTTACCTGGCAACCCTAGTGGAAGCAGAAGAGCTTAAGCTGGAACCAAAAATCCCTCTTCAAAGAAATGCCTTCTAAAAGGCCCTGACAGAACAATTCACAGGGTCAGAAAAAGGACTTTTTATATAGCATGGTTGCATGTAATGACTGAAAAAAAAGAAAAAATCCTTTCATATTTATACCCCACCACATTCAGACTGCTTTAATAAAATGGATACAGATACATTAAGAAAAACAATGTAAAAGAACACACAGAGAGATAGACGGTGGAGATATATCCTTTTGCAGGAGGCTACTAAAATAGAAATAAATTGATCCAATACATGTAGATAGATAGCTCTGAGCTTGGGAGAGAAAATAGAGCAGGTTAATACAAAATTGTAGGTAAAGCCAGTGCAGGAGACATTTGAGCCTTTGCCCTGTGGCCTTTAGGGAACTATCATAACTTTTTACAATTTTTGGATAGACTAAGGAGAAGCAGCAATGTGAGAACCCTAATAACACCTCCTCTTTATAGAAGTCAATCAAACTAGTCTGCAGCTGAGTGAAGAGCAACGATAAAGGGCAGTTTCTTTCTTGACAGCATTGCTAACCACTGACTGTCAAGCTCACGCCACTGATGGCCATGAGTAAGCATTTTCTCAGTCAGTGCTGTCTTTAAGCTGGGTTTCATCTAGCATACACGAATTGGAAGGTTGATGTGAACAGAAAATTTGCCTATATCAAGGATGACATATCCTGGTACATGTACTCACTATTACTGTTCTCCAGTTATAGACAGGATCCTCTGCAGGCAGCACACCATAACAGTTGGAATTTCCTCGGACATGAGAGCAGTGGTTGATGAAAGTCAGGTAGTTTTTGTAATCTAATTTAGAAACAGAAAAAGAAGTTAAAGTTAAAATTTCAAGCTAAAGTGTGTATTTATGTGTGTGCACGCTTATATGTTTATGTGGTTGAATATGCACTTGCTCCCTCCTGTGTTATTTTATCACTTTGCATTCCCCTATGGTATTTATTGCACTTTGCTGGTATTACAGATAATCTTACATATCCCATTTCTCTTACTAGGGCACATGATCTTTGCAGGTCAAGATCCCATGATTCCTTTTATCTTGGAACTGCCCGAAATACCCTGTGTAAACTCAATAGGCAAAATATCTACATCTCATCTAGACTATGTTTCTATTGTCTGTAGATTAATGGGAATACTTATTCTCCCAAGCAGAATATATCTTGGATGGGCGGAAGGTGTTTAAGATAAATTAGAATAATCGAAAGCCCTTTCTGAACAGTTAAAATTATCTATTAGATAAATAAATGTCAACGAGATACACTTAATAGCAAATAATTATGTCTCAGTATTCCTACATTCTCTGCATTTTTATATGAGACTTTAGATTTATTTAGGCTAGGTAACCCTGGACACATTTTTCCTTTGTTAGAATTAATCCTAGATGCAATGAGTAAATATGGTCTTCTCTGTTCTGGTCATTATTCTTACATGTGTATGTTACCAACAAGCCATTTGATGTACCAGCAGAAGAAGGGACTGGCATTATACCTGGGGAATACTGAAGATCTCCGGTTGAATGTTGCCTCAGTACCTCAAAAGCATCTTCAAATGCTTGACCCAGCTTGTCTTGTTCAACACAAGCCTGTTAGAACAATGACAGAACTCTGGAATTATGAAATTACCAATTGAACTTAATTATATAAAAGAGGTTTTCTCAACCATGGCTCTATTGACATTTTAGGTTGGCTAAGTGTCTGTTGTTGACAAATGTCTTATGCATTGTAGGATGTTTAGCAGCATCTCTGGCCTCTACCCACTAGATGCCAGTAGCACTTCAACAGTTGCAACAATCAAATATGTCTCAGACATAGTCAAATATGTTCTGGGGTAAAAAATTGAACCTGGTTGAGATCCATTGCTCTATAATATAGTATTTAGACACCAGTATTCATTCTATTAAAGTATTTAACATTCTTGTACAATCTTAGCAAGGAGCTGTGTAGTGGAAGACTGATTTGGAAAAAGAAATGCTCTTAACTTCAAAAGTATGTCTCCAAGACTTAAAATTAAACTGTTTTACAAATCATTTCATACTCTTATTCATCTGATCCATCTTTTATTTTCAAAATAGAGAACGAGTAAGGAAGATTTTAAAATGACAACTTACCATGTTTCATTAATAAATTGAAAAGTCTGGAAAAGATTTAAAAACAAAATTAAATAATGTCTCTAAATTGCCTCAGAATTAAAAGATCTGACTCAAAATATTTTCTGAAAATATCTTACATAAACCAGAAATGCCATCTGAATTCTCTTTGATGAGTACAAATTTTCTTTCTACAAAATTTTCTACTTTTTCTTTTTGTTTTTCTATCATTACAAAACATCTTAAATGTTAAAATAGCTAAATAGAGTTAACTACCTAAACTACTTAACTTAGAATATGGAAATAACTTAGGAATATATTTTCAAAAATTTTTAAGTACTTCAAAATTCTGAAAATCAAAATCTTTTTTTTGACCTTAGCATATCTTTCCCCTTATAGCAGTGACTTTTTTAACCTTTCTGATGTCATACAGCCTGTGGAGAATCTGGCGAAAGACAAGCTTTTTCTCTCACAAAGTGCGGATTTACATTACAAATAAAAAACCCATCTGTGGATTTTCTAAATCTTAAGTTACGAACCCTGGTCTATAATTTTACGCTATCCACTTTCTTATCTTTCTAAGTAATTCAGATTTTGTTTTAAATAAATAATTATCACACAGACTCACATTAAATGTTTTCTTTTTTTTTTTTTAACTCTATGATCTATAAAACCACACAGAAAAACAAACAAATCCATATAACAAGAAAGCATGTGGTGGATCCAACATTGCTTATCATTTCATTTGGCACACCAAACAACTGTTTATACAAGTTCTTAACATTTATCCTGCATCCACAATGACATTACTTTAATATTTAATATCGCATAATACAATGAGATGATATAATCTAATGTTGTTATATACATATACATAGTATATCAATATTTCAAACATCTAAATTCTATGAAGCTCTCTGAAATCACTATAACATGTCAGTTAAAAGAGAATATAAAGAAATATGAAAAAGCCATGAAAATGGTAACAATGTGAGGTGATAGATGTGTTAACTAATCTTATCGCGGTAGTCATTTTGCAATCTATACCTATGTCAAATCATCACGTTGTGAACCTTAAACTTACAATATTATGTCAATTATAATTCAATAGATGTATTTTTTAAAAGCCAGGTCAATGACTTTCAATTAAATTTGCCTCGACTCATAAGTGCCAAAGCGAATACATGAGTGTTGTACTTTGAATTAAAAACTTAAATGAAGCTACTCTCTTTGACTAAAATACCACACAAAACTATCACAGCTCTTAAAAGTAGCCAACTTTAAGGGAAGAAAGACGTTTGAAAGCATATCGATCACTTCAATTGCTTAATATTTCTTGTATCGAAATGCAGTCAATGAAAAATACTCATTGGGTCAAAAGAGAAAATCAAAACAGTTTTTACAAGGTATTTTGAAAAACATAAGCTAAACACTTACCGGGAAGACACTCCAACTCTTTACAATGATGTTTCATTAATATCAGAATTGCTAAGACAAGACTGTCAAGAACTCACTGGCAGAGTTGCATTAAATAACTGTTTTTAAGGAAGTGCTACAAAGGGGATTTTTTTTAAAAGATACAGTGCCTTCATAATTTCTATTTCATGATATGGCCAGTAGACACCAGAGGCTATTATTTTGAAGAGGCACAGAATAGTTTGTATCCTATGGGCCAAAAGCATTAGAACAAACCCCATAAAACCCCCATCCAGCCTAAGTTGCAGCTCTGCTGGCCCCATTAGGCTTCACCGGAAAACTCTGACCATTACAATGCTTGTCCATTCTTTTTTATTCCTTTTACTTCTCCCCTGGTTTTGGACTCTATATTGCCTTTCTTGCTTAGACTGTTAAAGCTTTCACTCTGGCCTCCCTAAATTGGTCTTTAAAGGCATAGGCTCTTGCCCTGGCATTCGAGGCTCTTCATTACAGTCTTAGCTTTATTTACCGTTGTTCATTTAAGAAAAAGAAATGGAATGATGCTATGGTCTTCCCTCCATGCTTAAATCCAGGAGAGGCTCCAAAACAATTAGGAGAGGCTTACGGGTGGGGATCGATTGTACATGCTCCAAGCTGCTGCATTTGCAGAACAAGTCCAGTTCTCTCACTTAGCATGAAAGCTTATTTGAGATAGTTTTTGGTGGCTCTGATGGAAACTATGGGGTGCTCCCTTCACCTATTGTGCTTCCTTCCCAGTCCATACATCTGCCTGCCCATCTATCCATTCCATCTTACCTGTTCATCAGAGTCCAATCAAGCGTCCGCGCGTACCAGATGGAAATAATCTTTACCTTTGAAACTCGCGTCTGCATCACTCTTAACTAACTGTAACCTACCATTTTAATAGATGTCACATTTAGCCGGGAGGGAAACTACCTAAGAATTTTTTGTAAACCTTGTGGGTGGAGGACAGATTTTCTGTTTTGCATCGTTGATATGAGGTCACTCACCTTTGATATGGGTCTATTGTTCTAGGCCATCTACTTTACAGACCTGATTTGTTATGCAAATGTAAACATACATTCCCCTCTTCTGAAATGTAGATGTTATAGTAACAAGTGTATAATTGCTAATGTTGATGAGTTTTTAATCTGCACAGTCCCCAAATCAACACCCTTTTTGCAAATACTTTATTTCATTCATTTATTCAACAAATATATATTACTGAGCTCTTTCCTCTGCTGGACACTGTCC
This sequence comes from Pteropus medius, assembly GCF_902729225.1. Lineage (NCBI taxonomy): Eukaryota > Metazoa > Chordata > Mammalia > Chiroptera > Pteropodidae > Pteropus > Pteropus medius. The sequence goes on from NW_024347791.1 coordinate 8,904,488, forward strand.
TGTATCAGGGCATGACAGCTCTAAACAAGTTTTAATGAGGAGAAATGATTAAAAAACAAACAAACAAACTAGATAAGTATGAGATAATGATAAATGCTGGGAAAACATAAGAGAAAGGTGACGAGAGAGTTTGTGAATGGTCATGCAAATTCTCTGAAGAGGGAACGTTTGTGAGCTCCAAGGATGAGAAAGTAAGCAAAAGAAAGGCAGAGAGGCAAAGATCCAGGGAAGCACCTCGTGGCAGAGAAAACAACCAGTAGGAAGAGCCTTAGATGGAAATGAGTTTGGTTTACTCAATGCACAGAAAGAAAGCCAAAATGGCTGGAGCAAAATGAGCCTGGGGACCAAGAGGCAAACTTGGCACCCTTATGGCATCAGATCAACCCACGCATTCAACCAAAATAATAAAAATATATATATATGTATTTTCAAAAGAATCTGAAAATCACCTGTGATAGCAGTTACCTGCTTAGCCCTATTTCACAGAAGAGGAAATCTAAGCCGAGGCTCAAAGACATTATATGGTTTTTCCTAAGGCCAATTACTAGTGTGAGATGGGCTGACTGGGTCCAGGTTTGGACCCAAATGACTTCATGCTCTCAACTGCTATGTTGGAGCCCTGTGTCCGCAGGTTCGGTTCCATTAGACCAGGGTTCTCAGTCTCGACTGCAATCTCCATAGCATCCAGCAGATTTTTATATTAGTACAAGATTGGTACATACTTGAAATGAATGGAAAAACAAGTAAACTTTCTAAAGCCACATTTTCCCAACTGAAGTGGTGTCTTCAGAGCTTTATTTTGCAATATGTTAATAAATAGATCCTGAGAAAGAATTGAGCAGAAATCAATTTTGCTGCTAGAACTTCTTTAGTGAAGCTGATGAGTATGTTGATTTTTTTTTTTTTTTGACATAGTCCATATTACAGATAAGAAAATAGAAATGAAGTTTGGGGTCCTTTGTAGGGCTAAGGGATAAAAATGTTTCAGCAACTTGAAAAATGACTCATTGTTCTTTTAGCATTTAGAGGTCAAGGCTTCCATCCCTCTGAGAATCTGACGAAAGCTATGAGTTTTTTCCCCAAGAAAATGCCACATTATGTATTCTCAGACAACCCTTCCCAGTCAAGCCAAAGGACCACAATTGAGGAGCTCTTGCTATAGTACATTTTCAAAGCCTTTTTATTTAAGATCTTAAGAACTTCCTCTTGAGATATTTGTACCCAATACACACGCCCATACAGAGCATCTTTCTGGGATCGGACACTAGTATTTTCCTCAACTCCAGAAGTGAGCTGAGTAACAAGGGCCCTAAAGAAAGGATCTCTGACTGACAGATTCTCTTTTGCGGAAGTTCGTTGTCCTTGGTGGCAACTGAGATTATTTTAGAAAATCTTAAGCAACAAATGTGCTGGTGTCTAAATCATAGGGTGCTAAATTTCAGGTGGAAGATTGCGTTTTCTGAGAGTAGAGAACTTCAGAATCTAGGAAAAAGGAGACTAAATTCAAGCTCTTGTCACTTTGCAATTTCTATTTAAATAACTCAATTGTTTAGGGAGTTATAGAACTGGGTCTTAATTTTAGTAAGATCTCTGAAAACCTAATAAGCAAATAATATTGCTAGACTGGGAAGAAAGTGCTAAAAATTTCTCATGTCAGAGTAGGAAAATTCATAGAATCATAGATTATAAGACAAATAGCTAACTTCACCCTCATTTTGATAATTACTTGTACTAGATTATTCTTTAAAATTTGAGACTTGTTTTGTGGCCCAGCATAGGGCCTCTCTTTATGAATGTTCTATTTGTACTTGAAAGAAGGTATATTTTGCAGTTATTGTACATATTGCCTAAAAAAAGATCTAGTTAGATCTAATTGGTCGATAATGTTGTTCATATCTTTCATCTTCTTATTGATTTTTTGTCCGCCTGTTCTATCAATTACGAAGATTACAGCAGATTGCAGAGGTTACAAAGAGTAATGTCCAATTATAATTGTGAATTTGCCTATTTATCCCTTTGTTGTGGCTGCCAGCCCCCAAAAGACACACGGACCACCAGAAATTAGTGAGTTATAGGAAACACGCTCTTTATTCAGCCAGCTGGGTCTGCCAGGGGTACGTAGACCCCAAATTAAGCAGCCCCGAAATGTAAAGGTACAGGATTTTTAAGCCCTAAATCCCATTCCTCATTCTGTCTTAAACACAAAGGTCTATTTTTCTCCTATTCACTACTTGTCAACCCACAGGTCAGTTGTGCAAGCGGGATACAGAAGCAGAAAGCTTATTGTTAGAATGTTATGTTCTCATGGGTGATAGCCTATGTTCCCATGGGCGGTAGACAAGCAGTAATTTTCCAGCCAACACACCTTTAGTTCTGTCAATTTTTCCTTTAAGTATCTTAAAGCTCTACTATTGGATTTATACTCATTTAGGATTATGTGCTCTTGATGAATTGAGCCTTTATCTTTATAAAATTTCTGTCTTTCTTTTTGGTAATCCTTTCTGGTAATCCTTCAGGTCTACTTTGTTTTCAACATGTTTACAGTGTCTTTTTATTTAAAGTATATCTCTTTAAGCAGCATATAACTGGGCATTGCTTTTTTCCAAATCCAGTTTGATGATCTCTGCCGTTTCAGTGTTATAGTCTAATTTAGTAATTATTGATATGATTAGGTTTAAGGCTACCATCTTGTAATTTGCTTTCAATTTATCGATCTATTTATTTATTTATTTTCTTTGTTCTTCATTTTCTGCTTCCTTTTGGATTAAATAAGTGTTTTGTATTTCACTTTACTTTCTCCATTAGCTTTTTGTAATTTGATGATTTGACATATCTTTTCATGTATAATGTAAGAACCTTATCGGCAAATAAGGATAACTCCATTTACATCCTTCCTTATCCTTTGTGCTGTGCTTGTCATATATTTACTTCTACGTTATCATAGTAGGTTATTTAACCCTCACAGTAATGCTGCCGGGTGGTATTATCCCCTGTGCTCCAGTTGTGACTCGATATCTTCTGTATAAACTTGGACAAATTACTTAAACTCTCAGTTTCCTCTCTGTAAAATGTGGATAATGATTTTACTTACCACATAGAGCTATTGTGAAGATTTGAGCGAATCCATGTAATGTACTTTGGATAGTCCCGGCATTTAATTAATGCTTAGCAAATGTTAGTTCCCACTTTATTATTATCTGTTTTACAGATGAAGAAACAGAGGCTCAGGAAGGTTAAGTAACTTACTCAAGGTCACACAGATAGTGAGTGAGAGAGGTGAAAGTTTTCAAACCAGTTCTACCTGACTCCAACCAAAGGTTTTTAACCATTCAATTGACTTTGATTCCTTATCTGTGGAGTAAGACTGGGAATGATAATGTGAATGAGAAGAAGAATTCGATAATCGCTTTATGTCAAAAGGCTCTTGAGAGGTTTTATTGGGATAGTGCAGCAGGAGGGGTTAATATGCACTGTGGTCATGGTTTATCACTTGAATTGCTCCTGTTTTACATCTGGGACCTACAGCTTAGCTGACAAGTGGCAAAGTCAGTACCCAAACCCAGGTCTTCCCTTGTTGTGACTGGTGCCTCTTCCAGGTTGCAAAAATAGTCTCCATAAGCTCTATGTATTTACCATAATTACTTTAATAGCTCCTACCAGTGTTCATACCAATGGAGGAAACTCTTCTGACACAAGACTAGTAAAAAAAACCACATACAGACACACACAAAGATAGATAAATATATACATACATATACATATACATATATATACACATACATATATACATATATGTGTGTGTGTGTGTGTTTACAAGACAAGAGAATGAATAAATTGTGGTATGTCCACATAATGGAATAATATAGAAGAGTTATGACAAGAGAATGAATAAATTGTGGTATGTCCACATAATGGAATAATATAGAAGAGTGAAATGAATAAACTATAGCTAAATGCAATGACATGAAAGAATAATGTTCAGTGAAAAAAGTAAAACCCTGGAAACCATTTAAATATGACAAGATTTTTGAAGAGTTTGAAAATAACTAAATATATTTTTAACCATCTCTTCTTTCTTTCTCTTTCCCTTCCTTCCTTCTTGCCTCTCTCTCTCTTTCCTTTTCTATTATCTATCTATCTATCTATCTATCTATCTATCTATCTATCTATCTATCTATCATCTATCTATTATCTACATTACTATAGTTAATGGATGTGTGTGTGTGTGTGTATGTGTGTGTGTGTGAACCAAGGGATTAATAAGCAGAAAGTTTAGGGTGGTAGATATTCCCGGGAATGGAAAAGCAGGGAGATAGTCTAGGGAGTAGTGCATAATATATTAAAAATATTTTAGTTTTTGTACTAGGAGATGGGTTCATGGGTACTCATTTTATTAAAATGGAAGCATGTGTATGCTTTCATGTGTTTCAAATAACAGACTAATATAATAAACAATAATAGGCAAAGGGAACAGGGATATAAAAACATCATGTAACAAAGCAAGTAAAATTACAAAAAAGAAACTCTAAGGAAATAATTTTGCCTTGAATAGTGAAAACACTCATTAGTGTTTTAAAATTATATTTTTTATTCTTTTGAAACTCCAGCATGATTTAAATACAATCTGTGTAAATTTATGACAATAATAAAGTATGACAGTCAAAAAGAAATATGGCAGTAAAAAAAGTACAAAAGCTTAGAAAACTGGTTCTGTCCCCCTCATCTCAGCCTCCAATCAATTCCAAGCATTATTTCTTGTTTGAAGCACTATATACTGATGGAAATAATTTTGCCATCAGATAACATCTTCACATATGGACCTTCTAGATATGTTTCTTGGCATGCCACTTTAAAAAATATAAAAGCAGACCCAATTGGTTTTAAATTTATTTAGTAAGGCATCTACTCTCTTATTTTGTTTAATGAAAAACCAAAGAGCTTGTTTATTTTTCTTTTGCATCCATGGTGTGAATTCTCATGGTTTCTGTGGAAAAGAGGAAGTCAAAGATTCAATTGTCAGATTTGAGGTACTGGATACTAATGTGCTTAAATGTTTATGGTTTTGAAAGGATTGCCATCAGCTAAGGTCCAGAGCGAGAGTCCTTCAGAAACTTGAAAAGGGGAAAGATGATAACTGTTCCCATAGATTAAACAGCAAGAAGAAGAAAACCAGCCTCAGAGTCTCCTAAAAGAGATGGGCAAGAAGGAATATTCAAAAAGTCAACGAGTCATTCAGAAGGGAGGGCTGCTTCCTCAGGAATCCTAGAAAGAAGCCTATTCTAGAACTATCCAAGAAATATCCAGAAGGAGAGGCAATCTGCTTCCGGGCAAAATCATCGCTATTGTGGAGATGATGCAGGGCGTGGTAGCCCGTGAATTTTAGAAAACTGAGGCATCTCTGAGGAGACCATCCTCCTTGTGAGATGCAGAGCCAGAGAGTGGGTCAGGCAGGCAGGATCCAGGAACTACAATCTACAAATCTAACTTTAAAATAGCACCACAAATGTACATCGGTAAGGAAAATATATTCACCCAAATTTCTCTCAAGGACAGGGCTAAAAGTAGTTGGAACAACAACAACAACAAAACACTTGCAAAGCTGTGGGACAGAGGTGGGACCTCTGAAAGACTCCCTTTTGTATCCATGATGGTCTCTGAACTGCCTCCATTTATTTGTTTACCAAACATCTACTGAGCATCACATAGATGCTGATCTAGATGTGAGGATACATCAGTGGACAAAGCAGACAAAAATCCTGTCTTTATAGCATTTCTGCAGGAGGAAACAGACGATAAGCCTGGGCATGATAAATAAGTAAATTACATAGCATAGTAGAAGATAATTAGTCTACAAAAAAAAAAAAAAAATAGAAAGCTGAGCAGGGTAAGAAGAAACAGGCACAGGAGAGGGTCCCCTTTTAAATAGGTCATCAGGTCATGGCATACTAAAGTGGTATATTTACATAAAGACTTGAAGGAGGTGAAGAAGTGAACTATGCGGACATTTGTGGGAAGACAATCCAGAAGCAGCAGCCATTGAAGTTCTAGGTCAAAAGCTGAAAGGCAGCATTGGCAAGGGCTTCTTTAGAGGGAGAGTCCCAGTTAATGACAGAATTGTATCGATTGTTTGGGGGCCTTGACAAAAGTGGTCTTTATTTCACCTTTCCAGCAGTTAGAACTCACTTCTAAATACTTTAAAGGTCGTATTGATATTTTAAGAATATTGATATGAGTGTGCACCAATTTAGGAGACTACTCAGGATGCCCATTTGTTTCCATGTCTTGTGATGCCATTAAACATTCTGCGTGGCTTGCTCTGGGTAGGGAGCCATCTAAGTTCCCCCTCTAGTTTTGGGATGAGAGCGTGTAGGACAAAATTATAACTAGAACTACCTTCTAGGAACTTCAGCCCAGTTTTCCACCTATCATTTCAATCCCTGAAATTGGATTAAGGTAATCCCTGATGCTATTACCCTAAGGCACTTTTTGGTAGATGATAACATCAAGTTATTTTTAGGATGTTTCAAATACAATGCTCACCAGACATTAAAGAATTACCAAGCTCAGAGGAGATTAGGCAATTTGAAGGAGAAACAGTAGTAACAAAAGATGATAGAAATAGCCACAGAGTTTCTGATATTGGGGTCATCAAATTATATTTATAGTGTTTGAGAAGATAAAAACAAAAGTCAAAATCTCAGCAGGTAACTGGAAATTATTTCTTTTTAATGGCAGAGGTTAGAGGCATGGCAAATGTAAAGGAGAACTAAATAAAAATTCTAGAACTGAAAAATGCCGTACCAAGAATAAGAATTCAATACATCCATTCATGCCTTTTCTATTTTTATAGAACAAGACAATTTTGTTGATCTTTTTAAGAAATTTCAGCTTTGTTGATTCTATTGTTTGCTTCTTCTATTCATTTTCACCTTTGTTATTTCCTTCCTTTTACTCTCTTTGTATTCTTTTTCTATTCTTTATTTGGAATATATGACATTAATTTTTGTTTGTTTGTGTTTGGTTTTGCTTTTTTAACCAATATGAGCAGATAAGGCTAGAAACATCACTTCTCTATCCTACAAGTTTTGATATAGAGTGCTTTCTGTAGTATTCTGTTCTAATTATTTATCAACTTTTCATTTTGATTTCTTCTTTGACTCAGGAGTTATTTATGTTTTTAATTTCTAAATGTGGTATCTCAGAGGCTTTTAATATGTTTTTATTCTTAAGATTTAACTCTCTATTAAGTTAAAAATTAAGAACAAAAACAAAACTCAACAAACTTGTTTCATAAAAAAACAAGTAGCAAATGTTTTAGGCTTTGAGAACAATATATCGTTTCCGTTGCATATTCTTCAATTAAATGCTAAATAGTCATTAAAATGAGGCATTATTTTTATATCAACATAGAACTCTAAGAAATATTATAAGATAAAAAATGTAAGATGCTAGTGTATATAGGATAATTCAACTTATATTTAAAGGGATATATTAAATATTATATATGCTTATATATGCATGAAATAGCCTGAAAGGATACATAAGAAATTACTAAAAATGAGTGTCTCTGGAGAAAACTAAGGATTGGGTAGCAGAGATGGGAGACTCATTTTTCACTGTATACTTTTTTACTCCTTCAATTTCCTTTTAAAAAAATCATGCATTACCTAGCTAAAAAATATAAAACCTTTTTTAAAATTATAGGCTGGTATTTAATTATATAACACATATTTCAACATAATTTCCTCCTTTGTCCATAAGAAAAAATTTCACAATTAAGAATAAAAAGTACTGTGAAAACAGGTAAGAATTATTCATTAACATATAATCTCCACAGAATAAAGAAACCCTCTTAGATGTTGATAAAATAAACAAACAAAACAAAACAAAAACTTTCAGTCTAAAAATTGGCTGGGTATGGCCTTTGAAAGTTATATTTTTAACAGAATTACCTCTTGCCCCAAGTCTATTCATCATCTTCCAGAAGAGTTTAGCTCTTTTAAAAAGGCAAGTTAAGTTGACAAGTTAAAATCTAGCAGAAATTCTGAGAGTCATAGAACTGAAAATGACTTAGAAAACTTAAACTTTAAAAGCATGAAGGAGGAAGCAGAGTGCAGACCAAGAGCATAAATTTTGGAAATCCCTAGGCTACTTTGTAATATGAAAATTTGGATAATGGTTTACCCATTGGTTTGTTTTTTTCTCATTGGTTCATTCATTTGTGCTCTATTTAACATTTTATTGGAGGTCCTAATCAATGTAATAAGGCAAAAAAAGGGAATAAAAAGCATACAAATTAGAAAGGAAGAAGTAAAATTATCATTATTTGAAGATGATATGATTAGCTATGTATACAATTCTAAGAAATCCACAAAAAAGTTTCTAGTACTAATAAATAAATTTAGCAGAATAATAAATAAAGGTTGCAAAACATAAGGATATTATACAAAAAAAATTGTATTTTTATATACCAGCAACAAACAATTGAACATTGAAATTTAAAAACAGTATCATTTATAATAGCATTTAAAGACAAATACTTAGGGATAAATATATGTGAAACCTGAACACTAAAAACATTGTTGAGAGAAATTAAAGAGGACCTAAATAAGTAGAGAGTTATGCAACGTTCACGGATTAGGAGACTCAATATTGTTAAGATGTTAATCCTCTCAAATTAATTATAGATTCTAGACAATGCCAATCACAACATCAGCATATGACTTGTAGAAACTGACAAGCTGGTTATAAAATTTATATGTAATTCTAAGGAATCTAAAATAGCCAAACATTTTTTCAAAAGAACAATGTTGAACACTTACCATTAAGCTACAGTAATCAATATTATAGCATGATCTTGGCATACGGATAGATATATAGATTAATGGAATTGAATAAAGAGTTCAAAAATAAATGTATACATTTATGATTGATTGATTTTTTATAAAATGAAGCTGGAATAATTTGATATTCAGATGGAAAACCTTAAACTCTGACCCACCTCTAACACATAAAAAAATTAACCCTAAATGATTCAATGATTTAAAGTAAAGAGGTAAAACTATAACACTTTAATATAAAAGCATTAGAGAAAATTTTTATGCTTTTGTGTTAAGCAAAGGTTTCTAAAACAGGACACAAAACCTAAAAGAATAAGAATTGATAAATTGAACTTTATGAAAATTTGAACATTGGCTCTCCAAAAGATTCTATGAAGAAAATTAAAAGCTGAGCCATAAACTGGGAGGTGTATATGCAAACCTTATTTCTGATAAAAGATTTGCATCTAGAACATAAAAAAACTCTGAAATGCAGTAAAAAGACTAAAACTCTATTTTATTTTATTTGATTTTCATTCATTCCCATCTATCAACCATCAGTTTGTTCTCTATATTTATGAGTTTGTTTCTGTAAAACTCAAGTTTAAAAATGGGACAAAATATTTGAACAGACCCTTCACTAAAGAAAATATATAAATAACAAACACATGAAAAGATGTTCAGCATCATTTGTCATTGGAAAAATGCAAATTAAAAACCACAGTGAGCTACATCCACACACATATTAGAATGGCTATATTAAAAAGATAGGTAATTACCAAGTGTTAGCAAGGATATGAAGCAATTGCAACTCTCATACATTGCTAGTGGGAATGTAAAATGGTATAGCCATTTGGAAAATAGTTTGAACATTTGCCTAATGTATGACTCAGCCATTCCACTCCTAGGTATTTGCTCAAGAGAAATGAAAACATGTGTACAAAAAGACATGTATGAAAATGATCATAGCAGCTTTATTCATAATAGCCTCAATTTGGAAATAACCCAAATTTCCATCAACTTGTGAATAAACAAACAAGTTTCAGTATAGCCATACAATGGAATTTTACTTAGGAGAAAAAGGAACAAACTGTTGCTACACACCCATTCAACCTGAATGAATTTCAAAAGCTTTATTCTAAGTAAAATAATCCAGACACAAAAGACTACATACTATATGATTCAATTTATATGAAATTCTAGAACAGGCAAAACTATACTATCAGAGACCAGCCAGATCAATAATTGTCTAGTGTCAGGGACTAGGAAAAGGGACTGGCTACAAAGGAACAACAGGAAACTTTTTTGGGGTGAAGGAAGTGTTCTTTATCATGATCGTGGTGATGATTTCATAACTGTATACATTTGTCAAAACTCATCATGTACTTAAAACTTTTACAGCAAATTTTACTGTATGTAAATTATACTTCCATACAGAGAATTTTAAAAACCAATAATAATTAGAGTACATAATGAACAACTTTATGTCCATAATTAAAAATGTAAATGAAATGGACAAATTCATTGAAACACGGCTTACTGAGAGGACACCAAAGGAAGGGCTTCTCTAAACTATACTTGTGAAGAAGAAACAGATACTGGCAAACCGACCTGTGTTCTACCTGCCAGAAGAGTGTAAGTAGTGCAGTTAGGACTTGGTTTTTCATTGTTGTTTTGTTTGTTTTGTTTTGTTTTTCATTAATGTGTTCAAACCATTTTTATCCTTCCATTGTTAGTGAGTCCTTTGTTGCTCTCAGTAAAAGATTCAGCTATATTTGTTAACCTGAAGACACATATTGTTCAAATTAGTTATAAAAGCCACGAAAGGAAAAAAATAATTAATTCTATTAAAGACATACGTAACTCAGTGTGAAAATAAGTATATACACAGGATATTAAAAATTAGGATAGAAAGAATGGTATCAAAGAATGTTAATTTTCTTCTTTTGTCTTGTCCTTGTAACTCCTGATTTGGTTTTGGTAGAAAATCAGATCTTACTTAATGTATCTTTATGAAGATACATTCGGTAGTGTGTAGGAGAGGAAGGCAGGTCTCTGGATAGAATTTTTGTTTCCTTTAAACAGAAAACTGTTACAGAAATTATATCTCCTCCCATTTTTCTTACACTTAATAAAGGTGACAATTTTCAGAAAATGAAGTGAAATATAGAGCTAAAATTGAATCTTTAAGTTATTGACCTTGCTTTTGTGTATCCGTAGTCATTCTTTAAGGCAAACTCATTTATGTATTATATTTCCACCTGTATTTCCTCTCAGTGTCTTTGCTCTTTCTTTTTTCCCAATTGAAGAAATCAAAAAAAGGATTAAGAGCTCAGACTCTTAAGGCTGGAGACACATTCCTCGGGTTGGAATCACAGCTCTGCCATTTTCCAAATTCAATTTTTCCTGTGCCTGATATTAATAACAACACAATGACATCACTGACATTAGTATACGACACAGAGAGGTTAAGTAACTTGCCCAAGGTCACAGAGCACTATCTACCTAAGGAAAAGCCTCACCTTTATGGAAATACTATACACAGGCAAATTAATCCTGGCCCTCCCATTCAAAACTGGGAAAGTAAAATTTAGTTCAACCCAGAAGAATTGATTGAACACTTGCAAAATTAGGGCAAGAATCCTGCCCTTTGGGCCCTGATGACCTACAGCAGAGGTGAATGAGGAAACAGCTCAAGTAGTTGTGCATAACAAATAGACATGGGGAAAGAGTTTGAGGAGCTTAGTTGTGTATAGATGTGGGGTGAGAAGTAGAATGAATCAGGAAAAGCCACAGAAAAGACGGACACTCAAAAGACAGCTTTGAAAGATGCTGTTCATAATCGTCTCAAACCAATGTGCTCTGCTAACATAGATCACAATTTTTTGTAGTAGTCTTTCCAAAGTGAATTGTCAAAGCTAGTCTGATGCACATAGGGTGACCCAAAGGGGTTTTCTGGATGTAGGACTTCCAATTTTAAAAACTGAAAAGTTAAATCAGTCCTGGAAAAACCAGAGGAATTTGTTGCCACATGAGTGACATAGCTATAACAGTGCTAGATAGAATTTGTTGATTATAGTAGTCCCCCCTTATCCATGGAGGATACGTTCCAAGCCCCCCAATGGGTGCCTGAAACCATGGATAGTACTGAGCCCTATACAGTCATGTTCCACTTAGTCACAGGGGATACATTCTGAGAAATGTGTCGTTAAGGAATTTTGTCTACTATGTCACGAGGCATAGAAATTTTCTAGCTCTGCTATAATCTTACAGGACCACCGTCTTATATGTGGTTCGCCATCGACTGAAATGTGTGAGGAGCGTGACTGTATATATTATGTTTTTTTCCTACACATGCCTGTGATAAAGTTTAACATAAATAAACCACAGTAAGAGATTAACAACAATAACTACTAATAAAATAGAACAACGATAATATACCGTAATAAAAGTACGAATGCGGTCTTTCCCTTTCAAAATATCTTATTGTACTGCATCGCTTTTTCACTTAAAGGAAGCACTTCTCTCGGACATATCAGAATTGCCAGCATCACTCACCTTGCTCTTTGGAGCCATTAGGTATAATATGGGTTACTTACTTGTACACAAGCACTGTGATACCACTACACTTAATCAGATAACCAAGACGGCTACTAAGTGACGAACAGGAGGGGAGCATGTAGTGTGGATATGCTGGGCAGAGGGCTGATCCACATCTTGGAAGGAAATAAGCAGGACAGCTCAAGATTTCACCGCACTACTTAGAATGGCACGCAACTTAAAACTTACGAATTGTTTATTTCTAAGATTTTCCATTTAGTATTTTTGGACCACGGTTGCCCGAGGGTAACCAAAACTGCCGAAAGTTAAACCACAGATAAGGGGGGATTACTGTACCTATAATGTGGTGAATGGACGCTATTCTAAATGATTTCCATTTGTTAGCTCATTTATTCCACCCAACAACCCCACCCCAGTTTAATACTATCATTAGCTCTATTATGCAATGAAGGAAATCAAGACGCCCAGATTCCCAAGGTCATGCATCCAGGAAATGGTGGGACAAAACCCAGATGTTGTCCTTTTGGAGTTGGCTTCTTCAACATTGCTCTATCCCAGACAAACATCAAAATAGTCAGCTATTCTGTTTGGTATCTGAGAATCTTGGACCCCCAGAAACATTGAAATGGTCAGACTTAAGAACCGAAGCATTCAAAATGTCTCTAATTAGGTTGATTCAAACCCAGAATCACCTGACTCCCAAGTCCGTTCCTCTCCTGGGCAAAATTTCTCTTGCTCTGGATGAAGTTCTAGGTCACTAGGATACTTTGCAATGGATCCTTACTTGGTCCCAAACAACATGGCTATGGTTTAAGTGGGGGTCAATCTCAACTCTGCTCAGCTATAATTTTTATGTTCTTAAAAAATAAGTGATCACTAATTGAGATTATACTATTTTCCTGGCATTGTTCTGAGCACCTGGCCCATATTAAATCATTTAATCTGTATTTCTTATATTAGTCATAAACATGCTTGAAGATAAAGAGAAATTCAAAAGGCATTTCCCCTTCTTTCAAAAATGGCGATGGCTGGTTGGCTAAAACAAATCTATGGGGAGTAGAAAATATGGTTCGGTTTCAAATAGTATTTCTCCTGGTATATAAGTGATTTTTTTTTTCTCATAGCTAATCTCCGCTTTTGCAACATTCTGATTTATAACCTAGTGTGTCTTTTTAAAATACGTTTTTTCTCTCCTAATTCAAGGTCTTCTGTGGAACTGCTCCCAGTGATTCAGAAGTTCTTTGTGACCTTGGTGAAAATGAGCTTTGGAAACACTGATGTTTATTTGCTTGTTTTTATAGGTTTTATCAGGCAGTTTACTTGCCCTCCTGCCTTAGGGGAAGATGGGAAGCCGCTAACATCTACGGTCTTTGTTGAAGGGAAGGGATGGTTTTTTAATTCCCAACCACTCCTCCAGCAACTTGAATATCTGCTGCCAGAATGTTTTTGCTTTCTAAGGGGATTTCCGTTTCTCCTCAATTTTTATATTACCATAAAACTAATAGTCATAAAAAAATTCGTGGCCCCTTCTAACCACGCCATTTAGAAATTTCATTTTTTCCCCCCTTCAAAACCTCCAAAGAAGGAGTGACCACAATCTTCCTTTGAAAATCAAGCCTAGTGAATTGAAATCCTTTACGGTAAAGAAAGGCAATCACAGCTTGGATTCTGCAAGTCAATCTCATCAACAGTGAATTATATTTACAGCATTCTATCCACATCCTTGGCAAAAACATACTTTTTCTGTCCAAAGCAGTGCCTGGCACCAACCAAATCACCGATAAATGCTTCTTTTTTTTTTAACTTTCTATTTCGAAATAATTTTAAAATTTAAAGACATGTAAGAACAGAACAGATTAAGCAAATAGATTTGCTACATTTGATTATCTCTTTCTTGTTAAAATTTATTACAGAGATCTTAACCTAGACAGGAAGTGGGAGGGCCTGTGGGAGGAGCTTGCATACTCCACGTCATCACAAAAGCTCCACAGGAAGAACTATGGTTATGACAGCGCTCCATGGCTGTAATAGCCCCTCGCCTTAACTTTCCTTTCCTCTCCAAAAATACTTCGTCCATCTTTGTGCAAGCACAACTTGCACATAGCTCACCATGTCTGTTTGTTCCACATTGCAATCCTTTCTTTTTCCCCGAATAATTCCTTTTGGTGACAGAACATGTAGTCAACTTTTGTTTTACGGTTGATGGTCTCTATTTTTTTATTTATGCATATAATTTTTAATGAACCATTTGAAAGCAAGTTTCAGACATCTTGGTGTTTTTTTTTTTTAATATCTAAATAACTCAGTGTAAATGTCCTAAAAGTAAAAACATTCTTCTGTATAACTGTGAGATAACAGAAAATATATGGTGGTTTCTGCCCTCATCTCCTGACACAGAGCTCCTGAAATGCTTATAGATTCCTATGTGATAAGAACGGTAAAAGCATCCTTTGTTCTATTGAGGTGACTCTGGGTGGGCTCTTGATGGCTCCTGGATGGGGTTGGTCACCAGAAGGACCAAGCCCTGATTACGAAATTAGAATTTTCAGCTCCAACCCCACATCCTCCGGAGAGGGGAGAGGGGTGAGGGGTTAGAAATGGAATTAGTATTTGATTACACCTGCATGAAGAAGCCTCCATAAAATCTCAGTAGTATGGGTTTTCGTGAGCTTCCAGCTTGGTGAACACATCCACACCAGGAGGGTGACATATCCCAACTCCATGGGGACAGAAGCTCCCGTTCTCAGGACCCTCCAAGACCTCACTCTATGTATCTCTTTATCTGGCTGTTCATCAGTATCCTTTATCCTATCCTTTAATAAACTAGTGAATGTGTTTGTATGAAAAATAAGTTGAACCCAAGGAAAGGGTTATTGGAACCTCTGCTCTATGGCTAGTTGGTCAGAAGCACAGGTGGTAACCTGAGTCAAACTGGAGTCTGAAGTGGGCACATGGGGATTGGGGCAGTCTTATGGGACTGAGCCCTTACCCTGTGGGATCTGATGCTATCTCTAGGAGGATAGTGTCAGAATTTAATTAAATTAAATTCAGGTGGTATGACAGAGAATCGTTTGGTGACCAGAAATGAAAGGTTTTGTGAGTTAAATTGAGGTTAGTTATAATCAGACAAATGGATTTTATCATTCTTTCTTATCCTCTGTTTGTATTATTAAAAAACAATCTGCTGTTCTTCAAAACTTTATTATTTTATTTTCATTTTTATTTTATTAAATTTATCAGGGTGATGTTGGTTAATAAAATTGTACAGATTTCAAGTGTACAATTTGTTAATACATCATCTGTATATTGTATTGTGTGTTCACCACCCAAAGTCAAATCTCATTCCATTACCATATATTTGTCCCCTTTTACCCTTATCTATCGCCCTCCCCTTTCCCTCTGGTAACCACTAAACTGTTGTCTGCCTATATGAGTTTTTATTTGTTTGTCTTGTTCTGTTGTTGCTTTCAGTTTTATATCCCACATATAAGTGAAGTCATATAGTTCTCAACTTTTTCTGTTTGACTTATTTTGCTTAGCATAATAATCTTAGGAGATGATTAGGTAAACAAGATATGGTACATACATATAATGAAATATTACTCAGCCATAAGAAAGATGAAATACTGCCATTTGCGATAACATGGATGGATCAAACCTTTATTCTGATGAATCACATAGTTGGTATTAAGTCAGAGTGGCTAAGAACATAGGCTTTAGTGCCTGACACAACTATTCAAATCCCTGATCTCACTTAGCAGTTGTGACCTTGAACAAGTTAACTCATCCCTGAGTTTTCTCATTTGGAAACTGATCATAATGAGAGTGTCTGCAGTTCATTTGCCTCTAATAAGGATTAATTGAAGCAGTGAATGTAATAAAGCACTTAGCTCTTGGCCTGGCACAAAGAAAGGGCTCAATAAAAATGAGTGTTTGTTATTATACCCATACAATGGCAAGCAGAGACAGCTAATTCTCCTTAAAACTTTCTCAGTCTCTTTCGCCACTGGAATGGGGCCATATGATTAATTCTGTCAAAGGACTATAGGTGGACTTGCCATGTGCCACTTCCATGTTGAGGCCCATAAAAGCCAATGTGTTACCTCGGTCTTGCTTTTCTCCTGCCATAGTGACAAGGAGGCTGCATGTTCCAGATGGAGTAGCTACAAGATAGAGATAGGCTGTCTATCACATATAGAATCTAGATGAATGTGAAGTAAATCTTTTTGTCTTAAGCCACTGAGATTTCAAAGTTTACATTTTGCTATAGTAGAATCTAACATTTACTTGAGTAATTCAAGCAGCATGTCCACATAGTGTTTGAACAATGACTTAACAATTAATTAAAAGACTAAATATACTGTTGATTCTATGTTTACTGATAGTTGACTCTGTTCACTGATACGCATTCAACACATATTTATTGAGCACTAACAATATAGCTGACTGACAAGTGGCAAGCAAAACCAGACAGAGTAACTGCAGTCATGAAGGTAATGATCTAGTGGGGTAGACAGGCATTAATCAAATAATGACATAAGCAGATGCAGAAGTATAACTGGTGTTATGCTAAGAAGGGAGAAGACCGTGTTGCTGGGAGAGGCTGTAACTGAGAAATGAAGTTTCCTACTAGCTGGATGATCTTGGGTAACTTGGCTTCTTAGCTTTAGTTTCTTTGTAAAATGAGTACATTGGCCTAGCAGATCCTGAAGGTCCCTTCCAGCTCTAATATTCTATATTTCTTTGTGAATTCCTCTTTTTCTTTTGTGTGAGCACTTATTAAATTAAAAAAAAAACTATTTTAGCTGAAACATTGGCTAAGAGATAAGGCAATGTGACTTCTTCTCATACTGTTAATTTAAATCCAAGATTGTTAGGCAGCCTCCCTCAATGTTTTTGCTGAAACATTGAAATAATGCTTACTAATCATCTTCAAGGGAACTTTGTGAGCTATGAGTAAGCAAGAACTTTGTGAGCATTGAGTAAGGAAGGCAGGAGGCTTACAATCACTTAGCAAAGATGAATCTCTCTGGGGTAGAATGTGAAAAGCACCCGAAGAAAGCTGAAGGCGGGGGAAATCTCTCTTCCTCTAGCCACCTGAAATCCCATATTATTCATCGCTCTTTAGAAAACCTTTGAATGACAATGAAAGTGTTTCCTTGGGAACAACACTATTTTTTTTTCTTTTTTTTCTAATACTTAGGGTGAATGTCTTATGGTAGCTGGAAGTCAATGAGAGAGAGCAAGGGAAAGAGCTCAGGAAGATCCGGAGCTTGAGGAACTTGACAGAGAATGCATATTTGGGTTGGGGTGCAAGGTAAGCACACTCTAGGAAGGCCCTGGCTACCAGGTGGAAGAGACCACCAAAATGAAGGATCAAGGAACAATAACTTTACTTCACAACGTTGCCAAGGGCAACAAGGTGTACCTGGCACATTTATTACCAGGTAAGTTCACTACCTCATACTAAACACCATAATAACATGGAATAGTGTGGTCTTATATAAGCTAAAAAAAGAAATATAGTCAAAGTACTTTAAACCAAAGAAGAAAGGGGTATGATTTTCCACCCCTGTCAATGACTGGAGGTCTTTGCTATGAGTTTCATAAGGTTCGTATGCCCTAAATAGGTGTCAGAGAGAAAAAGGACTGGAAAAAATTAGCACAAACTTCAGTTCATGTGACTTTGATTCCCACGTTGATGCCAGCGGAAAATCAATACATAACTGCAAAATAACTTTTAAAAAAATTACATGACTAAGCAAAACTGATATTTACAAGTCAGTTCTTCTTTTTGTAAAGGACTCGAAACTTGCTAACATAATAGCACTGCTTTTCTCATGCCCATAGCACCATTTTCACATCCCACATTTTGCCAGTTTGGTATTTCCTTCCCTATTGCTTAAAAGATTGTCAGATATTTAGAAAGGAGAAAAGAAGTCACTGAAAATGCA
Organism: Pteropus medius; assembly: GCF_902729225.1. NCBI lineage: Eukaryota > Metazoa > Chordata > Mammalia > Chiroptera > Pteropodidae > Pteropus > Pteropus medius. Next base: position 8,922,822 of record NW_024347791.1, read on the forward strand.
TGTAGACTATTCTTTAAAAATTTTGATAAGACAAAGAGAATTTAAAATATCAAAAACAAATATGAAGTTTTCTGAGAAGGCAAGGGACTTAGGTTAATGTTCTATATATATCTTTGGAGGAAAATGCTATATTTGTGTTGAAAGTACTTTTTTTTCATTCACTCAAGCAAAGTAATTCACATTATTTCATATTATTTTTGTGTTGTCTCAAACATTATGTCCACATATAGCTTGTAAAGAATACCAAGAAAAAAGAAAAAATTTCTCCCATAACACATATATTTAGTATTACAGAAGGGACTTTGGGGGCCCAGTAATTTTCTCTCTTTCTTTTTTTAATCAGCGAAACTAGTTTGTTGTAATAGACTTTCACATGAATGTCAACATATAAAACACACAAGTCACCCTGGTGGGAGAGAGGACTGAGGACTCTGATGCAATTTCAATCTGGTATTCATTTCAAGTAAGCTTTCTTTGCTTCCCTGCTTTATTATCAGAGACTAGCAGATGACTTAGCATATAATAGGGACTCAATAGATATGTGTCAAAGGCATATATTATGCTGCCTCAGTCAATATCAAATAGAGATCATCCCTTATAATACATATTAGAAAATTTATAAAAACAAACAGATCATATACTAATAGAAACTATTAGTTAGTGTATCATTTTTAACAAAATGATTGACAAGGTAATAGTTGGCCTTAGACTATGTTTGGCAAATCAATGTGAATTCTTTTTTATATGAGATATATATTTCAGGTTCAACAGTGTGCCATGCCAAAGTGAACTGAAAAGATCAAATAGCTGCTGTCCACTTACGCTCTTCCCTGGTCTTTGCATGACTGACTCCTTCTCATCTTTCACTCTTCAGGCTTTAGCTAAAATGTCACCTTCTTTGAGGCCTTCCCTGACCCTTCCATCTAAAATAGCCCCTTCTCTCCAGTTGGTTACATTTTATCACATTACCCTACCTCTTTCCTCCATACACTTTATTGCAATCTAGAGTATCTTGTTTATTTGTTTGCATGTTGAACGTGACATGTTCTGCCTCCTTTGGGGCCAAGCACAGTGGCTAGCCTGTCTCCAGGGCTCAGTGAATGCATGAATAAACATGTGAAGTGCCCAAGAGTACACATCTGTCCGTGATGAGCTTAGAATTTAATAGGAATTGGGATACAGGTTGCACTTAGAATGGCTGTGATGGAAGGGAACCCTAGCCACAGGGAAGAATTCAGGAGGAACACTAGACTTTACTATTAGTTATTATCGGTTCCTTGCTTAAACCCTCCAGATCCATTTTTTTTCCATCTATGGCACTTATCTTCACTTTCTTCAGCTGTAAATGACAACACTCACATTAATTTGATGCCCATTAATAAGAGTTAATTTTGATGTTCATTAATAAAAATCCCTTATCTTCACAGAAAGGGCTCACATGAGGCACGGGGACTCTACAGAAGTGCCTCATTGTGTGCATCGAGGGGATGAGAGACAGCAGGTGGATTGAGATCCAACTGGGAATATTTGGACTTTAGGTGGAGAGGGTCCACCAGAAGTTTGTCTGCATGAGGACCTGGGAGCTTACTGGGAAGACTTATTTCAAAGAAATGTCTTAGTTAATGGAGAGAAAAGCCAGTTTTGAGTGTTGCATATTGTTTATCATTCAGATTTGAAGAGCTTGTCATCATATCAAAAGCAAGAACTGGACAAGTCATTCTGACAGAAGAGTTTTAGTGGGACATGGAGGGAGAGGGAATGCTCTGCTATCCTATGTAGTGTAGTGATAGCATGGTGGCCTCCCTGTTCACCAGATGGCACCAGAAGGCCCACTTGCATCTTTCCCCATTACTTGAAAGCTGAGAGGATATATCTGTGGGATTTACAGGGTGGGGCTAGGAATCTAGTCACATGTAGAAGACAGAGCCTAAGAAACACTGCTTGCTACTGTTAATTTCCACCTTTTCATTTTACTTTCTCCCTTCTGTGCCTCCCTCATAGAATATTTTGACACTTAAAAAGAATGAGGTAAATCTATATGTATTGATATAGAATATTTTGCAAGACATATTATTAAGTATAAAAAGATACAGAACAGTATAAATTACGCTAACATCTATATTAAGGGAAATATACATGTATTTATGTATATATGGATAGAATACATTTAGGAGGATACACAAGACCATTTATAGTGACTAATTCTGAGAAGGTGACTCAGTGTAGAAGTCATTATGGGTGAGAGACTTCATTCTTTGCCCTTTTGTACTGGTTGAATTTCTTTTTTGGATATATATATATATATATATATATATATAAATATATATATACATATATATGAATGTATATATATATGAATGTAGATCTAGATATAGGTATAAAAATATTTGTAATATATTATTATATATTCTTTATGATATATTTATTATATATAATTTTTAAAACTTTTATGCATTTCAAAAAATAAAATTGAAATTGGTAAATTAGTCTGAATTTTTTCATATTGACTATTATATCTATCCCAAATAAAAGGAAAAGAACACACCATTTAGAATATGATATAGGCCTTTTGAGCCACACTTCTCTTGCTCAGGCCTGCTTCCACATCTGGAAATGTACTTTCCCTTCTAATAAAGATTTACTTTTCTGCTGTATTTCGGTAAAGAAAAAAAAAAAGATATATAAATGTTTTTAATTTTCATTCATATGTATATTTTTTAAATAAGGGATTTTCTTATTATGAGTAGATCAGTGTCCTTTTCAGGAGCAGAGCAGAATAACGGTGTTTAAGAGATCTAGTTCTGATGTCAAACAGCCCGAGATTCAATCTTAGCTCTGCCAGTTACTAGTTATGCACCTTGGTACATTACTTCACCTATCTAAGCTTCAAGTTCATTGTCTTTAAAATGTGGGAGAATAGTAGTGTCTACTTTATAGGGTCGTTTATGAATTTTGAATGAAATAAAGCAGTTGAAGTGATTAGCACACTGGCTGATCCAAAGTAAGCGCTTGATAAATGTTATTATTAGAAAGAGCATACGATGAAAATGAAGAGCACACACAGTGAAGATTCATAAAATAAAGTCAACATTTGTTTTCTTTTTTGAAAAATGTGGACATCCAGTGACAAATAATAAAGCACATTTAGAGGAGCTCCATTTGTGTAATTAGCAATTGTAATTTTCTGTTACTGGTTGAAGTTTGAGTCTCCCAAAGGTGGCAGACAATTGATAGTTGAATGGGATGTGGATAAAATGGCAGGGCTTCTTGGCCAGTCTAGAAGAGACTGTGCTACCTCCTTCATCTACTTATCTTTCTGGATGCTCTTACTATTCATAGTTTTCCTGTATGTCACTTAACAAGGTGGAAAGAACCATATACTGAAGAGAAAGAGAATAAATAGTTCAAGCTTGACTCTAATGAGCTGGGTGACCTCAGGGCCACAGTGGCCCCACTAGTAAAATAAGGAGACTGGCCCAGATGATCGCTGAGATTCTTTTGGATCTAACAGTTCTATAAAAATGCCATGCCTGCTTAGCCCTTCTTGTCTCTACCAATTCTATGTCCTGCATTGCTCCATTCTGATGAACTCAGATTAGGAGGCGCAGAGAGCTTTGCAAAGCTTGAACTAAAAATAACCTCTTCCCATAAATATTTTATGAGAAGCTAGAGAACTAAATAAAATAAAGATAATTAAAAATAAGTATTGATGTCTGTTTTCTGAGAATTTTCATTTTATTATTTTTTTTCCTGAAAGGAAATTTCCATCGGTGGGAGGTAAATTAAATTAAGAGTGAAAATCTTTTAGAATTTAAATAAAACAACTCACTTAAATTGCTAAAATATATAAAGAATAAGATTCATTATGCTTTATATCTCCTATTTAAGTGATACAGAACTGGTGTACTCATTTAGCTCATATTTTTAGCCATTTTGTAGAAATGTCATACCTTATGCATAACAATGATTAAAAGGCTTTACATTTGTGGAGCTGGTGCTTCACAGTTTACCAAGAAATTTTACAGTTTAATAACTTAAAACCAAAACATCTATCGGGTTAAGAATTTGATAATATACAATATAGCTCTCTCCTTTTGTCAAAAATGATAAATTGATATTTAGGTTAAAGTTTATTTTATAACACAAGTAGTGTAAGTTGGTAAAAAAAATCGTTTAATAGAAATGAAAAATAGGGTGGTATGTTCTGAAATGCTTCTTTTTTCCCACAATAGTGAGTTAGGCAATATTCAAAGAACTTCCTTATTTTAACTTTAAAATTTAAAACAACTTCTCTATATCAATAAAGATTCTTTGTTTTTCACCAGGCAGGGAGTTCACCTCATTATTTGATATGCAATATGGTATTTTGTATAAAGCAAGTTGTTTAACCAGGCTATTGAATGATGATATAATACCAAGTCACATTCTATAGAACTAATCTTCTATTATGTATAATGTCAAGTTCTCATGCTTAATATAATATCTGTATTTGATTTAGGAAAGTGGGACAGAAACAGCAGTAGCAAATTTCATTGTTTCAGAAACTAAAGAGAAAAATTTGAATTTTGATACAAACTCATTTTAGATATTTTATTATCATTAATTTTCGAATAGATCAAATCGTTGTTTAAATTGAACTGTCTCATTCGAGTAGATTGGGGAAATTCCGTTTTGGCTCTTTCCTCTATATTCTGGAAAATGACAATATAGAACAATAAAACGTTTGGTTTCTTTCTGGTGTAGAAATGCAAAGTGAATCATTCATTCACTCATTCATTTATTCAACAGCAATTTGTTGAATACTTATTATATGTGTGTCATTGTGTTATGCTTCATAGGAAAGGGAAAAAAGTATATAACTGGGTATTTGCATACACACAATAATAACCATAATTATTTATAAATGATGGGTCAAACTCTAAGCACCAATAATGGATACTTTAATAGAATTTTAAGGAGTGAGGCCACTCGAGTACTCAGGGAAGACTTTGCCCAGGAGAAAGAGCCTGAAAAGATGGGTTGGATTCATATAGGGGAAAATAAATGGAGAAAGCACCCCAGGGAGGAGAAACAATATACAAACAGTATTGTGTTAGTCACACAGAAGTTATGTCCAGAAGATAATAAATAGGTCATAGAGCATAAAACTTTATAATTACGTGAAGGGTGGTCTGTGGACCAGTAACAGTAGTATCCTGCGGGAGCTCGTAGGAATGCAGAATCAGAATCTGATTCCATGTGTTCAAGGTCTTTGAGTGCTTTTTATAGATATTAAAGTCTCAGAAGCTTTCATCTAAGCTAATCCTTCATTTTCCAGAGGACTCTGAACCAGAGTGGTTGGATGGCTTCCCTGATGGTAATGCAAACCTCGCTTTAGAACCAAAATCTAAATAGTCCTGGAAACAGTGAGTTTCTCTGCCCAATTCTATGATGTTTGCCTGAACAGGAGAGAGGTAGTAAGTTAAATCTGATTGTGGAAGTATTTGAATGCTGAGTTGAGAAGCTCAGGCTTCATTCTTTCATGAATTCAACATACATTTATTGAACTCCAATGTGGTGGCACTGGGGATACAGGTAAGAATGAGAAAGGCCCTGCCCTTAAGGAGCTCACAGTCTTCTGGGAAAGTAAGTAAACAACAATTATAAATATCTTTGTGTAGTGAGTTTTAAAGGTTTATAATAGAGAAATTAACATGATTTATTCAGTTAACATTTATCGAGCACCTACTATACACATCCTTGATGGTTAAATTAAAAGTTAATTGTGTAATTTAATTTTAAAACACAGATTCAGGAACTATTATATGTACCTATTATGCTCTTGCTCTTTTTCTTTTCCCCCTCAGTATTGACTATTCAAACTTCCAGCTTCTGTAGGCTCCTTTATCTGGCACATATAACTGTGGCGTTAACCTATTATCTAGTAGGGACTGAATGAATCATGTTGCGGGAGACCTAGTGGATGGAGCGTCTGGGGTGATTCTTGGGACTGATGCCATCACTCAATAGTAGATCTCTCCTACCTATCTGACATGTTGGCTCAGTTCACAAAACAGAGCTTCCATGTTAGTCTCCGAAGAACCCCTGTTATCTAGGCAAATATATTCACTTTATAGGGGAGACAACAGAGACTCTGCAGAGGAAAATTTAGAGTTATAGTTGATGGTTTGGAGTTAGATAGAATAGGGGTTAAATTCAGGCTCTGTCACTTTTTAACCAGATGATCTTAAGCAAGCAACTTCTTAAAAAAAAAAAAACTTATTTATTTTTATTGAAAGTAACCCTGGCACATGGTATAAAATTCAAACAGTACAAAAGGGTATATGTTAAAAAAGAAGTCTCCCTGTACTTCAGTTCTGTAGGTTCTTCTGCAGAGCAACCACTCTTAAGGGTTTCTTTTGTAAACTTTCAGAATTTCCATGCTTATGCAAGATGGTGTAATACAAATGTGGCTGTGTACACATACAAGCATATCTACATCAATTCCTAAAAGTGGAATTTTTGTCATGGGTATGTGCATTTAAGTTTTTGTATGTAGATACTGCCTAAGGCAAGTCGAAAGATTGTACAGTGGATGAGAATGACAATTTTCCCACATGCCTCTTAAAAATTTTACCAATTATATAGATGAAAATGACATCATGTTATTTCTTTAATGTTTTTAAAATATAACACATAGAAAAGCACACAAAGCATTGATGTTCAGTTCAATGAATTATCAAAGATGCATACGTCAAGAAATAAAATATCACAATATCCCACAAGCTTTCTTCATGCTTCCTCCTAATCATTACCCCCTTCCTCCTCTCTAAAAGTTCACTTTTGCCTGCTTTTGAACTTACATAAATAGAATCATACATAGTATGCATTCTTTGATGTCTGGCTTCTTTTGCTCAATAAGTTTGTGAGATTTCTCCAGGTTGCTGTGTACAACTCTAGTTCTTCCATTTACATTGTTATATAGATTTCCATTACGTAACTACACTGCAATTTATGTATCTATTCTACTGTTGACAGACATCTGGGCTTTTTAGTTTTTTATGAGTAGTGCTATATAAATATTCTTGTACATGCCTTTTGGCATACATGTGTGTGCATTTCTTTTAGGTGTATGGCACTGCCATAGCCATGCCAAATCAGTCTAGCCTCTTTGAGGATGTAGGATCACATGAAGAGAGAGGTCAACCAACCTAGCCAAAGTACCAGCTGAATACAGCTGCATGAGTGACCTCAAGTAAGACCAGAAAAAGAATTGCCCAGCCAATCCATATGATTATAATACTAATTATCGTTGGTTTCAGTCCCTACATTTTAAAGCAGTTTGTTACATAACAATGAATAACTGACAGAAATTGGTACCAGAAGTAGGGTACATAGAAATTTAAAATATGTGCCATTGACTTTAAAACCAAATGGTGGATTAGAGGCTAGAATGAAAAAGCTTTTGGTGAGAGCTGGAAGAATGGCAAAAAAAAAAAAATAGAGTGAGAGAGGCTAGAAAGGCAGTGAGGAAATATTTGAGGCTAGAAAAAGAGTGAACTGGTAAATAAATGTGAAATGATGGGAAAAATGTTGCCTGTGGTAACTTGAAATGTAGATGACATATCTAATGAACTTGCTAAGCTTCCAGGCAGAATATTGAGAATGTCATTTGGCTTCTTAGAGTTGAATATGATGAGGTATGGAAAGAGAGAAAGGTACTGAAGAGAGAACTGTTCAGTTTTTAAGAAGAATTTGTTCCTTATCTTGTTTCTCCAGCTGCAGGAATCTCAAAATGAGAAGTGGCTTTAGTGTAAAGATCAAGTCAACTGTATAGTTGTAAGACCCTGTATCTCAGAAAGAGTTAAGGTAGTGGTTATTAGACCGTCTGAGGTAGATAAAAGGGATCATTGGTTCTAAGAATCTTAAAGGAATTGTTCCACATCAGTCTGACACTTATGAATGTGGTTTTTGAGGCATGGAATAAACCTCAATAAGATTCTTTGTAAATTTACTAAGTTTTTAAGAGAGCTATGTTGATGAAAGCACTGCCAGCTTAGACTAAAAGAGATGGAGACAATTACAAATGAAAAGAGATCTGTGAGTCCCCAACATATTAGGGGCAGAAAGCAGGTGAAAATCTACTAATTTACAAATAGGAGCCATTTCTTATGGGAAAAGCAGAGTTTCTCATGATGGATTTAAGAGTTCAGAGGGCATAGCTAAGAGCCACAGAAAACAATGGAGAGAGAACAACCACTCCCGGGGAGCAGAACTGGTCATAATCAAGGAGCGTTTCTTATTTCCAGAGCAGGCGGCCTTGGTGACATGCGCTAGGCAGAATTTCACAACTTCTATTGATTAGTCCCAGCTACATGCCTTCCACTTCTCCCCTAATTGACTGGGGGTGTCCATGATAATTTTTCTATTCCTGTCTCAGATTGTGTATATGAAGACCCTCATTTGTGTCCAGACTTGATGATTATTGCAAGAAATACTGATTTCAAACATAACACCAGGATTTAATGATTCTTTGGGAGTCTTGGGAGGGAGTAAATCTATTTTGCATGTGGAGAGCTGTGAACTATTGAGCCAGAGGACAGACTGTGTAACACAGTTATTATAAATAATAGCTCTCTGTCAATCACTCACTCTTCCAAGTATTCATGATCTGTGCACCCTCCTCCCACACTGACTCTGGGCTTGGCCATGTAACTTGTTTTGGCCATGGGGACACCAGCAAACATGATGCAAACAAAATCTTGTTAAGTTTGCACATTGGGGTTTGTCCTCTCGGAACACTGCCATAAATAGCATCAAAGGTCATTTGGAGGATGAAACACCTCATGGAGAGTGGTCAGCTACTCCAGCTAACCCACCAGCTAAATGTAGTTGCATAAGGAAGTCTAGGCAAGATGAGCAAAAGAAAGGCCGAACAACCCACATAACCATAAAAATAATAAATTGTTATTTCAAGCCATTGAGTTTGAAATAGTTTATTACACAGCAATAAAAAAAATTGAAATTCTCCCCTCTCCTCCATTTCTATAATGAGATTTAGAAGGTAATAAAGTAATGGGAGAGAAGCTCTCACTTTGGATATAATAATTTTGATAGACAAGCCAGTCTTGCCCTTGGTAAAAAGAGGAAGGTGCGGGGAAGGGTTTGGGTGGTTAAAGAGGGCAGACTCCATAACGCTTCTGAAACCACAGACCTTGGGCTACTGTGGCTTGTGTTATGTGCTACCTATGGAATGAGGATCTGAGACACAGTCCTGCTTCTTCAGCTCTCAGGAACAATGAGGACCATTGTGGCAAACCATGCTCTGGGAGGAGCCATTAACATAGTACTTAATGCCAGCTACAGCTACTACAAGGGGGCAAATACTGGTATTAGAAAACATCTATAGTGAACATCTACTGTGTCTTCAGCCAAATCCATAAATTTCCCCCTTCCTGAACTGTTACCTACACATAGGGTGCATGTGAAGGCAAATATGATCCTTCAGTGGGTAGTTCCCCTAGCTACCATTAATGGGTCCAAGTGTGAGCATCTGATTCCAAAGAAATTAGTGTGTGAGTATGGGGTGGAGAGAGTGCAAATGGTAGAGATGATTATGAAACAAAAGTGTCTATGAACTATGGCCATAAGCTGATGACTATAATAGATAGGTGTTAGGTACATGGGGATTCACTGAAAATAGTCACTTAATAGAATATTTTGAAATTGTGCATTAAAGTCAATATTTTATGAAATTTTTCATGAGACTTTAAAAGCTTTAAAAAATTGTTAATTTTTATTTCATGAAAACTACATTTATTTTTCAAGATAAATTTTAAAAAAATAAATATTCTCATCCCTAGGTGGCAGGACCATCCTCAGAGGTTATGAAATCTTCGTCATAAAAATTTAACACCCTGAAACATCCACCATCTTTAACATAAAGGGAAAAGAAAAAACTCTACATGTGTAATCTGGAATAAAAGCACATAACACAGCGTAAATAAGTAATTCTTAAACTTTTTGAGTCACAGGCAGGTCCTTTGAGAATCTGATGGAAGTCCTGGACTGTCTTTCTGGGGGGAAACATTCTGGAAACAATTTCAGTCAGTTCGCAGCCTCCCAGAAATCTATGTATGGATTTCTATGATGCCAAGTTAAGAGCCCCTAGTCTCAAAAAGAACAAAATACTCAAGAATAAATTTAACCAAAGAAGTACAAGACCTGTACACTGAAAACCTCAAAACTTTGTTGAAAAATATTAAATAGGACCTTAATAAATGGAAAGACATCCCCTGTTCATGGATTGGAAGACAATATTATTAAGATGACAATACTCAAATTATTCTATGGATTCAATGCAATCCCTATCAAAATTCCAACTGCATTTTTTTTTTTTTTTGGCAGAAATGAACGAGATGATCCTAAAATTCATATGGAAATTCAAGGGACCCAGAATAGCCAAGGCAATCTTGAAAAAGAACTAAGTTGGAGAGTTCACACTGACTGATTTTAAAACCTACTACAAAGCTACATGAGAGGGTGGTACTGGCATAAGGGGAGACATACACATCATGGATTAGAAATGAGGGTCCAAAAATAAATCTGTACATCTATGGTCAACTGGTTTTTGACAAGGGTGGCAAGACCATTTAATAGAGAAAGAATAGTTTCAACATAGTGCTGGAACAACTGGATAGCCACATGGAAAAGAATGAATTTGAATTCCTACTTCATATCATATATAAAAACTAACTCAAAATGGATCAAACATCTAAATGTAAAAGCTGAATCTACAAAACTTGTGGAAGAAAATATAGGTGTGTATATTCATGAGCTTGGATTAGACAATAGTTTCTTGGACATGACACCAAAAGCATAAGCTACAAAAAAAAAATTAGATAAACTGGATGTCATCAAACTTAAAAACCATTTTGCATCAAAGGACACTATCAACAAAGTAAAAAGACAACTCATGGAATTGGAGAAATTATTTTTAAATCACATATCTGATCAGTGTCTAGTATCTAGAATATATAAATTTTACAACTCAACAATAAAAATATAAATAACTCAATTAAAAATGGACAAAGGATTTGAATAGATACTACGTCAAAGAAGATTTACCTATAGCCAATAAGCACATGAAAAGATGCTCAGCATCATTAGGCATCAGGAAAATTAAAATCAAAACCACAATGAGATACCACTCTACACCAAGATGGATACAATTTAAAAAGTGAAAATTAAGTGTTGGCAAGGATATGGCTTGCCATTAAAAAAAAAATTGCTGGTGCAAATGTAAAGTGGTGGAAAACAGTTCCATCAAACAATGCAGTCGCTGTAGAAAACTTTGGTAGTCCCTCAAAAAGTTAAATAGAGTTACCATATGACCCAGCAATTCCAGACCTAGGTATATACTCAAGAGAACTGAAAACAGGTATTCCCACGAAAACTTGTATACAAATGTTCATAGCACCATTATTCAAATAGCCAGAAAGTGGGAACAACCTAAATGTCCAAGTGATGAATGGATAAACAAAATTTTGCATATCCACACAACAGAATATTATTCAGCCATAAAAAGAAATGAAGTACTGATACATACTATGTAAATAAATCTTGAAAACCTTATGCTACATAAAATAAGCCAGACACAAATTGTCAAATATTGTATGATTCCACTTACATGAAATATCTACAATAGGCAAATTTATAGTGACAGAAAGTAGATTAGAGGTTACCAGAGTCTAAGGGAGGGGAGAGTGGGGAGTTATTGCTTAATGGGTAGAGTTTCTGTTTGGGGTGATGAAAGTGTTCTGGAATTAGTGGTGATAGTTGCAAGCCTTGTGACTATACTAATAACCACTGAATTGCACACTTAAAATTTCTAATTTTATTGTATGTGAATTATATCTCAATTAAGGAAAAAATCGCTTAGTCTAAAGAGAAATTTTGCTCTGTTGCCAAAATACATGTTATTAAAAGGAAACATTTGAAATTCAAGGCATATCTTGATTTGTGAAAAATCACACACCTAGTTGATTTAAAAATGCTCCTTTTAAAAAACACAATTATAAATAGACAGTAAAGTAAGCCCTTCTGAAGCTTATACTTATTACACATATATTTATACTTGCCTTATTTCATAGGTTTCTGCTTCATGGAATAAAAGTCAAGCAAAAGAACATAACTTTCACTAGACAATGGATTGCGCAGAAATGTTAGGTTTCAAAATTGGAAACTGCAGCAAATTCTTGAGGCATGAACACATGTTTAAAAATCACTTTACCAAATGTGTAGATCAGTTGGTAAATACTCAGTTACAGAAGGCATCACAATCTAGTTACTCTAGGCCTGGAAGCCAAATGATCGGGGATGCCATCCTGGCTTTGTTGCCTATCTTGTTTCTATTTCTTCATCTGTAATTGAGGTGGTTGGAATTGAGGTTCCTTCTAGTTTTAAAATTCTGAACTTATTTGATCTTATTGTGACTTTACAGTTAAGTGTTTTAAGATATTTTACTTACTTGGACTGCATTAAAACATTCACATTTAAAGTTAGTAAATTATTATTGGACTACAAGATTTGAAAAGGATTAAATTTGTCTACTCAATGTTTAATAAATTGGACCAACTGATCTCATTTGACTGAGAATTAGTCTGAAGCAATAACACCACCTGGTGGCTTCTCTTCAAATATGACAACTTTCTTGAAGATGATAATTTGGCTATTTTAGGTAACAAGTTTAATATTGCATGCTATATATTTAACTAATGTTTATGGCATTGGCCTTAGGAACTTATAATTCAACAAATATTTGTTTAGTGCCCAAGTACAATATAGTAAACAACATAAACAAAAATACTTCTATTCATAAATGTTACATTCTAGTAAGAGAAAGTAGGCAATAAATAACAAGAGTAAGAAGTAAAAAAATTATATGGAAGTTGTATTCAAAAATCAAGATAAGGAGGATGTTGAGTAGGTTGCAATTTTAAATATATTTGAGCAGACTAGAAAGAGGTGAAATCAATTCTACATGCCTGTCAGGATATAATTCCATAGACTTACAATCTAAATATTTAATTTTAATTCCAGCATGCTGCTATAATTCTGCTTCCTCACTATGAAATGGTAGTTATTTTATTTTTTCACCACCTTAACGTGACATTCACGCATTTAAAGTTGTGTTCTTATGGAAGTAAGAAGTACTCTAGTCTTAGAATTGAGAATTAAGAGAAGGGAGAAGGTGGAGGTGGGATGTAACTGCCAACGTAGATAAATTTCCCTAGGCTGCTTATGGCTTGTTATTTGTAAATTTGTCTCAACACTTTTTGAAGCCATTTTAATTTTCTGTACCCTTGGGTTAATGAGTGCCTCTAAAAGTTAGACATTTTGAGAGCAGAGACTTTTAGAATATTTAAGTATAGCATAAGGCCTTGAACATAGTAAATGATCAGAAGAAAGTTATTTGTACAAAACCTACTTTAGAAAAATTGTAAAGAGAAACACCTTATTTTAATATTTTGAGATTTTTCTTAAGATCAAAGGTTTTCGTGAATGGTAAAGAGGTTTGTTTTTTTCTTTTTGATGCATGCCGGAAATTAAATCGGACCTTCACAGACAAAGCAAAGAATGGGTAAATTTTCAAAAATTAAGTTCTTGATCAAATTGCCTAAAGGATTTTTATCACTATTATTTCCACAGTGACTTGCAACTAGGTGCTTAATACACATTATTAAAGGCTGAAATGCTATCTAATATTAACAATGTTTTTCAATTTGTGTATGGCACTTCACTTTACACAGCATCCTCACATACATCTCATTTGCTTATTTGGCTCAGAATATACAGTGTGAATATAAAATTTAAAGCATATCTTTCCTTTTGGTTCTCCTTTAAGGGGAATCTATTTTCAGGAACCTACGTGTATTGTACTGGAAACATAAATTTGATATGGGCACAAGTTTGAAGAAGCAATGGCCAAGATGTGCCAAGTGGTGGCGGCTAATCTTGACGAAGAGACTGGAGAGGGATGAAGAAAAGGTGGTAAAGGTCAGTGGAATCATAGCAAGCTGAGGTCCAAGAGTTGGAAAATATAATGCTTAAGCACAGCCTTTAAAAGGTCTAGGTGGTTAGGTGAAGAGTTGCTCAACACTCTTCTTCTCAAGCAACAAAACAAAACAAATCAGAGCAATTAAACTTTTCTTTGCAAGAGAAAATGTCTGTGAATTTAAGATTTGGGAGCAGAAAGGGGAGACGAGAGCAATAGGCGAATCTAGTTCAGTGCTTAGGCAAGCTGAAGAAGTCTGAAGACTGAAGTCAAAAACAAAAGAGAAAAAACAGGCAGTCCATACACTTCTATTGAATGGATGAAAATATCTATTATAAATAAAAATAGTAAAAATTATATTTGGAAGGAGACCCAAGAAAGTGTTACCAATGGTTTCTTCTAGGCAGAGCTGCGGGATTGGGGACTAGGGATAGGTTTACTTATCTGTGTATCTTCATTAATTTTTAAGAGATCATGCTCAACCTTTTAAAAAATTAAGAGTTTAGGAGAATCTCTTCTCCCCATCTTCCTACTGCCGCTTCTTTCCTCCCACATTTCACTGTCAAAACGTACGTTACTCCTAAGAGACGACCCTCGGGTGAACAGGTCTCCAGCCCAAATCCCCGTGGCCAGGACCAGCCCGTGAATACTGCGGATCATGGAGTCAGGTGGAAGAAAGGGGGAAGGGCCGCTAACACCGACCGTGCAGGCCACTGAGACACCAAAATCTCCAGTTACGGCCTTAAGTGTAAGGTGGCTCAACACTGGTGGCAGGGAGGATGGTCTTCCTATTATTATTACGTAGTCCTAGTGCCTTATCAGAGAAAGCACCCAGGTAAAGCTTGACCGCGCCCGCAGGTCGCTTCGGGACCAACTACTCTCGCGGCTCCGCAGCCTGCGCCCACGTCCAGTCGGGCTGCCGCATCCAAACCCGACTCGCATTCTTGGTTAGCAGATTCGCCACTTTTTGGTGTCAGAATTTAAAATGAAAATCCAAATTTCCCTGTTTCGGAAGCCCTTTCTTTCAAGAAAACAAAAGCAGGAGAGATTTGAGTCCTTGACTTTTTTTCCTCTTTCTGGCTTCCATAGTATGTACACCCAAGAGCGCCGGGGACTTGGTGTCGAAAGCGACGACGCGGACGCACAGGCCGCCATTCCGGCGCGCAGTCGCAGCGGCCGCTCGTTCCCGCCCCCGCCCCCGCCGGGTGTCCGACGTGGAAGTTGCTGGCTGACCAGGCTTCTAAGGAAACCGCCTCCGACCGGGAGCGGGAGCCGGAGCCGGAGCCGGAGCCCGAGGCCAAGGCGAGCGGAGGCGGCGGCACCGAGGCTTGAATAAGAGTTACTGCCGAGGCCGGGGCCTGTCTCTGACAATCGACGA
This sequence comes from Pteropus medius, assembly GCF_902729225.1. Classification (NCBI taxonomy): domain Eukaryota; kingdom Metazoa; phylum Chordata; class Mammalia; order Chiroptera; family Pteropodidae; genus Pteropus; species Pteropus medius. Next base: position 8,938,235 of record NW_024347791.1, read on the forward strand.
GGGCAGACAGGCGGTTCATCATGGGTGAGGGATCTGAGAAGGGCGCTTGGGCGCGTTTGAGGGGGCTGCGGCCGAGGGCTGGCGTCGCGGGGAGGAGAGGGGCGGGCTTGGGAAGCCCAGAGTAGCCAGCTTCTCCCGGGGCGTGGCGCTTCACCTGTGGGGGTGAACTCTGCTGCCAGCGGTCACTCCGGCCCTTCTCCTTTCCCTTTCATCCCAGCGAGGTCGGGGTGGGGGCGGCGGCCTGGGACCCCGGCCCCGAGTCCTTTCCCCTGACCATGAACTTCTCCATCTCCGACTCAGATTAGCTCGACTTGCTGGGCAGAGTTGGTCTTGAGAAGAAGCTTGGCAACATGCCAGTCGAGGTTCGCTGAGGTTTCTTGGGTAAAAGATAAGATCTGACTCCATAGTGAAAGCTTGATTCTCTCTCCCCTTGGTCGCTGGGACTGCGTGCATTTAAAAAATCCAAGGAGAGGTGTTGCTCATAAATTTTGATTTATAGCCAACTTGTCTGTTTATCTGTATGTAGCTTTTCGTGTAGAGAGAATAGAATAAGATAGAGAAGGAAACGGGAAGGGCGTTACTGGTCATTGAATGAAATTTTAATCTCAAATTTTGGAGTGTTGATCGAGGGAACTACATCGTCATCACAAGCATCGGGTACAGCTTCCTTCCCCGCTAGAGCCTCAAATGAAGGTGCAAATTCTTTAACTTGTTTACAACCCTCCAAATGAAGATGGAAATTCTTCGGGTAGTGGGCGATCATACTAAGGTATCCACCACAGTCTCTTGAGTAGGGAGTGAGCTCCATGAGGGCATTGGTCATATTTCTCTTGTTCTTTCGTATATCTTCTGTGCTTGCTTGATATGGTATCTAGGACATGGTAACAATAATTACTTGTTTGATGTTGAATAATATTCCTGCATCTATGAATCGAGGAAAATATTATAATATTTAATTTGGTATAGTTTTCAAAGGGCAAGATTAAATGTTTTGTGGACCTAGTTCACAAAATGGTATTTAATACATTTTTACTTTTACTATTTTTTTTAGGTGGTTTTTTCTCAAGTATATTTTCTAGTCTTTTTGGAACCCGAGAAATGAGGATTTTAATTTTGGGATTAGATGGAGCAGGAAAAACTACAATTTTGTACAGATTACAGGTTGGAGAAGTCGTTACTACTATTCCTAGTAAGTGTTGGTGTGATAAACTAATTATAGGGACTTTTTGTTTCCCATCTAACATGACTTTATTTCTGAATTAATACTTCATGTAATAAATGAAATAAGGTTTGTAAACTTGTAGTATGAACATATTATTGGTAACACTTTTTTTCATAAACTGAGAGGCAATTCGGTGTAATTTATGAACCCTGGTGCACTGCTAGGGTTTGCTTTTTAGAGCTGTTTTAAAAATTAGCTAGAGGTAAACCACTTATTCTCATTGCGAGCCAATTAAAATGAAAATTATCCACTGACTTTGAGGGTGAAACAAATGAAGCGTATAAAATACTTTGTAAACCTCTTTAAAGAATTATATAAAATGTTAGTGATATTGCATGTGAAGTGTGTTTTTTCTGTATTCGTTGCTGTATATTTTAAGATTAGTTCCTCTTAAGTATTTCTATTACTTGTAAATATATGAGATGAATAGACTGAATATTGAATTGATTTGGTACCTAAAAATATCAAGAGAAGAAACATCTCAGCTTTAAATTGGTTATTGCTATTTTAGAAAAATATTCTCAAATAGTCCTGTTTGACTACATGAGAATACTGTTCTGTTATTTACACTTGTTCTAATTTGTTGACTTGAATTTACTTAGAGAAGATTAATATATTTAAACTAAGATTAAGTGTTCAGAGTTTGCTCAAGAGTATTTAAATTATACCTCTAAAGTTACTCTTTTATTCAAGATATTTCTATATTCAGTAGTATTTAAATTTATAAATTTAAAAAAAGGCTAGTTTTTATGAAAGAAGAACTTTTAAAACTTTGTGACATCTTTTCTCTCTTTGCCACCTTCCATAAATTTTAGTTCCCTTGGTTTTTGCTTCTCAAAATTGCCCATCTCTGCTGTGTCTAAGGCTTGGTGGTCCCTGCAGTACGTTTAGCCCAGTAGATTGCATCTCAGTGAATGTTAATTACACCACACTCTTGTCCTTTGCATATAAAGTGTTTCTAATTGTGGTGAAGATGGTGATTACACTCCTACCTAATCCTAAGGGAGACATCATGAACTTTTTAATTTTTCACTCCAGTTTGTGACAGTATAGTTATTTTTTAGTTATAATAGGCATGGTAGCCATATACAAATATGAATCATTTACCAATATAGACTTAAATCTAAAACAAATATTAATTGTTCTGTTATAGCTGTTAGTTTTTACTATGATTTTTAAAAATTTGTTTATTTTAATTAGTTTCAAGTATACAGTACATTGGTTAGACATCTATATAGTTTGTAAAGTGATCCCTCCAATTTCTCCCTCCCTCCCCTGACCCTCAACCTAGCCAATGTATTAATGCTAACTGCATTCCCTATGCCGTGCTCCCCATCCTCGTGACCATCTATCAGCTACTAATTTGTACTTCTTTAACCCTTCTTCCCATTTTCCCAGCCCCCAAAACCCCCTCCCTTCTCTCCATCACCAAATTATCCACTATATTTGTGTCTGTTTTTGATTAATTTTTTCTTTTTATTCCTTGTATTCCACATATAAGTGAATTCATATAGTATTTATCTTTCTCATTCTGACTTTAATACCTTCTAAGTCCATCAAAGCAATATGTTTTTCCATCCCCTTCCTTTTAGTCTGTGTGTCTTTTAATCTGAAGTGAGTATCTTATAGGCAACATCTAGGGGTCTTGTTTTCCTTTCCATTAATCCACTCTATCTTTTAGTTGGAGCACTTAATTCTTTTCCATTTGAGGTACTTATTGATAGGAATGTAGTTGTTTTTGATACGTGTTTTTTCTTTGTAAAGAAGTCTCTTCAGCCTTTCCTGTAATACGGGCTTGGTGGTGATAAATTCCTTCAGCTTATTTTTGTTTGGAAAGCTCTTTATCTGTCCTTCAACTCTAAATGATAGCTTTGCTGGATAAATTATTCTTGGTTGTAGACCCTGGCTCTTCATCGTGTTGCATATTTTTTGCTAAGCCCTTCTGTCCTGCATAGTTTCTTTTGCAAAATCAACTGCCAGTCTTATGGGTTTTCCCTTATAAGTAACTATCTGTTTTTATCTTGCTGCTTTTAATATTTCTTTGTATTTAACCTTTGGCATTTTAACTATGATGTGTCTTGGCGTGGGCCTCTTTGGATCCCTGATTTTTGGAATTCTCTGAGTTACCTGGGGTTTTATGTCCATTTCCTTCACCAGGTTAGGGAAGTTTTCCATCGTTATTTCTTCAAACAGCTGTTCAACATCTTGATTTTCTTCAGTTACGCCGATCAGACAGATATTTGGACCCTTAATAGTGTCCCATATGCTCCTTATTTTTATAGTCGTGGCATCTCATCTTTTGCCATTCTGATTGTGTATCCTTGACTTTCCCATCCTCTAGATAGGGCATTGATCCTTTTCTTTATTCACTTTGTTTATTTCTTTGTTTATTCCATTTAATATACTTCTCACCTTAGATAATGTGTTCTTCATTTTAGACTGGTTCCCTTTTATAATTTCCATTTCCATTTTTATGTTTTTTTATGAAATTTTCACTGAATTTATCTACACTTCCCAAAAGTTCATTGAGCATCTTTATAACCAGTGTTTTGAGCTCTGCATCTGTTAGATTACTTAACTCCATTATTTCTGGATCACTGTTCTGTTCTCTCATATGGTTTCTGCTGCTTTGTCTTCCCATTTTGTCTGCCTTTCCATGTCTGTTTCTATGTACAAAGCTCCTAAGTCTCCCGGTCTTATTAGTGTGGATTTGCGAAGTAGGTGTCCAGTGGCACAGCCCTGAGAGGGGTTCAGCTGCAGGCTAAACTTAGCCCAAGCCTCTGCCCCTCCGGGCCACCTGTTAAGATTCAGCAAGCAATCCACAGATGCTGTACTTATAGTTGCCTCAAAAGGCCACGCCAGAAACCGAGGCCAGCTGCCTCCAGTGTGAGTCTAGGCACTGCTCAGCAAGGAGCACCTGACTTACTGAGGATATACCTGGATGTGGCTTGGTGGGGCCGTGAGTTAGGGGAGGCAGGGTTTCAGGGAACCTTCTGGACTGAGCGACCTCTGTTATCCAGTCTCATGACCTCACAGCAATGGCGGCTCTGTGTCTGTGCACTGGGAAGGGGGAGGGCTGAACAGGGAAAATGGCCACCGCAGGCACTTCTGAACAGAGCAAGTCTTCTCTCGTTCCTCACTCCGACGACGTCTCCATATAAGTCCCTGGTGCCCCCTGTACGCATCTGAATCGGCACTGGTGCTCAGAGTGAGCAGATCCATCACCTCGAAAATCTGCTTGTGGATGTGGCTCCTTTAAGAGGCGTCTGCCACTGCACTGCCACAGCCTCCGTCTCATATAGCTGCTCAGGACTGGGCAGCCCCGCGTCCTCGCCCCATCCTACCTTCTGCCATTGCAGGGTGATTTGGATTTCTCCCTAGTTGTATGGCTTGTTCCTCTAGATCCTAGGTGATTTTTCCTTGCTGCTGCTTCTTGTTTCGGTCACAACTTTGATTTGGTCACCAGAGGGATGAATAGAGCCTCTATTGTCTACACCATTTTTTCCCCTCCTATGATTTTTTTTAAGCTTGCAAAATTGTAGTAATCTTTGTAATATATAACTCTTAAGTTTTTCAGCATCCTCTGTACCTTCCTTTAGATTCCTTTCAGTGAAAATAGTGGTATCCTGCCTCAGCTTTGTGATGCCAGAGCTCTACCTCAGAAGGATGGCTGGTAAAAGGAATGGGACACCTCCCCTTTGGCGATTCAGCTATGACCTTATTACAAATGAGCTCTTGAAGTCCACAGAGGGTTTGTGAGGTTGCCAGCCTAAGAGAACCCAGCCTCCATAAAGCAGTATATATATATATATATATATATATAGCAGTATATATATATATATATATATATATATATATATATATATATATATATATAGCCATTGTGGTGTCTTCACCCACTAAAGTTTAGAATCTAGGCTTTCTTGGTTTTGTTCCTTGTTTATTTGCTATCCAAAAAATCCAAAGTAATATTTACAAAAGAGTTGTAAATAATATTTTTACAACTGTCTTTTGTAAATATAACTTACTGAACACTTTTATATTCTAGTAGTGTATTATGAGAGGAGTTTAACATAATTTCCATTGAGTTAAGAATTATTTATTTGCAGAAGTGATTAAATTCTTACATAACCTGAAGGTGGTGCTGATCTTGCTAATTAATTTGTGTGTGTGTGTGTGTGTGTGACAACATACTGTTTTAAATGGAGTATCTCAGCCAATAACGTGATTCAACAATTACTGTCCATTGGGGAAACTCTACAAGATTGGATATTTTGAAGGCAAAATGCATTAGTCTACAGAAACTGATCTGATTTATCTTCCAGCCATTGGATTTAATGTTGAGACGGTAACATACAAGAACCTTAAATTCCAAGTCTGGGATTTAGGAGGACAGACAAGTATCAGGTATGGTACAAAGACCGGATTATTTTGTCATTTTTAATGTTTATTGATTCTTATAGGGTTAATAGCAGTAAAACAAAATATATCTTTTGTAATTTAAATGAAATAAAATGTTTAAAATGAAGGAAAACTGCCTATTCTCTCAATTAAATTAAAACCTAAGGAAGCTAGTTTTTCAGATATCGCTTAAACGAAAAGTGTTTTCGTGAAAATCTTAAGACCTAATTACTTTAGTAGGTTTTTTTTGTTTTTTTTGTTTTTTGTTTTTTGTTTTTTTACTAAAATGGGTCCTCTATTTGGTTCTTGTCAGCCCCTTCCTCTTTGAGACAGACTATTTTAGATTTATAAGAAACCCTTTCAGGACCACCATTTAGGGCCAAGGTAAACATAGATGCCCTCTGGAACTCAGGTCTCTTGCCCAGCATTCTGTCCTTGACATGGCGACGGAATGCTTGATGACTGTCAGTGGTTGCTCACTACGGTACCATCTTAAAAGATTTAATGCATTCCCCAAACATCCTGCTGCCTTTTAACTTGTTTTATTTCTTGAACCACTTTTGAGTCTGTTTCTAATTTTAGCCATTTCTACTTCTTGGTGTCTTTAGTGATTAATTTAATGCCTATTATTATAAAACGTATTAAAATTTTTTTAAAGAATTCATTCCTCTTAAGGAGTTCCTAGTTAAAGATTTATAAGATGTAAAGATCAGGTCTGTGTACAACTTTTTTTTTATCAGTACATTTAGTGATCTTATAAGTTATATTCTCTCAGCATAAAGTCTGAACTCATTCTGAAACTCCTTGGTCATATGATTTAATATTTATTAACATTCTTTCCACCCCTTAGTGTTGGAGGGATATGATTTATATCCATCAGAAACAATGCATCATTATATAGCATTGATTCTAACATGGGTGGGGAGGATTGGCATGTAACCCCCCCATTGTTGCCAAGTCCTAGCATATAAATTAACATATTCATTTCTCCTTTTAAATGATAATCTATTCTCCCTTTCCGTGTTTTCTTTAGGCCATACTGGAGATGTTATTATTCAAACACAGACGCAGTCATTTATGTAGTAGACAGCTGTGACCGAGACCGAATTGGCATTTCTAAATCAGAGTTAGTTGCCATGTTGGAGGTAAGAAAACTATTAAAATGTGGGGAAATCATTTACATTTACTTGCCATTGTTTATTATTACATGCAGGAATAATTAAAAGGAAAGCAGGGATTTTTTTCCTCCTTACCTTTAGTATCATTTTCTTTTGTGCACATTACTTCCTATTCCCAAATAATAATAATAATAATAATAATAATAATAGCCTTGTAATTTTTTTTACACTAGATTCCTTGATTTCCAGGAGTTCAGAATTGAACTCTTTCTAAACTGAAGTAACTCTTCTGTCCCTCTAAGAAGTGATTTTTAAAAAATATCTTTCTTTCTAGTTGTATAAATTAGCTTATGGAAGCAGATATGGGTATAAATTATAAGAAGGCATATTGTTTGTTTCAGAAACCTTAAAGTTCAGAGAATTATGAACTTTATGGCACAATTATGGCCCCAGCTCACCTCTCCCAGCTTTATCATTCTTTACTCTTCCTTGTGTTTATAGTGCCTCATCCACACTGACCTTTATGTTCTTTGAACACAGCGAGCTTGCACACCTGACGCCTGGTGTAGGGCTTTTTGCACTTGCTCATCCTTCTGTTTAGAATGAATGCTCTTCCCCAAATCTTTGCGTGGCTGCCTTCTTGACCTGTATCATCGCGCATGTTTCTTCCCTAGAGAGGACTCTGTTATTTTTTAACCCCCTTATTCTACTTTATTCTTTTTACCATTTATCATTTCTTTCCATTATTTTAAAATATATCTGTTTACATATATACACATATATATATCTCCCACTATCACTGGTATGTAGAATGGTGTATAGCAGTTAAGAACTCAATATATTATATTCACTGAGGTTCATAAGATAACTTATTGGCTGACTGAATTCCATGATGCATTAAGTAATCAATTAGAAGTTTTAAAAAAATCTCCATTTGTTAAATAAATTTTTCAAATGTATTAATGATTAATTAATAATGAAATTGCCTTTGCTCAAAAAAATTAGGTTTCTTTCCTTCATGAAAACTATGATTCGGAATTATCCAATCATTGAATGTTTAAATATAATTTCTAGGCCATTTGATTATGTAGGTAGAAGCATTCTCAGAATACTTTGGATTTCTGATTTCTTGTACTACTGACTTGTTATTGACTAGCAAGTTATAAATTGCAAACCTAATAGTTTTAAACTTTGGCTTAGTTTTTTTTCTAAACAACATAGCATCATATGTATCACAAGAGCCTCTTAGACCAAATTTAAGGATAAAGAATTTAAAGGGAATGTTTAATTGCCTTGGGTATATTGGATTTATAAAATAAAGGTTTATTCAGATGTAATTCATATGGTATAATGGATTTTTATCATGTAAAATATTACATAAAAAGTGATTATAAACTTCAGTTTATAGTTCTCAAGTTACACTGGATTGTCGATAGGTTATTTGTGGTATTAGGATTTGACTTATATAAACTTATGGAGAAAGAACTAAATTATTCATTAGGAAGTAACTTAATTGAATTAATCAGTAAATATTAGATAAGACTGTGTGTCTATAAATTCTGATGTAATAGTCTTGATTCATACATATGACACAAAGTTAATTTATCTTTTTCATATGCAAAAATCTAAATGGAGTAAGGAATTAAATGTAGAAAATAGATAATATTAACTATAAAATCTGTAAGCGAATATGTTTAAAATTTCTAGATAGGTCTTTCTAAATCAGAGGATTAAAGGGAATTACAAAAGAAAAACAGATTTAATTATGTTAATACAAACAAGAAACCCCCAAAGCTCAGATGCCAGATAATATAACAGTAAAACCAGGGAACCAGGACATAGTTTTATAACCAGTGACTAAAGATTAATGTTTTTATTCACATCAAGACCTTCTGCCACTCAATAGATAAATGAGTACAATTCACAGGAGAAAAATATATTACTAATAACATTCATATTTCTAATACCCCAATTATAAGCATATAATGATACGGTGTTTGGAAACATATATAATTTCCAGTTCTACCAAGGCTGCATTGAAGATAGGCACTGTCATACACTTTGGATGGATTTAAAATTGTTACAACTTTTCTGAAAAGCAGTTCATAAATACATGTAAACAAGAGCCTGAAAAAAGCTCATACTTTGATTTCATTTTTAGAGAATTGTGTTAAGGAAATAGAGATTCACACAAAGATTTCTATATGACTGTCACTTGGGTTTCTCTAATAGCCAAATGAAAAGAATCTAGAGTTTAATACTGGAAAACAGTTATATAGTTTATGATGCATGCATTCATAGTGTATATTTAACCATTAATTTTTTTTGAAAAACTTTTAGTGGTTTGGAAAATCATTCATGATTTAATATTTAGTTTCTTTTTAAAAACAGGGTATGGAACTATATGTGATTTTAACATGATTTTAAATGTGTAAATTTATTTACTAAGTAAACTAAATATCTAAACTACGAAGCAGTAGAAAATACCTAGAATGTTAACAGTTGTCATGTTTGGGAGATAGCATTATGGGTGAAGCTTCTTTACTTCGTATGTCTCTGTAATTTGAAATAATTTATTATAATGAATGCTGTATATTAATAATTAGGAAATATGCTTTTAAAATAATGTATTTTTTGGCATTTCTTCCTAACTCAAGGGAGCAAATTGATAAGAGGAAATTAAATATCTTCTATTTAGGAGGAAGAACTGAGAAAAGCCATTTTGGTGGTGTTTGCAAATAAGCAGGACATGGAACAGGCCATGACTCCCTCGGAGATGGCAAATTCCCTTGGGTTACCTGCTTTGAAGGACCGAAAGTGGCAAATATTCAAAACTTCAGCAACCAAAGGCACTGGCCTTGATGAGGCAATGGAATGGTAAGTGTGTCTCCAGAAGCCAGCTGTGTATTTCTGTGAGTGCAGCTGTGTACATACATGTAATTCCCTTTCATCTTAAGGATGAAATTCAAATTACTTAGCAGCTTATAATATTAAGTTCTTCCAGCCTTTTCTCCCACTCGTCTTCATTTGCATCTACTTTTATTTCTACAGCTTCCTTATTAGAGTTAGATAAGCCATTTTTCTTTTTCCCTGCCTCACTTCACCCTCCAAATCTTTACCTTTCAGGACTTAGGTTAAGGCTTTCTTCCTTTCAAGAGTCTTCCCTGACATACCTCTGTACCCACTGCCTTACCACGCACATAGTTAGATGTCCTTGTCACAAATCAGTGATATAGTACTTGTTAAACTGTCTCGTAATTGATTTGTGCATCTGCTTATTAAATTATCAACTCCTTGAGGACAGAGACTAGTTTTCACCTCTGAATTATCCACATCTGACTTGGTTGTAGTAATAGCAGCCTAAAAAGTAGATATGTGGTCTTTTTTGATTATTCATTCAAAGCATAGACTAAGTGAAAGCTAAAAGACCCTTGTGAAAATTGAGTCCACAACCTCATTTTCTAATGTCACTATCTTAGCCTTCATTGTTTAAAATGCTTTAGAATCCAGCACCAATGTAAAATTTATAAATGATCATACTTTATACCTGAAGAAGTTAATATTATGAAACCATTTTCTTTTCTCACAGGTTAGTTGAAACATTAAAGAGCAGACAGTAATTCAGTCACTTCTGCTCCCCTGAAATGAAGACCACATCCATATCCTTTTGGAACGTTAAGTGTGCTTCACACTACTAAATGTTAGAACTGTGTATGTTTGTTGGCATATACTGAACTGACTGCAACATTTGTAATAAATATAAAAAATAAGTATTTGGTTGGAAGGGTAACTCATCGTGATTGAACCAACTGAATGTCTGGTCTTTGTAATGTAAAATATTCCTTCCTTGCTTTCTTATGTTAAGGTATATAGTCCATATTCTACTTATGTGGAATTCGTATTCAAATACAGTCATATTAAAGAATGTACTCTTATTGAGGGGAAAAAACCCTCATATTTTTGAATTAGTGGTTGCAGCTTGTTGGCATAAACACTAATAAATATCTTAGATTTTTTTCCTCCTAAATGAATTAAGTTTTTCCAAAAATTTGACTCAGTAGAGTGGGCTACATCTTCATTTGCTTAATGACCACTTAATTTAAGCTGCTTTGTTTGAAAGCTTTTGGTTATAGGCATGAAGTTGAATAATTATTTTAGTGGTTAATTTCACTGATTTATCTGTAATTATCATTTTATAGTAATTCATAGTTGTTGCAAAAAATTTTACATATATTGACCTAACCGATTTGTACAAGAACCTTATGATGTAGATAGGACAGGTTATAATGTCTTCGTTTTATGTATGTGTGGAGTCTTGGGTTCTGATAGGTTGGCTACTCAACTGCTAATGAGTAATACTTCAAAAAATACTTCAGGGTCAGAAGCTTTTCCCATAAACTACACCTGAAAATGCCAACACAGACAACCTGATTCCTTAAATAAAATTATGCTAACTGAAGTAGACACTGTACATTTAAAGTAATGTCTATAAATTTATTTGTCCATACTAGTAGAGGTAGTAAAAACAATGGTAAATGGTTATATTTGATGGATTCATGACAAAGTTCACACTGAGGGAAATAAAAAAGATCTATTTTAAGAAGCATTGTAAAGATGTCTTTACTGTCTTTCATTCCTTTAATATACCTGTAACTGGACATGTAAATTTGGTGAAAAGTCAATCTTTTTTTTTCCTGGTTCTAAAGAGAGAAATTAAGCATTCTTGGTTTTAATAATTAGGCTTACTGCTAGGCCATCAAAAAACAATTATGCTCAGAGGAACTTTTCAAACTGCCCAGTCTGCTGTAGGATTGGCTGCAATGTGACAAGTAAATATAGTCCATAGTAATTTCTAATATTGGGGAGAATTAAAAAAAATTTAAGTTGGGCAACCGGCATTTAAAAAATTAGATGCTGGTAAAGTGAACTGAAGACCATCATGCCCCCTAGGTCTCAGGGACACTAGGGGTTCATTTCCTGTCTCCACCACTGACTTGCAGTTGTTGGCCTCTTTTCACACTTTTGGTCATTCCCTCAGCTCAAATAAATGTGGCTTTCTCTCACCTGTGGGACTTTTGCTCTTTCTTACTGTCCAGCACCCATTCCTAATTTGGTCTGTGTCTGGTGGCGAAGTACTCTCTGGAGGTTCATGATCACTGTGAGAACAGGTGGGGAGAGGGAGGCCCTGGCAGGCAGATGCCATCTGGCACGGAGCCCCTGTGTCTTGAATACCGAGGAGGGCACATGAAGCTGCAGCAAAGGTCAGCACTTGGATGATGCCGATCCTTCTGGTTTATCACAAAGAACAGGATGGGATAAATAGAGCATACACTTATTTTAATATGGTATAAATTATAAGGTTCTTGTCTAGCAGGAAACTGCTGGTATGCTACGAGAGTTCAGATGTTGATATTTATAAAGATCTACTGAACATTGTTCTGTGAGAAGCCTGAAAATGGGAAAACCACCAAACTTAAAAGTCAGAACACATGAGTTCTCTAGGTACAGATGGCTGCTCCTTCAGTTTTTCTTTTCTCTATAAAACGAGAGACTTGGACAAATAATATCAAAGGTTTGTTTTAGCTCTAACATTCTGTTTTATAACTGGTTGGTAGTTGTGCTGTTATATGATCACAGTGAAAAATTAAATCTAGAGTGTTGGAATTGTTACCAGAGTACCTGAAATGCACTTTAAATTGTGGGAATGTAAGCCTCTTGATGGCAGGGACCATACTTTATTTACTGTTAGTATTCCTTTCATTTAGTGTGGTGCACCTGGCACGTAGACACTCAGTAAATATTTACTGATAAAACACAAACATAGCTGTGTTCAAAATCCCTGAGGTGTTTGTTCTGAGCTTTGTCTTAGCATTAACTTCTTTTGATTTTTAAATTTTTTACAAAAGCAATACATGTACTTTAAATCACTTAAGAGGTAATTGAGATTGGCCATCCAAGATGCCCCATTTGGCACATTACAAATCCCTTGGAGGTGTGAGAACGCGTTTGAGACAAACCTACAAGATGCAGATGCTGAAGTTATGAACGTTTGTACATTTGATTCCTATGCCATAAGCTATAATAGTCTAAACCCATAATTACAAATTATAAAGAGCTTGGGCTTTCAGTCCTAGATTTGAATCCTGATTATACCACTTATAACCTATGTTACCCTTACGTTGAATAATCTGAATTTCAGTTTACTCATCAGAAAAATAACTAATTTTAGGGCTGCTCTAAGGAATACTATGAGGATTAAATAAAAGATATGCACAGTGCCTGGCACATAGGATCAATCTTCCGACTCCCTTACCAATATATTGGGCACTAAATATTACTTCCACATCAAGTGTAGAGTGAACCAAAAGACACCCTATGGTTGAACAGGATAATGCCAAATTGTTTTCTGAGTGGTTTACAAGAGTTCCCTTTGCTGTACCCTGCTTTAACATTGGTATTGTCAGCTTTGTCAATCCAAAGGGTTCAAAACAATTTCATTCTGGTGTTAATTTGCATTTTCCTAAGTATTAGTGAGGTGGAATATGGGAGTGATTCAAAATGTTTTAACAACTAGGCATAGCTGATGCAGAGCCCCCACTTGTCCAGGTGTAAAGCCTTTAATTTCTGGTGTGGGGAGGTAGGGAGCCTAGGGACTCGTGTAGCCAGGGTGGCGCTTGGGCGGGGGCAGGGTCTCAAGGACGTGACTATTTACCAACCAGGATACTTTAATATTTAAGACTATAACATCATCTAAATGTTAATGTTTAAGGGCCATTTATATTTCTTCTGTGCAATGCCCGTTTCTTTTGCCACTTTTTCTACTGGATTATTTTTGTTGATTCATTAGGAATTCATTATATAGCCTGAGTACTAGTAATCCTTTATCAGTTTATGGTACATACCATCTCCCAGTTCTCTTTTCCTAAGGAGTTCTTAAATTTAATAAGTAGAATTTATCACATGTCTCTTCTATAGATAGCACTTCTTGATATCTGACATGAAAAACTCCTCACCCTGTTCTTTTTAAAGAGCATCATGGGTATTCTCAGCTTATTTTCTGTATAAATTTTAGAATCAGCTTGTTAGGACAATATGAAAAACTCTCTTGGAGATTTTGCTCAGATATGCATTTAAACAATGAAATCCAACCCGGGAAAAACTAGCATCTTATGGTAATCTTCCTATCCATGAACATGGTTATATTTCTCCATTTGTGCAAAATTTTCTTAATGTCTTTTGATAAAGTTTTACAATTGCCTCCATAAGGGAATTGCAAATCATATGATGTATTCCTAACTTCCTCTAACTTTTGACTTGCTATTTTAAAATGTATCTTAAAAAAAAAATGCATTTTCAATTATATTACTAGTGTCACAGGCTTTTTAGACAGTGAAGATACAGTAGTATTATGAAATGTTTTAATTAAAAAATACATGAGATGATTACATTAAACTGTATAATAATAACAATAATATACAATCTCTGCCAAAATTTAATTTAAATAATAAACGCTGCTGTGATTTCACACCAGCAGATACACTGGAAAGTTCATGCTCTGGGGTGAGCTGAGACACTGTCAGCATGGGGGCACTTCACTCCACCATTGCTAAATCTTTCAGGCTGTGGCTCTTTTGTCTCTTGGCCTTATAGCCTGGACGCAGGAACTCTATCTTTCTCTTCTTTGCTTCACTTTTATTTTTGTGTTTCTTCAGCTTTTTCTTGGCGGCAATATCAGGATTAGTTACAAACTTGAAAAAAAGAATAGAAATCTTATGTCTAAAGTAAATGTTAAAAGTAAATGTTAAACCAATAAAAATCAAATGCACAAATGGACCATTGTGTTGACTTTTAAACACAACGAATGCAGTACATGCCCATTAAAGACAATCTGGAGCCCCAGCTATAAAGTCCTCACTTCTCAAACACAACCAGTACCTCCTTCCTCCCCGAGTTAAGTGCGACACAAACACATGCACACAGCCCTGGTTAAAAACAGTTACTAAGCCTAATGAACATGCCATATATTCAAACAGCAAACTTACCTCCAGAGCCTTCCTCTTTTTCCGGAGTGCCCTTTTCTCATTAGCCTGTTTCTGTACAGAGGCAAAGGCTGATGAGAAGCTCTCTAGCCCAACCAGCTTTTTGAGTAATTCTATGATTTCCTGGGATAGATTCTTCAGCAAAGGATCTAATTACACACAGAGTAATAATTAGTTACATAGGAAAGGATACATTTGAATATCTACAAAAACAACAAGCAAAATTTAAACTGCGGCATTATCAATTCTATTACTTCGACGTTAAACACAAATCTGAAACTAGCCTCTACGTTTCTGAGATGAGAGAACAGCAGAAGTGTTGGACACAGTTTACAGCCACCTCATCCAGGATGCAACAAGAGATCAGACACCATGAAAGTGGCAGACACCAGGAAGTGGCAGAATTTGGGCTCAGAAGACATTACTCTGAGAACTGGACAGAAATGTTTTGGGTTACCTTTGTTAACCTGCTCAGCTCTGCAGATGGGGGAAAGGTAAGCGTGTTTTTCTAGGCTCTAATTCACAGGTCACAGAGGCTTAGCTCTGGCCACAACTTTTTTTGCATGGGGCGTGGGGGATCAAAGACTCCTTTGAGAAGCTTTCAAAAGCTGCTCAAAAGCTCTCACACCTTTCCTTGCCTCCTTTTTCCCAAGTGCAAATAACCTATGGATTTTTGCATCAAGTTCAGGAGAGTTCAGGCCATCTGTTCTACATTGGCAAGTTTCTTGAAAACAGGGACTAGGCCTATTCCACTATTGAACCTCCAGTGCCTGCAAATATTAGGTGCTCAATAAATTTTGGTTGATGAGAAACAAAGCCGACTTGACATTCACTGTTGCCTTTTCGTAAGAGGAAAGAAACTTTCCTTCAAGCTTGTAGGACTAAAACAGCTCTAGCTTTGACATTTACTCCATTTGTTTTAATTTATAACTTAAGATCCACTTTACCTCCCTTTCCAGCCCCCAATTCCCTCTTTTTCTATTGGCAACAGACATTTTATGGTCAGCGAGGGAAATGTATTAAATGCACCAGCAAGGAAAAAGATAAACAGGAGAAACTGAAATGACACTTAAACTAAAAACTTTCATACTTTTGTTTTATAAATCTTGAGAATCTAATGACATTTCATTGTTCATTATTGTTCAAAGCACTGTGAGGTTTAGAACCACCCCAAATGGTAGTTTTCTTTGAATATTTAATCTCTGCTTAGGAGTAAAATATTATCTTTTAGGAAACATTCATTCTTAGATACAAGAAAGCATACAGGAGAAGGTAGTCAAATATGACACAAATATGCCTTATTAATTTGCTCTTAACCATCTTGGAACCCGGCAAATTTTCTTGCTTAGAATAACTGGCAGGGAGGAGGACAGAAGAAAGAGGGACATATTAGGGAGAGGGGTGCAAGGGTTCAAGAGGGAGGCTGCGGAGTTACCCTGGTCCGAATAGGTGCTGTTCAGTTCTCGGAACAAAGGAGCTATGATGACTGGGAGATACGGCTTCACCTTGTCTTTGCCAAGATCCATTGCCACAGCTCCGAGAAACTTAAAGATGCATGTTCTCTGAAAATACAGATCATTGTCCATTAGAAGTGTTTCTCTTAAACTTGCAGCCATGCACACAGTTAATTTAGAAAACAAGGTCTGTTTTGGGGCAGATAATATTGCTGCAGTTTGGGGTTCAAAAGTTCCTAGGAACTTGGGAGGATTACTAACACGACTAAAATACTTTCTAAAAAAAGATGCTTTCAAAAAATAACTAAAATGACGCTTTCAATCACTGCACGTTATTCGCACCTTTAAGGGGTTCCGAGGTGAGTAAGAGGCTTCCAGTTTTGCAATGCGGGACAACTTCTGGACCAGCCACAGCAGCGTGGCTGGCTTGCTGTGCTCCTGCTTCGCCTCGTCGTTCTCCTCTCTGTCAGACTCTACCTCCTCAGGTGCACAGGCTTCGTGTTCTCCTCCCTCTCTGGCCACACCGTGCCCTGAAGCTTCTTGTTCTTCCAGGTCTTCTTGTATCTCACCTTGCTTATGCCCAGAATCGGGTTCCAGTAAATATAAGACTTTGGCTACGAACAGCAAATTCTTAACAACCTTAAAAAAAAAAAGGGAGGACAGGGATAAGGAATTGGGCTTTGACTTTGCTTGGGAAAGCAGAAGCTAAAATAGGTGTTCTACAATTAGAAATAACTGGGTATTGCACTATTAAATTGATGATCGTTCCATTTTTTTTTTTTTTTTTTTGTAATTCTTCAGTTCGTCCTTACAGTGTGTCCAAACCCATTTTCATGTAACTTTCATGCATCTGGCCTAGCTCTATCCTTTAAGGTCACACAAAGTAAATAAATGAATTCATTCTGGACCATCCATTTACATTTTTAGTGAAAGCTTTCATCCTCATTCCATTAAATTACTTCATTACAGAAATAACAATTTCCATGACAAGTAGCTCTGTATACAGCATTTCAATTCAACTTTTAACATGTCCCTAATTAGGCACCATTATCAGGAGAGAAAAATCAAGGCTGAGTTTACTAAAGGACTCACTCAAAGACAAAGTGAGTGGTCAGCCAGTCTTGAGAATTCAAGCCCAGGTTCTTAAACACTGGCTTCTTCCTCCTCAAATCTCATCTGATCCAGTTAAACAGCGCAGGGACAAGTTTAGTCTTAAAATAACAGACCCATTTATTGAGTCCCTGGGACATCCATAAAGTCTCTGATGTAGGTATTTCACACCCCTAATGTGAAGGAGGAAACCATCCTGGCTATTCTGCTAGAGGTGCTGTGTGCCCAAAGCTCCCCAAATGTAGTGCTCAGAACCCCACACATGGGCCAAGGCTAGCCTGTCCTTTAAGAGTTAATATCAAGATTATAGTTTCCTTCTTTTGGAAGTCTGGCCTCCATGAAGACAGTCCCAGATTTGGAGGCCTTTTCCCGCTGTGGCAGCCACTTCATACTGCTAACTTGCTCTAAGATTACAGTGAACTAAAATCTATAATTTCTTTCATCCTGGGTCATTACTAGTAAATCTATTCCTCCCTGTCCCGAGCTTGTATGGTGTCAGCCTCTACCAAAACTGGTACTGTCCAGCCTCAGGATTTCTTTGGCCTCACTGCTATCCATCTGTGTTTATGGCATGCCACCTAAGATTAGAATGGATGCACCTAGTTTCTAGTGCCCCTTATTCCTTAATCTGCATTGCTCCGGCTTGTCCACAATGACTCACAAGAGACATGGTCAATTGCCTTGCTCATATCCATATACCACATCCGTGTCACCTCATCATCTATAGCCCAACTGCTCTATCAAAAAAGGAAAAAATAAAAGGGAGCAGCAGACCAAACCATTCAAAAACCATTTATATTTATCACATATTTATAAATGTCTTCTCTATGTTTACATTTTACTTATAAATTTTATAATGTGAAAACATATAAAGCTTTTTAATGATGGATTTATCTACCTTCTGTTACAGACAGACGATTCTCAGACCGCATTGTGGCATGAACATTATTGCT
This sequence comes from Pteropus medius, assembly GCF_902729225.1. Taxonomy (NCBI): domain Eukaryota; kingdom Metazoa; phylum Chordata; class Mammalia; order Chiroptera; family Pteropodidae; genus Pteropus; species Pteropus medius. The sequence continues at coordinate 8,956,532 of NW_024347791.1, forward strand.
TTCTCTTCAAATTATAGGGGTAAGAAAAGGAATCTAATATTGCAGTTTAATATAAAAACAATCAATGCCCTTCAAAGCTTCAATCACAATGTAGAATGGGTACGTTAAAACTGAAAATGAAAAGATGTAATAAACAGCCTTCCGCTCATCTTTGTTGGGAATTTTAAATGGAGCCAAGAGTAATCCCAAATGGACCCCAGAGTCAATTAGATATATGTGCATAACTGAACATGTATTTGAGTGTATGTTTATATTTCATTTAATTCCCCAAGCATGAAACTAGGGAAAACAACAAACAAACACCAAAAGTGAGCCTATTCCTAGACTACTGTTAGAATAGATAGATCCCTTCTATTTAACTGGATAGGATTATCATACTTACCTGCTCTCCTAGAGATTGATCCAAGAATTTGGAATGTAATTGATGGCAGGAGGCTAGGGAGATACTTTTCATCTGTGAAAATAAAAAAAAAACAGGACATTGGCAGACACAATGCAGGGTATTTCTGAGTAACCGTAATAATATAACTGAGGTACTAGTGTTTGCTCCGAATGATCACCTGTGTAGATCTGGAGAAGGAAGGTTCAGAACCAGAAATTGTGTAAATTGGGTAACTATTCCCTTCTACCTGCCACAAGCATCTCAGCCCAAACGAATGGGATATTTTCAAGCTCTAGGGAGACAGAGGTCATAATCCCTTAGATGATTAGTACAGAACTTTGCAACGTTCCAATACATTTTTTTCTTCCTCTTTTTTTCCCCTTCTACTCTTCACTCATTCAATATTTGCAAAGTTCCCACTATGAGCCAGGCACTGTGCTAGGCCCTAGGAAATCAGAGATGGATATAACATGGTCCCTACCTAAGATTTTCATGAATGTGATTTCATTTAGTCATCATTAAGATTATGGAGGAGGCAGGACAGACAGTATCAATCTCATTTTCCAGTGTTGATAAAGAACTTAAACATAAAGGAAGATGAATGTGCTAAATAAGCAAAGCGAAAGTCTGACTAGACTGAGTCTAAAAATTACCTCTGAAAAGCCATGGCCTTGAGGGTGACCCCTCTCCAGTTCCTACAGATTCACATATGCAACAAGTTGTTGGATGGAAGAATTTCTACCAAGGGCCAACCCCAACATAGTTACATGAGCCAGAATGAACACCTCACATGGGTCATGAAGGAAGAAATAGGTTTAGAGAAACCTTACCTTTTGGTCAAGGTCGCTTGTTAGGAACCTGACGGCTGCAGGTTCTGAGAGTTTCTTTTTGTTTTTTTTCGCATTCCGTTTTCTAATAAGCTCCTCCGGTTGGCAAGAGGCAAAGAGCAATCCAAAAATCTGGGCTGCAGTGAGCCACACCCAGTTGTGTGGATGTCTCAGGTGAGCGTGCACGTGACCTTAGAGAACCAATAAGCATTCTCAGATGTCTCACAGCTTTCCGGACTCTTTGGTGGTAAACGTGACTAGTTTAGGTATTTCTTGAGTATCTATTATGTGCTTGGATTTGGGAACTAAACACAAACAAAAGAGCCCCTGCTTCCCCAGAAGCTCTCAAGGAGCTAGGGAGAAGTGAGGTGGAGAGACAATGGAAACGACTAGAAAACCAACTCCTGACGTGGTAAATGACACGACAGAGGTACGAGTATGCAAGTCTAAAAAGAGAGCAGCTCCATAAGAACTAGTTTCAGATTAAAGAGAAATAAGGTGGTATTAGCATTTATAATTTCTAAATTAAAATGAATGTAATTATATGCAAGGACACATTTATTTCTCAGAAGTATTGAAATTGGTGGCTCCAAGTAGCTGACTGGAAAGGCACCATTTTTGAGGCTTACTATGTGCCAGGCACAGGGCTGAGTGTGTTACACATATCTCATTGAGACCTCACAACAGTTCTGTGAGGCTGGAACTGTCATTTCCATTTTACATTACAGATGAGGAAATGGATGTTCCAGAGGGACTAAGGGACATGCCAAGCTGTAACAGGCAAAACCAAGCCTGGGCCCCAGCTCCATCTGGCCCCAAAGCTCATACTCTTAAATATGACCCCTTAAAGGTCACAGTCTTAGCTATACGCACTCTCCATATACCACATTTGGTAAGTACAGTGGTGAAACCTTGTGTTGGGGAATGGGATTAAATTTCTGGATGAACCACGTCATATCTGAGTTTTAGTCTGTGTTGCTATACTTTATGAGCATGGCTTTACTTTTGTTCTGTGTTAACCTCTGTGATAATCTGGCCATGTCTCAGTGGAGCCACACAAGAGTAGGCCACATAGTAACTTAGTAGCTATTATTTCTCATAGGATCATGAGTTTTCTTAAAATAGGTGGGTACTTAAAGCAGACATTCCAATATCTATTTCCTACTGACCGATTAAAATTGAATATGTTAAATTAAAAATTCTAGGATCTTATTTTTCATTAAAGGAGTGATATATAACAACTTGAATGTCTTTTAAAAGTGAAATTGTTTGGTAAATTATGGCACATTTACATGATGGACTATTTATAGCTATTTAAAAGGATATCTACTAAGTATGTTCTAGTAATATGCTTACTTGAGTACAAACAGGATATAAAAGTTTATATGGAATTATGCAACCTCAAAATAAACCAAAAAGACTGGCTGGAAATATATACCAAAATACCATGAAATAGCAAAGAGGACTTTGAGGAATTTTTTCCTTTCTTATACTCCCTCATAATTAATTTTCTTTCTTTTATAAATGAAATGTATTACTTATGAAGTTATAAACATATATGTATTTTTCAGAAAGAAACATTTTCACTATAATCAACATGAAAGGGCCCTTTTTCTCATGGACTTTTCCCTTGACATATACTTTCTGAAGTATTCATATTCTAATCTCCCAAATTTGTTTTCAATAATTCTATCACAACTAATAAGTTTTAGATTTAAACAAAAAAGGCAATACTTACTCCAGATTCTACTCAAAGTCTCAAAGGGCTTGGTATACTGAATAATATTACATTCCTTGATGAGTTTACTTATCAGTATAAGAAAACTAAACAGAAGGCGATCTGCAGCTTTTTCTTCAGTCTCCTCCACGATCTAAAAACAAGATGGATGCAAATCAATTAAGACAACAATCTCGAAGTATCTGATGGACATTCGTACTTCGGCATGTAAATCTACATCAGGGTTTCTCGACTGCAAGACTCCTGCCATTTTGGGTCAGATAATTCTTTGCTGTGGAGGGCTGCCTGTGCACTATAAGGTATTTAGCAGCATCCCTGCACTTGACCCACTAAATGCCAGTAGTACCTCCTACCCTCCAGCTGTGACAACCTAAAATGTGTCCAGATGTTGCTAAATGTCCTCTGTGGGGCCAAAATCACCCTGCTTGAGAACCTTTGACTGTCATATACTACAGAAGGTAAATTACTTTAAACCTCATTTTAAAAAGTAGATCTGACTGCACTGAATTCTTGCTTTTATTAATACAAATTTTTAAACACATTGTTTAACACAATATTTTAATCTATATCACTTCAAGTAAAACTATAAAAATTAGCGAAAATTTTATTCCCTAGCAAATAACTTACATCTTGAAAGTTTTCAGGATCAATTTCCTTTTCAATCACAGGGAGAACAGTTCCAAATCTTCTCTCAAAAGTGATTCCTTCACTTTCCACAAACAAGCCGCAGATCAGGGCAGCTAGTTGTCTATTTAACCTCTACCAAACAAACAAACAAAATTAAAAAACAAAAAAACAACCCACGAGACAATGTCAACACAACTTGGAAGGCTGTTTCCAAAATTATAAAATGCAGGTGTGCATGACTTTGTCTTCAATGGTTCAAGATACTGGAAATCAATGGAGAATGGATCTTTTGTGGCTAACAAGAAAAATACAAAGAAATCTTCATACCCAAGAATAACGTTTTTAAAAAGTGGCATACATCGTTATCCACTGATTAATATTTTTTATTTTAAATTAAAAAAAAAGTTTCATACCATCTCTCTACCCTCCAATCTGACTTTAATACTTAAATAAGTACTAAGATATGACATGAGTTGTTTATGTTCCATATGGATGGGACAGCGATAATGGTGGTAGAGTCATCAAGTAAATACAATCATCGACAAAAATTATGTTCCATAAATTGAATAAGCAAAACTGGAAACAAAGGTTCTCATCAATGGGAGCTGGTTAAGTAAATTATGATACATTCATATAGTGGGATAACTGCCTGACATTACCAGTGTACTGGAATTTTTACATTACTCTGTAACTTCATTTTCCGAAATATTATTATAAGAACATATTGTTAACGTGATCAAATAAAAATAAACCTACTTGGGAAAAATTAATTCAACAATGTATATGCATTTGTCTTTAAAGTAGGAACACCAAAAAATCTAAGACTTTTCATTGAATTATGACTAAAAGCAACCCTAACCTTCTTCGCTCCAAACCAGGTGGTAACCATATTGAAGAGCCAATCTTTTTTCTCAAGGCTGATTTTACTGAGTAAGGATTTGATCACCATGGATGCCATCTTCTTACACATGGCAGAGTCATCGTTCACCATCATTAGACAAAGGGGGATAAAGAACATCCCACAGTTCTCGTGGAGCAGTCCCTGGAAGGGAACAGGCACTGATGAGCACACGCAGATTGGATTCTCACAGGTGCCTTCATGGGGGAGGACCGTGGGATCCCAAGGGCTCAAGGGAAACCCAGGTAAGTTTGTCTTTGTGATTCACAGTACCTGAGGAAACGTGTCAAAGATATAAGCGATCATTTCCAGGGCGGACTCTCTCCCAGTCTCATGTTCATAACTAGGGCAAGAACATTAGAAGGACTTGTTAGTATCTTATAAATTTATCAATAATTATTTTCAAGTATTTGAAACATTGTTTCAAGGTCACAGTCCATTTCTTAAAAAGTGGAAAAAAACCTCCATTTTCCCTATTTTAATGGTCGTATGTATCATGCTACTGTGGTTTTAAATGTAGTTTTGTTAGATTTTTACTATTCTCCTAAGGGGACTCTAATGACAAGCAGTGGTCAGACTGAGTTGAAAAGCGACTTACAGAACTGCTATGTGAAGCCATGCATAATGCTTGCTAGTTGAGTCAATGATTCATGGCATCATCCTCAGAGAATGCGCCACTGTGTTTAGGCTTTGTTCTTTTTAGGACAGCCGCTTCATTAAAAGGAGAGAAGAAACTCCCCCACCACCTCTGTGTACTTTATGGCTTAAACTTACTTCAGTTGCGCGAGCATGAATTCCAAGTTTGGTCTCAATTTATCACCCAGGGGATAGTCAAGAAGATATTTCAGGAAAACCTAGGAATGGAAGTCACACAGAAGATTATTTGGATCCTATCTCTCCAGGATTCTTGTTTCCTAAGCTGCTTTCTGGGACACACTGGTAGGTTAAAAAGACCTTTCAGAAGGGTGATCAGTTAGGTGACGTCGGCCTCTTCAGTTGACAGCCCTTCTTCTCTCCCCCCATTCACTCACCCAGGTCCTGCCCTATGTGCCTAATGAACAGTCAAGTCCTAGCCCACCAATGGCATCATTGCTCAGGGCTCCACATCTAAGCTCACATGTCAGAAGTTCCTTTCTCTTTGATAGGTGGTGTGATGTGCTGGTGGGCTATGGTTCAACCCCGTGTTTCCCCTTGAATAATAATAATGGTGATAATAATTTTAATATTGATAATAACTATTGCATTTACTAAATACCTTCTATGTGCATAACACTGAGTTAAGTGTTTCTCGGTTAATTTTCACTATTTCCTTGGAAGAGAATGTTAAGTTGGCACAGAGAGGTGAGTAACTGGCTCAGGTGGCAATGCCTAGTCTATCTGCATCCGAAGGCTCTGCTTTTAAACTATATACTATTCTGCCTCTTTTGTTGATAAACTATGAGAACTAAGGCACGTCATTAAACTTTCCGGGCCATTTTTACCCCCAGCTATAAAATGGGGGTACTATTCTTTTTGAAGTACAGTTACAAATAGAAGTCATGTCTGTAAAGTGCTGGGCGCACAGCTAGTGCTGAATAAACAGCAGCTGGCAGTCATTAAGGAAACTTTCTAAAGACAAGCTTCCTCCCTCTCTACTCTGGCCTCCTTAGCGGCCCAAATCCTCCTTTAACTCTGAGTCTGTATTTCCCACTCAGACCCTTCCACCTCCTGGGTTGATATGCACTCATGATTGGGGTAGACAAATGTATGAACACAAATCTGCTCATTTCACTTCCTTGCCTATTGATTTCAATAACTTCTGCTATTCTAAATCTTGAACAAGACCACAAAGTCTTGCCTGACCTGACTCCCTTCCCCACCTCGCTCGCTTTGATTTAGCTGCTCCAACAAGCTAAGCTCTGACCCACTTCAAGGCTGATCTTCCTCAGGCATCTGCCACTCCCTTCACCTGGAAGGCGAAGCCTTATCTTCCTTTCAAATTTCGCTCACACGCCAATCCTCAGGAAAGCCTCCGGACTCTCACGCTAGTGTGGTTCTCTACTGGTTCATATGATCTTATTGTGTACTTTTCCATATTTCATCAATTCTAAGAAGTAGTTTTTCACATTTTAACATCTAGAATTAGGATGTGTCTTACAATTGATGGGATCTTACCCTTGTGTCATAGTTTTTTTCTTTTTTTGAGGTACATAGGTAATTATATTATAGCACCTTTTCCCTCCTGGCACCTGCGACATCTATAACTAAATAACTATCTGTGGAATTTGTTTTGTGCCTGCCTACTGTAAGATGGGGACTATAAACATTTTGTTGACCGCTCTGCCAGCAGCACCTGACACGCAGCGATGTGCGTAAGTAGATGCCGACTGGACCGTTGGATGGAAACCTTTGCTGCAGGTTATCATGCTGCAGAAGGAAAACGTATTTCTTCGTCTATCTGAAATATGCCACATGTGGTGAGCTATACTCAAAATGCTCCTTGTTAACTGAAAAATGCCCTTAAGACAAGGCCAAGACCCTTCTCACACTTGGAGGGTAAATGGGTCCGAGTCTCAAAATGAAACATCAATCTGACACAAAGTCGTCTTCAGAATTCAGTCAGTGTTGACATCTCTTTACTGAAAAACCAAACAAACGGTTGGCAGGTCCCAACCGTTGCTATGGGAATAAGTTCTCTACAAACCTGTCTGCACTGGACCCTGACAGGCTCACTTTGCGAAGAAATTGCCAACTTGGATACTTTCCGCATGACATCATCGATTTCTGGGACCAGCAACTTTCTAGATAAAATGGCCTAAAATACAAAAGGAAAAGACATACTCTTCACATTTTACTGCAGATGGGCATAAGTTGACCTGATGCTATAGTAGTCACAGGCAGTTTTCAAGCATAAAGAAAGTACCTTCAAAAGAATAACATATTTTAAAATGTTTGTTAAAATGGGCAAGTTTGTGTTATATATCTCAGCACAATTAAAAAGAAAAAGGAAAACAATGTCTAATATGATAAATACAGGTAGAACATCTGTTTTTGTATAGAATATTCTGGAAGTATTAATATAGAGTTCACATTCGAACATTTTAATAAGTACATATGTTAGCTTATAATTAATCCACCAAAATCATCATTATCTTTATAAATTACTTAATTTTGGAAGTCTAAAACAGTCAAAACACTGTGTTCCCATGTTATTTTAAATATCTGACTTGAGGCTCATAAACTATCAAATCCACATTCTGGTGACACCATACCTTCAAAAGACCAAATGCAGTGGCTTGTCTTGAAGTGTCATAAATGTCCTCCTCAGCATATGCTAGTAGAACTTGAAGCTGCTTTTCGGTTATCTGGTAAGACTTCACTTTCTTCACAAGTACAGTCACACACTATAAGTTGCAATAGTGAAGGTTAATAGCCAGGATGTCCCAGAAATCAGGATCCAGTGAAATCATGAGGACTTAATATAACATCAGTGCCTTTTCACAAAGGATATCAATCCTCTGGCCTTAGCAAATTAATCTGGAAAAATTTTTGAGCAAGACCACAAAGGACGACGTGGGAAACTAATTTTGATGTTCACCCTGGGCCTGGCTTTTCCTAAGTGCAGGTAAAAACAACTCACCTTGAAACAATTTACCACCAGGTGGAAGTTCTGGCCCTTGGCAGCCCCCAGTTTTGCATAGTCTTTCAGCAAAAGGAAAAGGTGTTTCGTCAGCTGTTCTGCTTTTGTTTCTATGGAAGGCAGAGGGAACCTCAAGACACAGAACAGGCATTGTAAAGCACCTGTGATCACCTGAAAAACAAAAACAAACAGAACCAATCAACTTATGAAGTGACCACACCCAATAACCCAACACTCAAGGCTGTATAGAATCTATACGTAATCAGGCTGAAGGAATGAAATGCTCTGCCCAGCCCATTCTGAAGAACTGTGCCAGAAGTGTGAGAAGATAGGGAAGCTTCTTATTCCCTGCTGCAGAAGAACTAACTGCTTCTCCAAGGCAAGTGAAGATATATCACAACCTTAACTTACCTGCATAAATGACTGCATGGGTTAACCAATTTTAGCAATCAAAAAAACCACAGTATAAATGACTTCTCTATTTTCTAGAATGGTACTTCAATTTAATCCATTCTTACTAAGCTTGTATTATGTATATGAGGCACTCTACTGAGTATTAGAAATAGAAAAATAAACAGGATGTCAAGCCTCATTTAGGAGCAGATAGCTAGCTCAGAAATTAAGCATGGGAAACAATGAACTATAATTTAATACAGTCAAGAGCTGTGCAAAAGGTATTAAAAAAGTGTGCTGGTACCAAGTGATTACATGAGAATCCCCAAACCAAGCCAAACCTCAGAGATCAGCTAGTTCGTCAGTTAGCTCTACCTGGCGGGGATTCCTACTGCTCTGGTTGCTGTGACAGCCTGACTGGGCTGGATTAGATAAAGACACAGAGCAAAGTGCTCCGGAGTCAGAGAGACCAGGGCTCATAACCCGGCCCTGCTGCTTTTACCTACTCAAGTAGAAGATGCTTCTTAACCTCTCGGCACCTTCTCTGTAAAAGAGGAGGATGTGGGAGAGGTGTAGGTGTTGGGGTCTGACAGACTGAGGCTCATATCCTCGATCTACCCTCTGGGGCAAGTCACTTAGCCTAAGCCTGGTTTTCTCATCTATAAATCAGAAACGATAATAATACATGCCTCATGAATGGTTCTGGGGATTTACAGCAGTGAGTAGTGTGACCAGTGATGATGATGTGGTGGTGATTACTGACATGGGACACCACCACTCACAATCACAAAGTTGTTGTGAGGATCCAATGAAATCAGTAATGTACCTAGGAGGGCTTTTAAAACTTTAAAGGATGTGCAAACATATGGGATTATTAAATTGGGGATCAATTAAATGCAGGGAATAGAGGTGGCTCATGATGTCATAACCCCCTTTACAAACTTCAGCTATCGGGTGAAGCATGAGCCTAGAGCCCAGTGCCGGATGTTCCACACCACATGGCCTTGTGAAGGAACAGATGCTCACCCGCACGTCCATGGAACCCAGGCAGTCTACGAGGAGAGACACAAAAGGATCCAACATTTCCAGGACATGCTCACTTGAAGACTTGATCTTGGAAGTCTTCAGACTCAAATGCAGCAACTAAAAGATTTAAAAAGATATTTCGCAGCAGTTGCCTATAAGCCCAGATGAGTTAGGTAATGGTGAAATGATTTTAAGAGACAAACTTGAAATGTTAAAATGCTTCTATTAGATAAGCACAAATTTTGAAAAAATGAGAAACTCCCTGGGAGAGTCTCAGTAAGTGAAGAAGGTGCAAGCTCACTGTGCAGCTGAGATTCTAAGTTCATTTCCCAAATGATAGATAACTCAGCATCTGCTTTGATGCCAGGTGCTGAGTTGGCATGCAGGACGGAGACATGACCAAGCTGGACGTGGTCCTGCCCTGATAGATCTTAGCCAGGAAGACAGACTGTAGGAATAATTAACCACAAATGCAGGTGCTTCAAGAATTCTGTGGGGACCTGGGCAGAGGGTGGAGCAGGTGATGAGGACAGGAAGAGCGTGCAGACTGTACAGAACTGAGGGGAAGCCACGTGTAACTGCAACGTGGATTGGAGTGGGACACGACGAGGCTCGGCCTTGCAGCCCAAATGAAGGACTGGCTCTTTCTTGGGAAAATGAGAGCCAATGAAGTGTTTTAAAAGGAAATTAAATGATCAGATTTGTGTTTTTAAAAGCTTTTAGAAAAAGTTCAAAGTAGTTTACAGGTGAAAACTCACAGGTAAAGCAACAATGAAACCATAATCAATATTAGGTCAGAATCGTTAATTCTGAGAGTTATATTATCCAAGTAAGTACTAGAAGAGATAAAGAATAAATGGACCAATACATCTTCTAAAAAAAATTCCACAATTTATTTACAGTAAGGCATTTAAGGTGGAAATAAGCAACATTAGAAATTCAGTAGAGTAAAAGGCACAGACCCAACTGTGGGCAGGGAGTCTCACTTTAAGGTTAATTCTTACCCGAAGTCCAGACTCAATAAATATGTGCATGTTGGTTTTCCTGCTCACAACAGCTTTTTGCCCACCTCGAACTGGAGTTGGAGGGAGCAGAAGACAGCTCTGGGGTGGCAGACGTGGATCCGGTGCAGGGGCTGCTGGATTTCTATCAATCATAATGGAATAAAAAATAAATGAAAGAACACCGTATGCTGCATTCCCACAAATTACTGTGGCCTTCTCTGGTCATGAGAGTTGAACATTAAATAATGTGCTGTTTGCTGTGGGTTTTTTCCTCTCTTGATCAAGAGACACAGAAGAGATAATTAGGTTGTTGATCAAGGTTGCTAGCACGACCCCAGAAACGGAGGTCAGACTGATGGACACACATTCAAATTAAGATGAACAGCCAGGGGACACTCCCTTTGATTTCTGAAAACAGATGCTAAGGAGTCTTTTTTGGAACACAGAAGCAAAATCCAAAGGATGTTTACTAATAAGGTACCTTAAAATCTTCTAAGGTCTAAATCTCTGTTTGATGAGAGCAAGAGGTATAAATATTTATAATCCATCCTAACTTTGATTTGAGAAATATTCAAAACAGAATGCTATCAAAGAAATGCCAAAAAATTGGCTGCTGTCACATTAGCTACCTCATTCATCAGAAAATAATCTTATGTTGAGATGTGTCACTTGGAAGGACACCATAAAGTAGTACCTTCTTATAACTCAGCTATGTATTTTTTTTTTTTACTAAAGCAAATTATTAAATGAATGCATTTAAAAGTAAATAAGAACTGAATGGCTAATTAGAAGTAAGCATTTAAATGATAGTTGTTTTTTTTTTTTTTTGGTTGAACTTACTTTTCTTTCTCTGTTAACAGGGGGAGATTTTCACTGACCAAACCATAACTGAGCAATAGAATGGATTCTGCTGTCATTTCTTGATTTACAATCAATCCCGCAATGATTCGGCGTAAGGTTTCATGAACTTTCCGGGCCAGTTTTAAACTTGTGGTATTTTGTAAGATCTAAAGGCAAACACAACTGTCATTGCTGTGGTAACACAGAACTGCATTTTGATTTGTTGTAAAGGCAGTATTTTTTTTTAATATGTATTTGCTTTTTAATGTTTTTTTTTCTAATTAAAAAAGAAATACAGTCTTAATAAGATTTCAAACAGATATAAAATATAAAGTCAAATTTAACCATAACCTCGACCCCAGAGATAAGCACTGTCAGCAGTGTGTATGGCACTGGACTTCTTGCCTTCTCTCTGTGCTCTTTGCTGGTGAGGCCTGAGGACGCAATGCTGGAGATATGATATGACATTTATAAGATGTCAACCTTCCAAGTGCATTAAAAGTGCATTAAAAGCTATTTCTTTGCATAGGACCTGGTATTAATAATTTTCATTACCTTGGAGGGATCTGATAATATACATGGAAAATACATGCACTCTATTGACTTTTTTTCATTCTCAAAACATACTTAGCATTCTTAGATCAGGCTAAATGCTTTCTAGGAACACTTATGGAGTTAATCTAGCATCAAAATATTTGAAGTTATAGTTAATTTATGCCATTAGATAGTGTTTTTTGCTCTGGTTTTAGTACATAAAACTGTGATAAAATGAATTAATACCGTTTATTGAATGTTCACCCCTGCAGTAGGCACAGAGAATACTTTGAAGGTAGATAAATTATAGTCCCTACCCAATAGGAGGCAGAAAGAAACAGCAGGAAAATCTGAGCTTTGGATCAGAAAGATCTGGAACTAAATCTTGACTTTCCCCCTTAACTATGCTCCTTCCTACCTTCCTGAGCCTGAATTTTCCTATCTCTAAGATGGAAGCACCATTGCTTTCACAGGGTGATTGTGCCGATTAGAAGAGATAATGAAGCACAATGTTTAATATATGTTCACAAAAGGTCAGTGTTCTTCCTCTTGGCAATCTGAGAGCAGCAGTCTGATTCCACAGGCTATGTTCTTAGCTGCTGACTGGACCCAGCTATACAATTCACCTGCATTTCGATTCTTGTTGCCTTTTTTCTGCATCTCATGGTTTACATCAGAGACTCTGATCCATGGATTAGAATGCTCAACTAAGGGCTGGCTGCCACCTAGTGGCCATGTGTATTGGTGTCCTTAGCACCAAGGGAAATCGTGAAGAAGTGCAGTGTTAAGGTTTGCCAGGCAAGGCTCTTTTTGAGATCTGCTGTGTTGCATTCGAGTCCTTACCTCTTTGAGTGGAAGGATAAGTTTTGTAACCTGATCTTTTCCTACAAACTTGCCCAGGATTTCATAAGAATCATAGCTCTTGCTTCTTCGTGCCTCCATGACTTTGGAGAGGATCTGTTTTACCTCCTTCTCTTCAGCGATGGCACCAAACAACTCATGGTTAAAAATCTTTAAAAGAAAAAAGCCAAAAGGCAATTATGTACACTCAACAAGAGATGCCAACAGAAGCAGTCTTTGAAAAGCGCATTGATACGTCCAAATCAAGGAAAGCAAGTTGGACTGAACTGAAATTAGGTGGTAGGAATTTCTATTAGATTTCACTTTTTTCAATGTAGTTTAGGGACCAATTACTAACAAACAGATACAGAAACACCTAACATACTAATCAGAAACAAAAGAAGAACATCGTAAGTCCTCAATGTTATCGACAGGTTCTGAGACCTTAAGCAAAATGACTTATAACAAAACCAGTTTTACAGTGGGCTGGTTGATATAAACAAGAGTTAAATTTCTCTGATGTTTCAGTATCATTATGACAATGTTATCTGAAGACTTGCTGTACTACAGAGATTTACACATATAATATACAGACAGGTTTTTCTCTGATATTACCAGAGTAGCTCCGTTTCTCTTTAAGAAATTCTCATGATATTTCCAACTTAGTTATCGAAATTAATGCATTTAATTCAACGTTAGTAAATGTCTATATTTTTAACTAAATGAATAAAAGGTTGTGTGTCAAATTTAGGCTCTTCCTAATCTTCGCCACCTACATTATAAATTATATAATTTTAAAGTTGATTGTTATTAATTTTTCACTATTATAAAGTTCTGGTGAATATATCTTTATATAAACCCCAGCCCACATCTCTCATTTTTTTTAAAACAGATTCTCAGAAGCAGTTGAAATTTTTGCTCATTTCAAAAGTTCTTGATACACAATGCCAATTTCCTTTCCACAGAAAGGCTATTCCAACCCACAACCGACCAGCAACGGCAGAGGGCCCATCTCACTTCACTTGGGTCTTAGCTTTCTAAACCTCTAATTTAAGAGATGAGACAGTACATTAGTTTCATTTTTATAGGCTATTGTTTCTTATTCTGTGAATTGATTTCTTGTGTCTTTTGCCTACTTACAAAAAATTTGGAATTCCTTTCTTTAAATCTTACCTCGATCATTATGTCTAAACAAGAGTCCAAATCCCCGACTTGTAGCTTGTTGGTGAGGCCATGTAGCAACATGTGAACGGTGAAAGTCAGCACGTGGACCTAAAATGAAATGCATAACAAGAATATGGAAGGTTAAGGATACTACATGGAGAAACAAAGAATGACACTTCAAGAGCACCGTTTTGGCAGTGTCTACGTGATTAACACTAAAACCCAAACCATTTGTCCTCTCATCCCTATTTTAGTTATTTTAACAAATAATAGGACAGACTTGAAGAGCAGGTGGTTAGGAAAAAAAAAAAGGGCTACTCATCTAAATACCTTAGGTGCTCCATTAAAACATGAACAACTTCTCAAAGACAGAGTTGTACTATATTTATCGTTATATGCTCAGTGCCCAACACAGCACCTCACACAAAGTAACCACCGAAATAAATGCTGTCTGAAAGACTAGAACAAATATGGACAATGATAGGGGCTCCAGCTCCAGGTAAGATGGAGAAAGCACATTCTACCCTGTCTCAGAGTACAGAGAATGCAGCTGTGGAACCTGCACAGGATGCATGGAGCAACTAGAGAAGAACACCAGAATGCAGGTACCACCAAACTTCACCCCAACCCCTCAGTGCCCCAGTGGTGACGGCGGTGGCAGTGGCCCAGAAGTGGGGACTGGCAGGAGCCACAACTTTGTGGAAGAGTGATCTTCCTCTCCTCCAGTAGAACTGCAGTCCTGAAAGGGTGAACCAGCTCTAATTGCTTTTCTCCTTCTCTGTCCTGCCTCCACTTGGCCCTTGATGGGGGTTGCAGGAAGCGCATGGCAAAGCAGAGAGGGAGAGCCCCAGCTTTCTAGCTGAAGGTCTGAAATGAATGGGAAATAAATTGTTAGCAAAGAAACAAAAGATTTAAAGAACTAAATAAAAACTTTAGAACTGAAAAAAGTCAATAACTGTAATAATAAATAATAAAAGTTCAATGGATAGGCATGATAGAATTGAGATAAGAGGAAGGAGTCAGTGAACTTGAAGATAGATTAATAGAAATTATTCAATGTATACAACACAGAGGAAGAAGGCTGAAAAAAATATATAAACAGAACCTCAGTGATGAGTGGGACAAAAACAAAAAGTCTAATATTCATTTTACTGGAGTTCCAGGAGAGGAGAGAGAGCAGTGCAGAAAAAATTTGAAGAAATTATGACTGAAAACTCCCAAAATTTGGTTGAGAAGCTCAGTAAACCTCAGACGGGTAAACCCAAAGAAATACACCCTTAGACACATCATAATCAAACTGTTGAAAAATAAAGACAAAGACTTTAGAGCAGCTGGAGAAAAGCGATACATTACTGAGAGGGAAACAATGACTGGAAGAACTGGATAATTCACTAGAAATGCCTGAAGGAAGTGGTAGAACATTTTTAAAGTGCTGAAAGAACTACTATCAAAGCAGAATTACACATCTAGTGACAATATCCTTCAGGAATGAAGGTGAAATGATACTCACAGATGAGGGAAAATTAAGAGAATCTGTTTCACCGCACTTGCTCTACAAGATTGTTCAATGGTGTTCTTGAGACAGAAGAGAAATGATACTAGAAAGAAACTGGGACATTCAGAAGTAAAGGAAGAGCAGCAGAAATGATAAATATCTGGGCAAAATAACAGACTAGTCTTCTTGAATTCTTTAAAATATGTTTGACAAGTAAAAGTGAAAACTCTAACACTGCCTGATAAAATTTTTGACATATGGCAATGTCCTATGTAAACAACTATATAAGATAGGAGAAGGGTGAAGGGACTCACACGGTGGTTATGGTTTCCATGTTCCACTTAAAGTGGTAAAGTACTGACTCTCAGGAGATTATTAAAAGCTATCATGTCTGGTAATCCCTAGAGCGGCCACTAAAAATCTAGCAAAGAGATGGTCAAAATGAATAGTGATAGTTTTAGCTGTTAGACTTATGATGTGTGGAATAGGAACTTTACTACGAACAAGTTAGACATGGAAGGTAAGTAAAGTGAACTGCCAGGAGTCTTGGTTGGTCTTGGAAAGAACGAGCTGCAGGATTCCTTTACCTTGAGATCACCCAGGGATCTTAAAAACAAACTAAATCATGCAATTTGAGAATAACCCTCTATAAACTGTACAAATAACAGGAACAGGAATGCAGCTTTTGTAGGTCAAGTGCAGGGCCCTAAATCCTGTATTTCTAACATGCTCCCAGGTGCTGCTGATGGCGCCTGTCCAGAGCCCACACTGGGAGCAGTGAGGAGCTAGCCAGCCAGGTAACTACTCAGCTTTGTATTCCACCTGGAGATCTTATTATTTTTATGGCTTTTGTTATATATTTCAACTCTTACACAAATGTGTATGTTCTTTATTGTTCACATTTGTGGCAATACATTCAATATGCATTCAATAAGAATTTTTTAAAGAACTCAGAGAATGCAGACCTTGGTATCGAGTGATTTGAAAGAAAAAGACAGGTTATGAAAAAGATAGGTATGACTTCTACAAAAATCAAATATAGGAGCTTTTTAAAATACCGATTAGAAACTTTTGAATATTCTTGATTGCTATTCTCAGTGGATGAACTTTACTGAAGATAGAACCAAAGCACCATGACTCATAGTATTCAGATTGCAAATGCTGGAACTCCAACCCAACTTGAATATAAAACGCATGATGCTATTTACCTGATATCCACGGACAAGGGTAGTCTGTAATTCTTTTAAAACATATTGTAGGTAGTGCACACCCAGATCTTCTATTATTTTTGCGAGAGTGCTGCGTGCAATGTCTCTGATTTCTTGTGCTCTGTTCTTGAGGAGGGCACACACTTTCAGCAAAATACTAAAAAATGAGAAATGGAAAAATAATAATAATAAAAAAACCCAGAAGCAGATAAAAATATAAACATCCTTTTCTCTCTTAATTACTTATAACTCACATTTCCCAACTGGGATTCTAAACCACAGCTAATCCTGACAAAAGAGAATCGAAAGTCTCAAAGAAGGAACCAATTTTAGAGCTTCACTGAAGTTTTCCAATTTGTCATACACCATACCTTGGCAGATTAGTTTCCATAACTTCTTGTGGAAGGGACTGCATTAGTTTAACCATGGCAAAAGCTAAAGGAACTCGAACGACTTCCTCATCATTCACAACCTTGGATTTAACGAGCTTGTGTTCTTCCTCCCTTTTAGTCTGCAAAGAAAGTTTAGGTCAAAGTAAAACAAAAGCAAATGGACAGGGACCTACCAACACTGCAACCTTTCCTTTGAGGATAAACTCTTCTGATATATGTTATGTGCATTCCTAAGTTTAGTGCTTTAAAAAACAAACTAAATTATGCAATCTGAGAATAACCCTCTATAAATTATAAAAACAATAGGAATAAGAATGTTTTTTCAAAAGAGTAACCAGAAAAAAAATACAGCCACAATACAACAATGATGTTGGTTGACTATTGTGAAAATATATAAAAACCATATAAAATTCGTATCAATAGAGACTTTCAGGTGTTTGAGTGACATAAAATATACAGTGCCTCATATAAGAAGGTTAGTTACTAATATATAATACGATCGAGATGATACTTTACACCAAAGGCTGGTTTTCTGTCGAGGGCCAGGTAGTATTTTTGGCTTTTGGTCACTGATGAAGCTACTCAACTCTGCTGTGGTAATACAAAAGCAGAATCAGACCAAATGAATGAGTGTAACTGTGTTCCAATAAAACTTTATTTACAAAAACAGACAGCAGGTGAGATTCAGCCCATGGCCTCAGTTTGTCAACCTGTGGTTTATATTGAGAAGGGCAGGCTCTGGCTTCATGAGAATCCACTGCTAAATGTTATCCCTGTCAACCAGGGGGAAGATAATTTTGAACAGTAAAGAAATAGCCAAGAATGAAAAAAAGGAAACAGACTCTAATTTTTAGTAATGGGAGTCATCTTAATATCTACTTCAGAGATTGAAAAGCATATATCTACTACATGAAAATCATAATAAAGGAACAGTATTACCTAGCTATAGCAGATGAACCTCAAGATGACAAGAGAAACAAAGTGAATTGTAAAATGTTGAGACGGAAAATAAAAAAAAAAAATCTAAAAGCTGAAGTCAATCAATAATAGTTAGAAAAGAGTCTGACAGGGTCCCACAAGCACCCCAATCCACACAGACCTGTTGGGCCCCAAACACAAGGATTACCGTAGATGCCAGGCACTTATGTAGCCGGGGTAGGATATCCCCAGTTATGGTTCCATGGATATTTTTAATTGTTCTCTCTAATTCTTCCTTATTCTGAGGAAGAGAAGAGGTGGACTTGGTGATACACTCAGATTCCTTAGCTGATGTTCCTTCACAATTGTCTGGATCAGGGATTCCTAGTTCTTCATTGTTGTCCGACAAACTCCTACATCTGTTTTCCTTCTCTTCCTCATCTATATGTTCTAATTCCATGGCTTCATGCTCTGGCAATTCGATCAGTTCTATTATGCCTACGTTTAGTAAACAACAAAAGTCATCTTAAATCAAATAAAGAAACAAGACAGTCATGTTAAGTAGTTTTTTCCATCAACATCCAATAATGAATGTCTAGTCACCAACTATGGGAAGGCAAGATAAGGGCTAAGGAAATCCTAATAAATGAAAGAGTTATGAATTTTTTTTTGCTTTCTCACAGTTTGGATTCTAATGAGGAACAGAGTGTCAAGTAAACTGACAACTATTAAAGATTGTGAACTTTGGGAACACGTTGGGAGGCCAGTGAGGGAGGAGGATGTTAACCAAAAGAAATCTTCTAAAGTACTAAGGTTGGAGGTTTCCAAAAGCAAACACCTACATTTATGAGCACGAAAATCATAATGGTAGCTATCAGTTCTTATGCAGAAATGTCCCTTACTATAGGGTTCTCTTTATTGAAATTCAGCAGTACAGAACTGTAGGGCAAGTCCAGCCTTGGCTCTGCTAACCAGCCATGTGGCCACAGTCATTTAACCCTAGTGGACTCTGGATTCCTCACCTCTAAAATGGAGATGGCACATACCTTGCAAGGCTATTGTATTAAATAAAGTCTTTAATGCACCTACACTATGTGTCTGACACTTCACTGACTTCCAAAAAATGGTAGCTATTAGTTTTTATTTTTTTTTACTGGCTGTGTAGCTTTGGGAAATTTACATTTCTAAAACTTAATTTCTCTTGTTATCTTGGGATAACTAATAACTAAGGTTCTTGTAAGGTTCTTATGAGGATAATGAGATAATGTCTATTAAAAACCTAGCTTATAGGAGATGCTCAATAAATGTTTTAAACTTCAGTCATATCTAAGAAGAGATAGTTAAGCAAATTAAGTATTTTAAATTTTAATGTTTTTATTTACACAAAATTGCAAAATACAGATTGAACTGACTGAAGATAAACTTTTAAGGGGCTCTAGTATATTGTTTAAAACACGAATGGTTCCCACACATTCAAACCAGTCTTTTCTATTCATTAGAATTCTAGAGTGGCTTTACTGTGAATCAAATTAGAAAATTCTGAGTAGGAACGTCAGAAGACTGAGAGCTGAGGGCCAGAATATTTCAACATCTTTAGCCAAAACAATTAGGATAAACACCTTGGCCTGTGTGAGTATTCATTCTTTTTCTAATTTTTCTGTGCTGGCTAGAAATTCTAGTTTGATGTTTGACATAAGTAATAGTATTAGTAGTAGTAGGTTCCTTGCTTCATCCTGGTTTTGAAGTAAAGACTTTTATCCTTTATGATCAACTATGATGTTGCATTAGGTTTTTAAAAGGCATCTTTTAACAGGTTAAAAGAATTTTTATTTAAGCCCAAGGAAGTAGACTCCACTGGGGAGTGGTTTTCCACGACCCTTCCATCGCACAGTGTCGACCCTCGGGGTGACCCAGCCCCAGTGTGACCATGAACTTAGAGTGGGTGTCCAACAAGGAAAAGTTGAATCTGTGCCGGAAGTACTATCTGGGTTAGTTTGCTTTCCTGCCTTTTCTC
Source organism: Pteropus medius (assembly GCF_902729225.1). Taxonomy (NCBI): domain Eukaryota; kingdom Metazoa; phylum Chordata; class Mammalia; order Chiroptera; family Pteropodidae; genus Pteropus; species Pteropus medius. Next base: position 8,976,451 of record NW_024347791.1, read on the forward strand.
TGGTTGGTCAGCATCTTCTGGTTCTTCCGAGAGGCCTTCTTTGTCCCAGCATACACACTGCAGAGCCAAATCAAAGGCTATGCCTGGCACTCGGCTGTGGGCTTCCTCTTCTGGGTGACTGTACTCACCACTCGGATCACCATGTTCCAGATCTCCTGGCCCCACTGGGGCGCCCTTGGGGACCACCTCTCTTTCACCATACCCCTTGGTACTCCCTGACAACTTCTGTACAGGACTGGACTTGCTCATTCTCCCAGGATGGGCTTCTTTACTCTCAGCTCACTCTCAAACCCCTAAGGCATGTTCCTATCTCCTATGTTCTCTGCTGATATCCCCCAATAAATGACCCTAGTTCTCAAAAAAAAAAAAAATTTCTATTTATTCTTTGCTTGATAATTGCTTTTATCATGACTAGGTATAGAATTTAATCAAATGTTTCCAATGTGTCTATTTAGATGATCACGTTTGTTTTCTATGTGAATGTGCTATATTCCATTAACCAATTATACCAACTTCAAGAGTTAGTGGTGTTTTCTCTTTTTTAATCATCTAAAACAGCTGCTGTCGAGAACTTACCTAGAAACAGTCTGAGGCTGACATTTTCATCAGGAGGTTAGAGATCCATCCAAATTTTCTCTCTCTTCTAAAGTCAGTTTTTGTATTTTATTTTTCTTAGATTTTGTACATTTTAGCCAAGTATTCAAATTTATAAGTATAAAGATCATAATACTATTTTACTTTTTCATTTGTGACCTTTTAAAATTCCTAATAGTGTTTACAATGCCTTCTATTTTCACTAATCAATCTTGTCAGAGGTTTGTTAGTTTATAATCTTTTCAAATATCTGTTTTCAGTTTGATGATTCTTTCTTATTGTATCTACTTTATATTTCATTAATTGTTGCTATAATTTTTAATTCTTATACTTTGCATTCATTGCTTAACGCTCTTTCCAAACATGAAGGCAATAAAATTAGATTTCTATGTGAATAATCTACAGCTCAGATTTTTTTTACCTATATCATTTAGACTGACCTCTATTGCTAAATAAGTTTTTACGAGAATACTCAAACTATTCATTTTAACTTCCTCCTGATTCATTCACTGGTCACTGCTCCAAGAGTAAAAAAAAGGGGAAGATAAGTTGAATTTTCTTTTCTTTAATTTATTATCATAAATTATCCAAAAATAGGATGGAAACCTAATTTAAGAAAGTTTAAAAAACTTACTTTCTTCATTCTGAATTTTTTTCATTTGTTCTTCAAGAGTTTTGTGGTCAAAGTGGAATGCTTCTAACACTATTACTAGCAAACTGTTAAAAAAAAAAGGTACACAGAAATATTCGTTTGATTAATAACATCATTTGATAATTAAAAGGAGAGGGAATTTAAAGATGTATAAACATTAAAATTATTTTTTACCAGTTTTAGGTATATTTTGACTTTAATGAACATTAGCATAATCTCATTAATATAATGTAAAAGTAAACTGAGACAACAGAAAGACTATTTCAGGAAAGAATCCAAAATTTAAATTTTAAAAATAAAACAAAATAAGAAGTTTGAACATACCTGACACCCAACTTTTGATTGATCTGTCCTGTCTGTAAGACATGAATGAAATGTTTCAAGTAATATACATAAGCTGACCAAGATAGATGTCTGCAAATAGCTCCAATAATCTCTGTGGCAGCAATGGTTATATTTTCATGCTGGAAAACAAATCAAGAGCATCAACATAAACAAGCATTTGCTAATGAAACATATAGCTAACTTGGTATATTAAAAAGCTAAGATAACAGGTGATCAGCAATTAGAGAAAAGAAAGAACGCTCAAACTATACTCCATTCCCACCTCCTGCCTATAGAAAAAGATGCTTAAAGAAATGACACATCAATTAAAGGATAGTAACACATTTTGGACTCTTTCCACTCAGACCTCCTTGAGAGGTTCAAATAAATTCAATCTGTAAAACTTGATAAATACCAAACTGCTAACCGTAGATTGTACTGCTTGACATTTAAAAGTACACTGCCTCAGAGATCTCTCTTTCATGCTATGAAAGACAACAAGAACCTCATACTTTAAACTAGAAAATAAAAATATATCAAACACCAGTTTTCAGAATTTAGATATCAAACAGTGCTGGGGAGTGCTCCCAAAGAGATGGGAAATGAATAAAGTGTACCTTATAATGACTCCAATCACTATGTGAAGAGAATTGTCAGGTTATAGCACAGGAGGGGAAACCCCGAGAGGCCTAGTGCCTGAGTTAAGGAGACAGAGTTGAGGCAGAGTCAACAGGGCTGCGTCCCACAGAGGAGAGAGAAAGCTGCATAGGCATACAAAGAAGCAGAAAAATATCTCTAACAAGAAGGAAAATCGAACAATAGAAACAGACCCAGAAATGACATGGAAGATAGACTTGGTAGACAAAGACAGTAAAACAATTGATGTAATTATATTACGTATGATCAAGAAGGGAGAGGAAAGCATAAGCATGTTAAGGAGAGACATGTAAGATATAAAAAAGGCCCAAATGGAACTTCTGGAAATGGCGAAGACAATTCTGAGAGGGATGATATACTTGACAGGATTTAAAGCAGATTAAACCCATTAGAAGAAAAGATCAGTGAACTTGAAGACATATCAATGGAAAAATAAAACAAGACCCAGAAAAAAAATTAAAAAAAAAAAAGGCCTCAGTGAGTTATGGGAAAACTTCAAGTGGCCTAATATACACTGTGGTCTCCAACTTCAAGAAGGGAACCCGAAAATATCTTTGAAAAAATAATGGCTCAAAATTTCCGAGTTTGATGAACACTACAAATCCATAGATCCAAGAAGCTCAACAAACTAAATATAAGAAACATGAAAAAAACTTCACTAGGGTACATCATAATCAAATGGCATAAAATCAGAGATAAAGAGAAACTTTTATAAAGACAGCCAAGGGAATAAAAAGATACATAATACTCAGCGGAACAAAGATAAGAATGACTTGTTGAAAATGATATAAACTAGAACATAGTACAATATTACCTTTAAAGTACTGAAAGAAAATTAAAAAATAAAAAATTATCTTCCAAAAGCAAAGATGAGGAAAGACAAGCAAAAGCTGAAAGAATTCATCACCAATAGCCCTGCATGACAAAAAATTTAAAGGAAGTCTTTCTGTCAGGAGTAAAATGATACAGGATAAACATCTTGATCTACACAAAGGAATAAAGAGCAAGAGAAATTATACATATGTAAGCAAATATAAAAGATCTTTTCTTTTTTTCCGAAAAGATCTCTTTAAAAGATAACTGTTTAAAGCAAAAACAATAATGTATTGTGCATGTGGTTTAAAACTAATGTAGAGGTAAAACCTACAAAAATAAAGTAGCACAATGAGCCAAGAGAGATAAAATAAAATCATTAAAAAATATCTAATTAATCCAATAGAAGAAAATAGGAAAAGAAAAATAAGACAAATGAAAAATAACAAGATATATTTAAATCTAAACCCATTAATAATCATATGAAATATAAATGGTCTAAAACCAATTAAAAGGCAGAGATTGTCAGATTGGATAAAAAGGCTATGCTACCAGAAACCAATTTTAAAATCAAAGTCACAAATAGACTATAAAAAGAGATATCATGTTAATGCCAATCAAAGCTAAATATAATTTATTTGTTCCAACTACACCTCTTTCCTATTTTACTGCCATCGAACTCTGAGTTGGTTGTGCTTACTGGGTCTTTAAACTGGAATTTAGGGTAGTATTCTATTATTTACTTAGATAATCTTTTAAAAGTTTTTGAATAACCTGAAACAACAGAGGAAACCTATCCTTGCAAAAGACCATGTAATCGATACAGTATAAATTCAAGTCACAAATCCTGATATTACCTCAATTAGACTTGAATTTGTGGGTCCCATCTGTTATTAACCTATTTAATCAATAAATATTTATCAAGTCCTTACCATCAAGTCCTTGCCAGGCACTGTTCTAGGCATTATGTAATAGAGTATCCTAAGTTCAAATACTGGTTCTGACACTGTATGTCTTTGGGAAAATTATATAATCTCACTTATTCTCAGATTACTCTCCTGTAAAATAGTGATAACAGTCTCTACCCATAGGGTTGAGTTGTGGTGAGGAAGAAGTAAGATCACATATCCGAGTTCTTACAACAGTGTTTGCATCTGGTACAGTGCTCAAGAAAAGGTAGCTATTGTTTTATTTCATTTCTTATGAGCAATTTGGGGAAAAAGAAAACAAACAAAAACAAAAACTATTCTGCTGATTAGTGGAATTTATTAGAATTAAGTCCTATGAAATAAAAATAAAATTATGCAATCTTAGTAACGTGATCATTTCTAAGAGGGGAAATATTTTGTGGTTGGCCTTTGTGAGCTTATAACAGCGAAAATAAAAGCTACCTTTTATAGAGCGTTTACTATGTGCCAGGCACAATTCTAAGGGCTTTAGAACTATCGTAAGCCTCTAATTATAGTGACAACATCAATATGGATGCCACCAAATTTAGATGCCATTCCCCCATCTACATTTTGGAAAAGTGTGTCATGGTATGGGTAGAGGTTTACTGGTTTCTAGATCTAATGCCATACCTTCAGCATTTTCTCATCAAAAATTGGAGTCATGGCATAAGGCATGATGTAATTCTGAAGAGATTTAGAAGACAGCACGATTTTGCCTTCCATCAGTTGTTTTGCCAATTTCTTCAAGGCTCTTGCTCGTCTGTGGATCTAGAGTTAGATAAAATATGAATTAGTTACTGAATAATCTCACCTACAACCAGCTCCATTTCAGCTATTATGTTCCTTTTCCAAAAAAGATTAGGAATGAAATATGGTCCATGTGTTACATGAGAAAACACCTGTGCTTTGATTTGCTTCCAGAAACATAATCCACAGCACCTGTTTAACAATGGATCCCAAAGCCCTTAAACTTCTTAAAATACAGCAGAGAAAGGGACACTATTATTGTGGTTTGTGATACCACCAAGGAAATCAGACTCCAGGAAATGATCGTCTCCTACACAAATTTGACTAATATGAAGACCAAGGAATGAGAAGTTCAAAACTTTTTGGAAAATTAAAATATATCTTATTAAATGAGACAGAATTGTTTGAAATACTTATTTTATAAGCAGGAAGGAAAAGCAGAATTGTCTTCTACCTGAATGTGCTTCATATTCTCAAAGAAGTCCATTTCCGGATCGTGGCGATCAGTAAGCTGTACCAAGTCTTTAAATTCTGATTGATTTGGAAAGGTTTGAATTAAACAGGAAAGCAGTGTGGTATAATCTTGATGAACACTCTGCAAATAACAATCGAGAAAAACAAATTCTTTTTTATTTTAAAAAGAATTTGCTTCCTAGACAATACTCGAAACACGAAAGCCACTAAAGTTTTTTTTAAAAAGTAAAACATTCCCACTTAAAAACAAACTACATAAATTCAGAAATGATTGCTCTCTTTTCCAGTCCCACTCCCCTGTGAAAAGTTTGATAAATATTTATACAATCAAGTATTTAAATGTACTAAGCCCGACTGCTTTTCCAAGCAGAAGTAGGGAAAAACAAAAATATAACCCCAAACCACAGAGAATAGTACTTAAAAGATAAAGTTACAATTACAAGCCCCAGTACCTCTGTCTGGCTCTTCAATCCTTTCCTCAGTTTCTCCAGGAGTGAACGCTGAATGATTTCTCTATATTCTTTCTCTGTGACATCCCAGGCAGCTAGCTTTTTGATGATAGTCATCAAACACATACTGGCATTATCACTTAGAGACATGTCTCCTAACTGGAAAAAGGAAAACAAACGCAAATTATTCTGTGTAATAACTATAATACGGAATATTATTTCCTAATGAAAGAGTTTATAAAATTTTGCCACTGCTCTGTGTAAAATTCTCTGCTAAGGAATATTCCCACAGGTACTTCATACCTAAGGAAGAACCCAACATAGGGTTGTGAGGAATATAGTAAGTAACTTTGAAATATCATGCTTACAGAGAAGTGTCACTAAATTCCAGAAAATACTATGACATAGCCTTTAAATTAATTTTACTTCTCAAAGTAAACAGAATAAAAGGTTTAGTAAAGCTATTTTTCAATATTCGGTATCAGGTGATCACTGAAAATGACAGAATTAGAGGGTTATAATTTGGGTAAAGTTGCACTAGAGCTCCTGGTGTGAGAATGTAAGTAGTGGGTATAGAGAATGTATTTCCAACTCAGCCAACCAGGCAGTGATTCAGAATTCCCTGTGTTAAAATTTGACATGATATATGAAGAATGAGCCCCAAGTGGGGAGGTTACTTTTTCATAAATTACATAATCCTTATTATCAGATAAATAACTATAAGATGGCACAAAGAGGTTATGGATGCCATTACATGGTTAACTACTATTAAGGAGTTTCATTTTGCCCATTCTTGGGTCTTAATTCAGTTCAGCAACATTGTATTTAATATAATCCAAACTCCCCTTATTTATGCCATAACAACAAAAGTGGACAAATTGTCAAATAAAATAGTTACATAATTTTGAAAAACTGAGATATAATGACATACTATAAAATCCATCCTTTTAAAGAGTAGTTTAATGATTTTTAATATATTCATAAGGTTGTGCAACCATCCCAACTATCTAACTTAAGAACATTTTCACCACCTCCAAAAGAAACCCTATATCGGTAAGATGTCATTCCCCATTCCTCCCTCCCTCCCAGGGGTTACCCCCTGGGAACCCCTAATTTACTTTCTGTCTCCATGGATTTCCCTGTTCTAATATGCAGCTTTTTTAACTTTTCAAAGTGCTTCCGCATATATTATTTTATCCAAAATCTTTCTTTCAAATCATGAGAATAACAACATGGCCTTTGCCAAACAAAATATTCCATAACTATAAGAAATTTTATACTAAATCTCTTGTCCTCCTCGAAATACAAATTAGGAAATTAGATCATGTAGTTGTATTATCAAAATAATAAAAAACAATTCACAAAGTTTTGCTATAAAAATCTACCTCCAGATTATAGAAGCAATTATGCATCACTGGAATTAGGTAGTTAACATCCACGGTTTGCATCTCTTTGATATAAGAGGTGATGGTCTGGAATGCTGAGAAGCGAACATCGAAGTTGATATCGTCCAGATGTCTTTGATCAAAGGCGTTAAGCTACGAGAAATGCCATTGAAACCACATAAATGAAAATATAAATCTTAAACAAAAGTGATAATACTTTTGAAGCAAAAGAGAATTAAGATTTTCTTTCCTACCTTGACAACATCGGTAATGTATTTTAACCCACTCTCAAAATCAGAAAGAGTCTAAAGGAATGAAAACATTAGTGTATTATTAGTGAATAAAACCTTAACTTTTCTGTCCTCCTCCCTTCAACTCCCTGACTCTAGTCAGAGGGGTGATTTGGGGTAAAAATGAATATTACAGACCTGGAAAACTGTACAAAGCAATTGTCTTGACAGTTTATTCTTAATAACTGAGAAGAGTTTTGCTAGAGGCTTGAGGAAGCTTGTAGGGTCGAGACAATGTTTCAACAGGTTTTGGACTGTCACCAGAATATCAACCTCTGTATCCTAAAAAAGAAATATTAAATCACATTTCAGTCATTTATAAAACTGCTCAATTCGGCTTTAATATATTACAGCACAGAAAAATATTTGAATAAGAAGTAAAAGTAGTAATTGGAAAAGTTATTTCAGTCTTTTAAAAGTTCTTAGCATTTTGACACAAAACTCACAATAATGCCCATTAAGTTTCTTCCTTTAATTCTCATAGAAAATATGCATGGTTTTGAAAAAACTATCTAGTCAAAAAAGAGCCAAGAAAAATGAGCTTGCTGAAAAAAATATATACAGTTATGGTTGCCTACAGATCTGTGGTTCTCTAAACTGAATTCCTAGAATCAGTTATAGGTGTTCAGTGTAACTATTGAGGCCTTGTAAATGAGTTTGAGCCATGAGAAGACTCCTTTAATCAAGACTGAACTAGGGTTTTGAAAATCATATCAGAAACTCCTAGCTATGTCCGCATATTAAAACAGCCTAACTTTTCATTCAGTTTTGCTACTGTAATCCATATTTAAGATTATACAATGCATTTCTTGGGGTTCCAGATTTGTTATTGATCAAGGTCAGAGAAAGAGAAAAAAAATTCATCCTGAAGTGGATGAGAAGCTAACAGCAGGGGTGGGGGTGGGGGACTTTAAGTGTTACACTAGGTGATGATGGCCCTACCTTCTTGCTTGCCTCCATTCCTAATTTCTGTCCCAATTTTTCTCTACTTTCAATTTCTGTATAGGGTCTTTTCACAAATATATTGAGACAGGTGCATCACAGAATCTAATCAGTAAAATTACTGATCATGAATAAAAGCCTAATAAGTACCACCTTCAAAGACAAAGTCAATGTCCTGTCCATGTATACCTGAGCAACGCTGCCACGGTGGAGGAAAGGAAGGAGAAGTGTAATGAGCAGAGAACTTTGCTCTTTGTCTTTCATAAACTTGCTGATCCTAGAGTAGGAAAAAAAAACTGGTGAGGAAGACATACAAGTATTTCTCTAAGAAGTTAAACATTTTATAGAATAACATCAGTGACAAAAGACACAGGTACTTTTAAGTATGTATGCCAGTATAAAAAGTTTAACTCAGTTATTTAACAGTGCCCACTCTCATTTCTCTCCAACTGCAGGCTCATGGCTACTAGTCTATTTCTTCTTTAACATCTGACTGTGTAGGTGGGTTAGAGTAAACTCCAATGCTGTAATCTGGCAGTTAGTAATATTCTTATTTTGCCAGGAAGTAACATTTTTAAGTGCCAAGACTTGTTTAGGGCTTTACCTAAAGTATTTCAATTTGACTCCCAAAATTGCTCTATAGTGAGAATTATTAGCTCTATTTTGCCCAGAGAAAACAGAGACTTAGGGAAGTTGATGTCACACTGCTAAGAAGTGGTAGAGCAGGAGTTTCAAACCCTGGTCTCTCTGGTACCTAATCTGTATCATATTTCCACTACCATGTAGCCTGTGATAGAATTCAATGAGTGTATTTAGTGTGGTTTCCGTTCCGTATAACTTAGATATACAATAGTATAAGTAACATTTTAAAAGAAGTTCCAGGAAGATTCTAATATATCATTTTGTTGTTGTTGATGAAAGTGACAGAAGAAAAAACTTTCAACAACCAAATCCTGTAACCATTAGAGCTTTAGAATAATTTTTTGCACTCAGGTTTATCAATGTTGTACTTCATAGAAATCGGCCAAAGAGAATCTTTAAAAACCCTTGCAAAATCTTCTTGACTCTTAAAAACAAACTGTTAATTTAGTTATTTAAATCAACTAAACTAAAACAAAACAAAACAAAACAAAACTATATGATCTCATGTAAATGAAAATTTTAATTGAATAAAACATGCAAAGGCCCAAAGCAAATCTATTAGTTTGCTTTAGAACTGTGAAAAGTCTGTTCTCTTTTATTGTTAAATGAAGGCAGATGCCATAAAAGGTTTCTAATGAATATTCCAGCAGAGAAATAGAATTCTACATTAACTTAAAAATAAAGGGTATTTCAAATACTGAAAATCTTTTTAGTTTCTTATTACCACTTTAAAACAACTGAAAAACTGGATATAATTTAAAAAATTAAAACCATAGATGGTAGTGTTATCTTATCAATATATCTTACTTTGAAAGAATGCCAAGTTCCTTACTGACTTGTGCCCTGTTCTTTTTCTTTTTCACCTTTTCTGTACTTATTGTGGTTTTGCTGAGATACTGGAGAATTGCAGGTACATGAGGTAGAATTAATCGTCCTCCCATTGTGATAGACTCTGAAATAAAGTGACAAATGTTTTGGTTTTAATTAACTACTCTCTTAAAGGATAACAGTGCAATGTTTTCATAATGACAGACAAGGAAAGCACTTAATTACTGTGAAAATTTAATAAATTTTAGCTCTACAGATTAAATTTTTTCTTAGTCAAAATAGCTATATCTTTAGCTAAATTAAAATTTATATGAGACCTCTGAGTCTTTTGTTAGGATAATATAGTAGGAAGAATTCAGAGACATGACAGGAGGAATCGTTTGATAACTTCCTGGATAGTTGAGCTTTCTGCAGTGTACATAATCTGAATTTCTACCGCTGCAAAAAAAAAATTCAGTTTATATAAATTGGCATTCATTTCTAGAGAAAATAAACTCTTTTAATAGCACAAATTATTTAAAAAGCTAAATTCTATTGATCGTTTCCTTTTTCAGGGAACAAACACAACCTCGGAAGTCAAAGAATCATTTACTTTGTGCAGCACACATACCATCTGCACTTTCTGTGTATACGCATCCAGTTACAGGCAAGCTCAAAATTGTTTCTGTGGGCTCAAAATCTGGAAGTGTAAGAAGGTCATCGGCTATATCTACCACAATACTGGCTGTGGCTTCAGAAAGATTCTTTGCTGAGAGAATCGCAAAAACATTGGTCAAGATATCACATTCTGGGTGCCCAGGTTTCTGTTTAGCCAGGAGAGGGAAATATCTGCAAAAAAAAACCCATGGAAACAGTCATCTTATTTCTCAATATTTACTTCTAAAAACATCTTCCATTTGAATTTTCATAATGAGTTTAACAATTATATGTGCGTATGAACGTTAATAAGATACTCAAAAGGGAAATTACTTTGAAATCTAAAATTTGATGGATAATAATTTTAGGCACTTTACAAATATTACATTATTTAGGTACTTTCTTGAACAGCCATATAACTGATGCCCCACAGTATACTGGGCATGCTCCATGCTTAAGTGCATGTATATGGCTCAAATGGAAACTTCAATCACTTGATTCAACATGCAATGAAAACCGACTAACCTTGGATCAGATGGGGAACCCTCTGGAGAGGAAGCATACAACAAAAAATGCAAAATGGTCTCTGCGCTCTAGGAGCATTATGCAGGTAAGTTATGAAGACATATGAATGCAATAAACGCAGAATGTGGTCAAAGAGCCCTCCAGGAGTGGACAGAACTAAGAGGAGGAAAAGACTGAGCCATGCAGGGGTCATGGTGTTCAGGACCAGAGTGGCTGTTAAGAGAGTGGCCAGGGAAAGCCCCAGTTTATGGCTTAATAAATTGTAGCATATCTTTTCACTCTCAGGAATGTTTCTGTTTTGACAATAGATTAGATATTATATGATCACTTTACAACCTTTAGTCTTAGCTGTAAGTTTAAAGATATTGGCTATAGTTCAGCTTTACCTCCATTTATCCAAATATGAAGTAAAATGCTAGACTTCTCTTTAGATATAAACATGTTTAAATGTCTGACTGATGTTATGTAAACTGTAAGCATACTTCAAAATAAAAATTTTTTTACTGACGAGTAATAGTCCCATCAAGTGGTTCTGACATAATTACAAATCTATTGCTATGGAGATTTCAAGGGTAATCAACCCTTCTAAAGATTTCTTTCATGTAAGTGTTAAATAGAAAAGAAAAAAAAAGTTGTGCTGCTTAGTTCCTCCATTAACATGTGGCTTCTGTTTGTCTCTAACTAAAAATGAGAGAAACTGCAGAGGAGAATGAAGTGGCACGATGTGGGTTTATACCTGGAATAAGGACTCAGCTAACATAAAATTGAATCACTATCATAAAGTCTCCTTGGATGAAAGTCCTTCACGGCTTATTTGCATGAATATTACACAACTGTAAAACATTTCTCAAGTGTGTCCATCACATGCTGTCCAGTGATAAAACAAGATTTGAAACTGCTTCCTCGAACTGAGAAATAAGTGAAAAAAGCCCTTCTTAGTAGTAAAAATAAAACAGGCTGTCCTGAAGACAATGTAAAAATCTTAAGTTTGTTTCTGACGATTATTTGATGACATAGGGAAATGTTCATGACACAATGGTACATAAAAAAAACAAAATTGAAACCAAAAGATCATACATACAGCATGAACCCAATTTTGTAAAAACCGAAGCCAAGATTTTAACATTACTGAATCAATAATAAAACATGTTCTTTTATTCTATCTTTCATTCTTCAAAATAGATAAGGACAAACTTAAGTCTGTTTCCATCACTGAGATAAACAACACAGGTAAACTTTCCATACTTCTCAGTAAATATGCATTTGGTCTATAATGCAGAGATGCTTCTCTGAACCCTCAGTTGATGAAGGTTCTCTAAATAGCTTATAATGTCCTCAAAAGGATGTTGATTTATGACCATGAGAGCTGTATGGATGGTCGGATGGAGTTTTACAAAGCACAGAAGATGTGTAGAAAATCTAAATAGCCTGTGAAATTTTTCTGATTTTAAGTGAGAACTAAGAAAAAGACACAGAATGCCAATTACAAATCAGCTTTTATTTTTAAGCAAGCATGCAAAAAATGGTAATATTCACGTGCTGATTTAACGATCTGGTATGTTTTACATTCTGTTTTTCTCTTTGTCAGGCTAAATCAAACTGACACAATTACTACACACTACACCTACAGTAGTTCACTGTATGGAAAGACCATAAATTTTATTATTAGTACCCCTGACTAATTTTACTATATTAACCTAAAAAACTGTTCTTTTTAAATAGTGGGGGGTGGGGGGGTGGGGGGGGTGGGTGAGGGAGTGGTTATATACCTTGTGTTTCTGCTCCAGATACTGATTAGTTTCAGCAGAGGAGTTGGAGAATACTGACTCTCAGATCCAAGCCTGCTAATCTAGGACACAAAATAAAAACAATGCAAAATAAAAATATGTACAGAGTTGTAGAAAAAAACTAAACTAAACTAAAAAACAGAACAAGCACAGAAACCATACCAGAGGTTAAAAGACTCAGTTAAAGGACAGAATGAGAAAAAATAAGGTAATCCAAAATAATACCTTCACAGGAAAAATGGCAAAGATGGAACCTGGAAATGCTACATTCTTGGAAAGGACCAGGTACTTTAGGTTTCAACTGGTCACAGACAACGGAGCTCAAGCAGTTAGAAATCTTTCCTAAAATCAAATCTCTCCCATAGTCTTCTTAGCTTTAACTACACCAGATATCATCACCAAGTGGTCACAACCAGAGAAATCAAACAAGGAAACATGTTTCAAAAATACTTGTGTATTTTCTCTCATGTTTGTCAAAATCCAGAGATATGTCATGTGAGGTGCTTCAAACCCTTACATTTGCTTAAGAGACATAACCGTGTTCAAATTAGCCTTTAAGTATAAATGTGATACTTCAGAAACTAGCTCTTAGGCTTTAGGTGGTAGAGAAGGCAAAGAAAAGTGTTCTAAAACTTCCAGAAATAAAGAAAGGCTCGATGTAAAAGACCAGGACAGGCATTCAGGTCTGGGTATGAACTATGTAGGTGCAATAATAACAAAGGAACAAGCAGATAGTATCGAGGTAGAATGTAGAAATCAAGGTTTACCTGGGGCCAAACTGCACCATGAAATACCGCATCGATCTCTTCTGTTCTGAACTGGTAGGACTCCCAGTCCAAAAAGATATCAGTCACCATTTTGATTCCAAGACGTCTTAAATTTTTCAATGGGTTAATAAACCTCAGCTGTATCTGAAAAACAAAGATCTTTTATTTAAAAAAAGTATATATATATCCACATACATAATATATATATATATATCCATATAATATATATATCCATAGAATTCGCAGGGCAGAATTCTAGAGAAGAGAGAGCTACATAAAGAATGACTTCTACAGATCTGCAGATGGTTTCATTTTATTTTCCTCTCAGAACTTACCACCAACTGACATTATTCTCATTATTTGTATATTTATTTGTTATTTTTCTCCTAATGATACCAACCGAGTCTTTACCTTTCTCATTCTTCACCCAGAGCAATGTCTGGTAGATAGATAGTAGGTGTGAAATAAGTATTAACTGAATAAGAAAACTGACAGAATTTTAGTTTGCTTCGTTTACTGCTCCATACCCAGCACTTACAACAGTGCCTGACACACAGTAGGGGCTCAATTAATATTTGCTGAAGGAAGGAATGAAAGAATAAAGAAAACAAAATGGTGCCTATCAGAATTGAAGGTGTGTTCTAAATCCTGGACCTTGGTAATCAGAGAATACTATTTCATTACTAAAGCAAACTGATATCCATGCATAGCCCAAAAAGCAGCAAAAAGTTTTGGTCGACAATTTTCAGTTATCATGACTATATTTGAGGCAGTACACCAGGCATATCCATAAGTCAAATGAAATAAGACTGAGTCAAATTAAAACTATGCCTAATTAATCACGAACTGAGAATCAACAGCAGAAACCTGCGTCTGGATCTTCACTACAAGCCCCATTTTCTCCAAGAAGCCTTCAGTCCATAAAGAAGTTAGTTTGCCTAAAGATCAAGAGTGTACTTATGTCCACCTGTTTCAGAACATAAATAGACTGTCTTAAATACAATTCAGAAAATATATACTAGTGCCACCTCGAGAAGCCTCGTGGCAGTTAGCTACTTATCTTTATTCAAAACATTGCGCTTACAACAGTCAAGCATTTACTTTTTAAAAAGCTCTGGGTAACTCTGTCTCAAAATAATCAGCATGAAGCTAACAGTATTCTACTTATTCTCCAACCTTTCTGGCTAAATGAGCATTGGAAGATGGCCTACACCTCTAGGCTCTTGAAATGAAAATCTAAGAAACATCAGCTCAACTATGCCTGACTCTGGTTTCTGAGATGTATATTGAACTCACTCAGTCCATACTATTTCACCTCCTTTTAAAATATACACTTAATATATGAAAAGATGCTCAGCTTCACTAGCTATTAGGCAAATGCAAATCAAAACCACAATGAGATACTACCTCACGCCTGTCAGAATGGCTGTCATCAACAAAACAAGTAATAACAAATGCTGGAGAGGATGTGGAGAAAAAGGAATCCTCATACACTGCTAGTGGGACTACAAACTTGTACAGCCCCTATGGAAAACAGTACGGAGGTTCCTCAAAAAAATTAAAGGATAGTATTACCATATGACCAAGCAATCCCTCTTCTGGGCATCTACCCGAAAAAAATTTAAAACATTTATTTATAAAGATATATGTACCCCTATGTAGGTTCATCGCAGCACTATTCACAGTGGCCAAGACATGGATAAAACTGAAATATCCTTCGCTAGATGACCAGACACAGATATGTGGTACATATACACAATGGAATACTATTCAGCCATAAAAATAGATGAAATACATCTGTGACAACATGAATGGACCTTGAGAATATCAGGCTAAGTGAAATAAGTCAGATGGAAAAAATTGAGAGCCATATGATTTCACTTATATGTGGGATATAAAACTAAAAGCAACAAACAAATAAGAAAACCAAACAAAGACTCACAGACAACAGTATAGTGGTTATCAGAGAAAAAGAGGGTGGGAGGAAGGAAGGGAGACGAGGGTAAAGGGTGTCAAAAGGGTATAAAAGGGTGACGGGAAGATATCTGACTTTGGGTGGTGAGTACACAATGCAACATGCAGATGACGTATTATAGAATTGCACACTTGAAACCTCTATACTTTTACTAAATAATATCACCCCAATTAATTTAATGAAAAAATATATACACTTGATATAAATTGCATTTTTCTGGCTATACATAAATATTTATAAAATGAAAATTCCCATTATGCGGAAGACTGTTTATTTTTATTTATTATTTTTTGGAAAACTGTTTTAAAGAGACACTTTATGTAAGACTTAATCTGGAAAGATTACACATTCAGGTCCCAACCAATTTCTCAAATAAAACACAGGCTCATATTAGCCCCCAAAAAGCATATATGGTGAATCTCTCTCACCTTATCTCGTTGGTCAAGGATGTGTGATACAGTTGCTGTCATGCAGAGCAATATCTGCAAAATCTTTGGTAAGTATGCACTGATCAGATGACTAATGTTCTTCAATACTATTTCAAGACTATTTAAGATACCATGCTGACGACCTAAAGGAAGAACTTTAGACAAATCCAAATCTTCTACTGCCTGAATGACTGCAGAATGGCATTCTCCTAGTGGAAAAGAGGAACAGAGACATCGTATAAAAGGAAATATTAGTTTGTTACTGTTTGTAATTATAGCTTCCTTTCAATTTCCCTCAGTAACAGTATTTCCTATTATTATAATAATTTATAGATGATAATGTACCTTCCAAATATATTTTCTCCTTTGGATTCCTACCAAATATTCAATGAGCTGGGTGTGGTAGGTTTTACTATTATTACTTCATAGATGAGGAAACTGAGGAACAAAAAGGTAAGAACCAAGCCTCTAAGCCCACATCTCATCCTACTTATATGATTTCTCAAAATCTAAGTTAGTCTTTTATTCCATCTAGCATCTTTCTATACATTTTTTTTTCACTCTCAGCTTTCACTGACTATGCTGACTTCAGTAGTTTCATAGAAAATGTCTTGCTTCATTATAATTTCCTTGAAGGCTGAAAATCAAATCATGTTTTATTTCTCTGTAGCCCCTGGTGAATAAATAAAATAATAGGTTTTTATAAATAGGCATCATACTTATTACTGAAAAGACTTGAATTATTATTGATTGAGCTCTACTTGAAACCAACTGGTGTAAGATGATGAGCCCTCTGACTCATATACCTATATGGTCCATCCATATGAGTATCATTTATAATTACCCTCTTACAATAGTGGCTGTTACACTGAAAAAAAAAAAAAAAAGGAAAAACTTTTGTAATCGTTACAGCCAACTTCTTTCTTGAGAAATATTACGGTGAGTGAAAACCTTTTTAACTGCTGGATCTATTATCATAGAAAAAATACAAAACAAATGCAACACATTACCCTGCAAATAAAAATCTGTTTGTCAAATGCAAAGCAACTATGAGACTGGAGCAGAAGTTTTGTAGTCAAAAAGACCTGGGCTCAAATCCCAATTCTACCATTTTCTAGCTGAGTGACCATCGGTAAAATACTTACTTCTTTAAGCCTCAGTTTCTGCATTTATAAAATGAGGACAAAAAGTAATGATAGCTCATGTGGTTGTTTTAAGGATCAACTTAATTGTATGTAAAGGGGCCGTCATAACATCTGGCATGAAGTAAGCACTCAATAAATGTTAGCCATTATTATTACTATTAATCACTAACATTGCATATCAGAGAACATACCACAGAGAATTACAGCTCACTGAATACACTTTCTACACCCACTTTGTTTAGACTATGAGGTTGAAAGCAGAGATTATAAATACTCACTTTTCTATTTCCAATAGTGTTGGGGCACAGGAGGTATTCAACAAATCATTACTCAATAGATGAATGACTCAGTGAATGAATAATACCAAGACAATTAAGATTAATTTTGTTGCATGTTTAAGTTTCTAAGGGAAAACCTATTCATTATTATGGACAAGTATCATTTTTCAAATGGCCTAAATGCCCAACAACAACAACAACAACAAAAATACACATTTTCTAATCAGGGGCATACTAACACATGGATACTGATCAACTGTGATCAATTGTGAGCTCCACCTAATTCAATAAAGGTTTAAAATGAATTGCATTTCAGCAAAAAGACCACCATTGAGATCAGGGGGAGCAACCCCATTAGAAAGATACCTAAGAGCCGGGGAAACCTAGCCTGAGACAGAAGTCTACAGCAGACAACACATATTCAGACTAAGGCAGTTGATAGCTACCATTCTTGAAGTGCTTTACGGGTTCAAACAGCAGGTCTAAGAATATTTGGATCTCCTCGGGTTGGGTCCCGGCCAGGAACCTCAGAACAATGGACATGCGGGTGCCAGAAGCAGATTTCCCCTGAGTTTTACTCCCAGTCTTATTCTTCATTCGGCCATACAAAATTCTAAAACATCAAAAGAACATTATTTTGTCTGCATATTAATCCTAAAACATAATACTAGGTGTTCTATTTTCCTGGAAGGTTAGCATACCAATTCAACAGATATAAATGGATATATTATACAACAAGGAAGAGCTGAGATAGAGATGAGATGAGATAATCTAACACAGACATTTAGAAAAACAACATCGACAAAAAACAAGGCTAAGGGAAGAAGGAAGAAGGAAATAATAAAGGTTAGAAAGTGGTTCTTTGTAGGAGAAAAAAAGCAATAAAATAGGCAAACCAAAAGTCAGTCTAATCAAAGAATGAAAACAAAAATAAAGATTCAAAAGAAATAAAATAAGAGAATACAACTATAAGGAAACCAGAAAGGTTTCAATTAAATTAGTAATTTTCTGGGAAAAAAACCCAAACATATAAACAAGTAAAAAGAACTTAAGAAGAAAACCTAGTTAGGTCTGTAATCATGAGTAAACAGGGAACTCATATAGTTTTACGGATGAATTTTTGAAACTTCCAAGGAAAAACAATGTCAGTGCTATAAAGTTTCATAGAAGAGAGAAAGCAGGAAATAGTCCTTTTTTGTTTATGAAGGCAGTATAACTGTATATTAAGATGGAATAAGGAACCAAAATAAACTATATACTAATCTTGCTTATGAACATAAAATACAGTATTTCTAAATACAGTATCCACTGCATTAAAACAAGCCAAATAAGAATCACCCCAGAAATGCAAGAATTATTAGTAAAATCTATTAGATTAATATAGGTCAATAGCTCATAGAAAACAGTTAAAAGGATCACTTAAGACATGCTTAATCGGCATTCTAATAAAAATGAACATCTATTCTTGATAAAATATTAAATAACCTAGTAATAAAAGTTACTCTTTTAACATGGTTAAACTTATTGACTTAACATTCAAAATTCAAAGACAGTGGTTTTCAAACTTTTCAATATTATAACTCCTTTATTGATCTTAAACATTATAGAGGTCTCCAAAGAGCTTTTGCTTTGAGTTTTATCTATTGATATTTATTGAAGTAGAAATTAAAACAAGTTAACATAAGAAACATTTTAAATGAAAAATACTTATAATTTCCAAACCTCTCCCCACCAAAAATTAGTGAGACTAGAGGCATTGTTTTACTTTTTTTTTCAAATTTCTTTATTGACTGGGTTATTAGAAGACAACTAGATTCTCATATCTGCTTCTGCATACATTAGAAAACATAGAAAAAACATAGAAAAAAAAGAAATTTTATATCATAAAAGAGAACACAAAATTAACTCAAACAATATTTATGAAAGTCAAATTTAGAGCAATCCTGGATTTAATTTTATCAAGGCCATGGAGTTTACCTTCTAGCTGGGGAGATAATCAGTAAGAAAGCGGCTATGTTGGATGATTAAGTATTGTAAAGAAAAGTCGACTAGTAAAAGGACTAGAGTGTGATGAGAAGTTGTGATTTTAAATAAAGACATCAAGGAAGGCACCTCTGATGATATGACATTTGAGATGAGACTGAGAAAAGAGGAGTAAGCTGTCATGTGTTCCGAGCAGAGGGATGAGCAAGTCTAAAGACTATGAAGCGGGGACTAAGTGGGGTAGTAAATGGAAGAGATGTGGTTAGAGAGGCAGTGTGGGGCAGGGCCATTCCGGGTCCTTTAAAGAGTAGTAAGGACTTTCTATTTTGTTCTCAGTAAAATGGGACCTCAAAGATTTTTAAAAATAGGACTAACGGTCTGACTGATGACCATTATTTACTATTATTTTTTCCACCAAGAAAATCAAATGAAAACTAATAAAACAAAGAAAGTTCTTTGATATGGATGGTTAACTACTTAAGATGAAAAATTAATAGCTTTTGTGTCTCATACTTAGGTACATACCAAATAAATAAATTATTTTTATTATTTTTAATAGCAAAACTTAGAGCAATATTGGATTTAATTTTATCATTAATATTAAAATAATACCATGGCAAGATCTTTCCTCATGTTAGGGACAAAATATTCTAAAGTAAGTCCCTATAACAATCTGACTACCCTAAAAGGTCCAATTAAAAAATTTTAAAAAGAAAATACAAAATGAAATGTTCCATTACAATTGCTGAAAGAACCATAATACTAATACTCAGAATTGCTTTTGTGATCAACTATTTAAAAAAAAAACAGTTTTTAAGCAGTACAAATACCTCATCAGAATAGGAAACAGATCTGCTCGGTGGGCTGTTTTCACTACTGTATTATCTTCCGAAAGACTAAAATGCACTATCTCTTCCTTAAAGCTTCTGTCTTCAAGCAATCTTTGCAAGTTTTCCCT
Organism: Pteropus medius; assembly: GCF_902729225.1. NCBI lineage: Eukaryota > Metazoa > Chordata > Mammalia > Chiroptera > Pteropodidae > Pteropus > Pteropus medius. The sequence goes on from NW_024347791.1 coordinate 8,996,680, forward strand.
TTAAAAATAGAATACAGCACAAATCATCACTTAATAATCAACAGTACTTTTAAAAAATGCAATATAGGTAGAGTACTATGTGTAACTAAAATAGGTATTAAATAATAGTCCATTATGTAGTTGATATCCATAAAGGACAACTTTTATAAAAATAACTTTCCGAAATGACAGGTTTTCAAATTTTAAGATAAATGAAATTATAAGGAGTTAGACTTAGTCAATAATTCAGCTGTTTCAAAGAGCATAATACAAAAGCCTTCTTCAATTTCTTAGAGTGATGATTATGATTCCCTAAGTAATCATTAAGATTTTAAGACGTTACATAAGCAAGGAGGAATGATATAATCTCAACACCAACTTTTCAATTAATATTCTCTTTCCTACCTTATCATCTATGGAGAAGTATCTTACAAATACACTCCCAGTTTTCATTTCTTATCTAAAATAGCATTATGATTACCTTAGAAAAGAGAAAAATTTCCCGAGCCTTCACAAAATTACTTTGAAAGAGGCTTTCAGGTAGAAAGAAAAAAAAAAGCCAAAGAAACGGCATTTCTTTAGCTTCAAGTCACTTACCTATAAGGGAGAATATGTGGATGTTTATACGTCATTATGCAATCCAGGGTTATTTTTTGCACCGTTTGATCTTGGTGAAGCAACAACTAAGGATGATATTTCATAGAACAAATCAATGAAGTCACATATACATATACCACAGGATAGTAATTTACTTGTGTTAATTTGCAAAATTAGATGTCTTAGAATCTAAATTTTTAGGTGTGGGTTAAAGCTGATTCCTGGCAAAAGCCTAACATTTCCCTGGAGTTGAAGGAAGATGAATGGAATATGTGCAAAGACCAAGATAAAAACAAAATTCTGACATTTGCATCCCACATGCCAGACCTTCAGGTCCATCAGTCTCTTAGCCAAGGCCAATTCTCTACATAATCTGGATTTACACCAAATGAACTGGTCCTGTCATGAGCAAAAGCTCTTATAATACGGTGAAGGCAATGGCTGTCAAAAAAAATGCCAGGGAAGACCTGGCTCTGAGGCCTCTCTGATCAGTCAGTTCAGAATTTTACTTCCTTTAGACAACTGAGACTTTTGAGCTCTGGCTTTATAAACAAGCTATACCTGAGTTACGGGCAGAACGTGGATAAATTCGGCTGACATGAAACTTTTCATCTAAAAAACATCCAAATGAAAAAAAGAACATTTTGTTTTCCCAGATGGCTTAGAATGACACCCAATTCTTACTCTGCTTCTGAAATTAATTTTTTTCTGCAACCATTTCCGGAATTCAGGGTCATATATTGTAACAGACTATTATTGCAATTATCTTCTTCCACTCAATTTAACAGATTCTGAAATCCTTGCACTCCATCAAGCTAACTTACCGAGAAGTGAAAATTAGCCAATTGCTCTTGGCACAACCCCTACTCCCTTCTAAAAGCTAATTCCCATGACATAATTAATGCTTTGCTATACTCACTGTTAATACAGCCTCATCGATGTTTAGTCATCCAAAATACGTTAAAATCAACTAAATTAGTACTGTCTAAAGCTGTGTCTCAAGATACAGAAAATGTCTATTAACTTAAAAAATATATCTATACTTAAAATGTAGACGTGGACTCTATTCAACAATGATTGAAAACTTGAAAGTTGTTTTGGAAAGAAAATGATAGAAGACAATTCACAAAGAATTGCAGTGACAGAATTTATTTTCTTTACCTGAAGATATAGCTCATATAATCTGGATTCCAGATATAAGGCCCGTGGATTTGAAAATTTAGAGAAAACTTGCAAATGAGCAATTAACTGCCTAGAGAGAGAGAGAGAACAAAATTAAAGAATAGAAATTATTTTCTTAAGGTGATGGTACCCACTAATTTTATTGTGACAATTATTCCAAAAATCTTGACGAAGTTTGCCCATTAATTACAGAAACAAGTGTCAATTATTTGCATTTATGAAATTATTCTTCAGAAATTCCAATTCTCAGGCAGGTCTTCCCCTGAAATCCAGGTTCCCCATTCCAGAAAATCATTCAGAATGTGCTTAGAATGCTTTAAATTACACCAAAAGTAGAAAGAAAGTAATAAAAACAGTAATATATTTCAAAGTTGAACACAGATGAATTTTGGAATGATTCTTCTTGTCTAATTTCTTGCAATAAACAGGGAAGTGGTAAAATGTATTCTTCCTCACTTTCCTATAACATAAATACAGATGTCAGGCAACAAGGTCCAAGTTTAGGTAACTATAGCTCTTGCTTAGCAAGAAGGAAGAAAGAACAATACTCTGTGGTTGAAAGTTAAACTTGAAGATGCGACTGACTCAGAAAAGATTACATATCACCTACTACAACATGCCAAGAAGAGAATTCCTATCGTATTTCCTCACTCATTTTCCTAATCCATAGACTCTACGGGGTTTTAAAAATACTTGAGAACACTGTTTTCTCTGTGTGTATTATAAGACATAATAGAACTTAAAAAAAAACATGAATGAATAAAATGTTAAGATTTGGACAGATTTCATTTGTGTAGTTCAAGAACATAAGCAGGGAGAAGTGGAGAGGAGGAGACGCCAAGCTATACGTATGACTCTGTCACTCTGAGCTGTGTGACTATGAGGGAAAGTTAATTTAATTAATGTCTCAGATTCTCAGTTTCCTCATCGTGACAAGGACAAGAACTCCCGGGTTTCTGTGAAGATTAAATGAAAGAACAAAAGTTGCGGGGCCTCTGCTCCTAAGAATTTAGCAAACAGTGCATTTCTCTGCTCCTGGACAAAAGAAAGCAAAACTGTGAAGGTCCTACTAGTTAATATAGAGAACATAAACTGGAAATTAAGACCTCTTTAGATATTATAGAATAATGGGGGTAAGGGGAGCACTGTTGTTTATATTTAACTTAAATATCTGTGATGGTTAGTCCTTTGAGTCAACTTGGTTAAGTTAGAGTAACTCTAACAATGTAATGAAGCACTAGGTGTTGTGATGCAAGTATTTTGTGGTTGTTGTTAACATCCTCAATAGGTGGACTTTAGCTAAGAGATTACCCTAGATAATGTGAATGGGCCTTGTCCAATCAGTTGAAGGCCTTAAGAACAAAAACTGATGTTTCCCAAAGAAGGAATTCCATCACAAGACCGTACCATAGAAATCTTACCCTATGAATTTGACTCAAGACTATAGCATGAAATCCTCTTTGAGTTTCCAGCCTGCTGTCTTGCCTTGCAAATTCTGGACTTGCTGGCTCCCATAAGTACATGAGTCAATTCCTTAAACAAATCTCTTTAAACACACACACACTCATATGTATCTCCATTCTATTGGTTCTGTTTCTCTAAAGGGCACTGGCTGATGCACTGTCCTTGTAATTACTTATCATTAAGCCCTTGCAGTTTAACAAATGAACTTATGATTTCTTTGCTGTTGAAACATCCATTCCTTCCCCTAACATTAGGTATTTTTATGTGCCATGTAGCCTTAAAGAACCAAAGAGAACAGGAGCTAATTTACACATTCTCATTAAGTACTTGCCAGTGGAGTGTGTTCCACGAAGGATTATAAACTTAGACTATGAATATACTGAGATGGCACCAAGAACGTGATTATCAATTTACTCACATTTTCAGTCATGGTGTGTGTTAGCATAGTCTGTTTGATTATAGGGGACAGAAAAATTAAGACAGGGACCTTATCCTTAAAGAGTTCCTGATTTTCATGAATGATCTATAAAAAAAATCAACATTCAAGGCAAGCAGTAGCACCATGATAGAGGTAGAAATGGCTGTTAATGAAAATTTGAAGTTGGGTAAGATGACTTTCAGTCTAAAAGACAGGCGAGTTGTCAATGAGGAAGCAGCATGGGAACTGTGCCTTGAAGTATGAATAGAATTTCAGCTGGCAGAAACGAGGCAAGAATGTTGTAGAAAGTAGGAAGGGTGCAGCAAAGTTCAGGGGTAAGAAAAAAAGGGGTCTAACTGGATAAATAGTTTATTCATTTATTTAACAAACACGCTGGCTATTATCCTGAAGCATATGAAAATGAAACAGCAATCTGTCTTAAAGGAAGCAGTAGGGGATAGATCACTCAGAGTTATGAGAAGGTAGAGGTAGAGGAGGAACTATAGTTTCATGAAGCTTGGTCGTGATCTTTCCTGCCCCTGTGCTTTATATACTATTTCCATTAGCTGGCAAGTCCTTCGCTGCCCTAGCTGCTGGCAAACTTTAGTCTTTCAGCTTCAAAGTTGCCTTTCTACCCATTAAAAGTCTTCCCTTTGTGGTCGAATTGTCATTTTTTCACTGTGTTCCCATAACTTCTTTAAAAATATTTTCTCTATAAAAATATTTCATCACGCATTAGATGTACTTTCTGCATTGCAGAGGTTATGTACCATTTATCTTTGTAATCCAGTACTTAGCAAAAGGCACTCAATACAGTTGCTGAATGGATGAACTAATAAAGGGCTCATAGGAAAAACTCAACAAATGGGCATACTGAAAGTGTTAAATGGGCATACATCAAGTGTTAAAATAACACAGTAGCACCAAATCTAGTGGCTCCTTGATACCCCCAATTCAGACAAAGAAGCTGGAATAACTTCTAAAAGCATGATCACTTTCTTTTTCTAAGGTTTCTAACAATTTAGGTAAATGAATTACCCAGAAAATAAGACAGAGAATAGAAGAACATAAAGAGAAAAAGTACGCAGAAGGAGACAACTCAAAAGGCTAAGTAAAAGTGCTGACATGTTTATTTCTCAGAAAAGATGTTCCATTACATGTTCTCTGAGCAAATAAGCATGATGTTCTGGCACTATGAAAAGTGAATGACAAAGTTCAAAGACTATTTAACTGCTCCGACCCCCTGGTGCTCTCATGCATAAAAAGAAATTGGATGACCCCAATTAGAACATTCTGTGGCTAAAAAAAAAGCAACCAACCAAAAAAGTAACTTAGAAGACTGATCGTTTTCTTTGGGCTATTAAAGAAAACTCCAGGAAGACACGGAATTTATGTAAAGGATTCTCTGAGCAGTTCATCTCGTTCAAGGCCATCTCCCATTCAGGCCAAAAGTGATCTCTTCCCATTTTTCCGAGAACCATAAATCTGTGACCTATCAGTAATGCTGAACTTACTTTGCCGCAGCTCTTCTTGTCTTTTTCTTCTGTGAGGGCTCATCTTGGGGCACCAGCCCTGCCTCCACCTCTTCGTCATCCGCAGCAGCTGGTTCCTCTTCCGTTTCCCCCGCTGCCACCGCTCTGCCTTTTCTTCGCAGATCCTGGGTTGGAGCAATCTGCAAATCTGCTGGGTAATACTCATTGCTACAGTGGAAAGAGAGTGATACAAGACATGAAGCTGAAATGTCCTATTTCTGTTTGTGGCAGATGTTATGTCCACAGTTCACAGAATCACACAGAGACATCAGAGGCACCTTAGTCAAGCCTCTTCTGTCTGCATCATTGTTCTTTCATAGTCAGCCCCTCTGAAGAACCCCACTTGACAAGTCAATCTTTAACTGCAGAGGACAGCCCATTCCATTATTACACTGTTGAAAATACTTGAAATGTCTACTTTAGACTGTGCTGAAATCAGCTTTCTTGTCTCTGGAAACACAACTGGGGGAGGCAGGTGCAGGGGTGGCTTATATTAAATAGTAAAAGTATAACATTGAGACCATGTTGGTCACTTTCTACCAGATGCATTCTACTTTGTCAATGTCCTTTCAAAAATACAGTGTTGTAACAAAATTCGATCCTCTAGGTATAGTTTGATAAGACGGAACTATCAACTCCATTGCCTTTGGAGGCAGTCATAACATGACACAGGCTCAAACGGAATGTCCAGGCAATAAAAACCAGTAAACCTTTGTTTGTCTCCTCTAAACTAAGCTTGTGCAAGTTGGAATATGCATTTATTCTTACTGAATTCCAGCCTTTTAATTTTGGTCCATTGTTGCAGGTAACTAACATTCTCTTGAAGCCTGTCACTGTCATTCACTGCATTTATTTTGTGTCATTTTAACTCATTCATCCAATAATTATTATTTTGTTGTCTGTTTTGTGCATGATACTGGGCTACAGATATAAGAAAACTGATCAGACTTCAAGTCCTCACTCAAAAATGTATTGATAAAATAGCATGTGTTAGGACAGTACCCTACCAACGCACCTGGAAGAAACTCCAGGTTAATATACTAAACTACTACTGGAGGGCTGAGACACTGTCATATTCAACTTTGTGTTCTCGCCTAGCAGAATCTAGCAATTAACTAAAAAATGGATGAACAAATGAAATGAGCAAAGTTGCTGTCAGTTACAAACTATACCATCATCGATTTAACAACATCTGAATTATACTCTTAACATCTAATTAACCACATGACATATTTTTCACCTCTATCTCCATGCACAGCATGCTCACTCACTCATTTATTAAATAACGCAAAGCATTTACGAGTGTGTCTACGTAGCAAGTACTCATTCATTATGTGTCACTGTCACCTATTATTGGGATGTTTTGCCATTCTTAGTCATTCATTCCTGGTTCTGATTCTTCTCAGAGAATGTTTACAAGGGATTCACAAATTAATTCTAATATCAAAATATTTGAAACATATTTAGAAATATAAATTTCTAGCCAAAAATAAAAATAAAAAGCCTATAATATATTTCAAAGCCAGAATTAAAGGTAACATTTAGATTTTGCATAGTTTAGATCATCTATAAAAGTATTAGTTATAGGTAATCGGTGCCAACTAGTCTTAATTAAAACATGTTTAAAAATTGTGTATTTTTAGCCTCCAAGTCTTCTGAAACGCACAGACTATAACACTAGCTGTTATAGGCTCCTCTATCCCCACCCCCACAGCATCATGCACTATTAGAGGAAGGTCTCTATCCTTAGGCTAAGAGATAATCTATTCCTTTCTTGAAGGAAAAACTTAGAAAATTATCATGGTAGGAAATTCAGATCCTACTGACACCATTAATACCAGCTTGCATATGCATAGCCCTTTGTGATTCACAAAACAACTGATAAATATTACTTTACATGATCTTCAAAATGAGGCAAGGAACCTAATATCACTGTTCTCATTCTATTAATAAAGACTAAAAAGAGTTATGTGAAGGAGAGAAAATCAATACTCTTCTACCATCCCATCTACTGATCTGCCCACATCTTTGCTTATAACCTTTCCATTATGCATGGGATCCTATATTCTCTTATTCAAAGACGTGGCTCTAGCAATTGTATCTCCCCTCTTGCATTATTAATTTTCCCCTCCTTCTGGATCATTCACGCCAGCACTACAGACATACATGCTGCTTAAATCTTAAATAGCAACCCCTAAAACAGCTCCCTTTCCTCCCTCTCTGATCCCACATCTCCCTCCACCCATGTCTGCTTCAACTGTTAATACTTGTTTCTGCCATTTTTCTTCTCAAATTATCTCTTAAGGCCATTTTAATCAGGCTTTTATCTCCATCAAAATAAACAAAACAACTCATGTTAGGGTCACCTCCAAAGCCAATGTCAATTATTATTATTCATCTGACTGATGTCTTAGACACACTGGATTCCACCGTTCACTCCCTTCTTAAAAGTCGTTTCTTCAAGGGATACTAAGTCTTCTTGCTTCCTCTTCTATCACTCTTTCCAGGCCTCTTTTGCTGGTTCCAACCTCTAAATATTGTTGTCAGTCCTTGGATTTCTTTTTTTCTCTACATTTACATTCCCAGGTGTGATTTAATTCCCTGTCTCAGAATTTAAAAAATCACCTATATACTGATGAGTCTCAAATTTATTATCTTTAGACCAGAGTTTTCCCTTGAACTTTAAACTCCAAATTCAAGTATATACTTGACATCTCTATTTAGACTTCTATTTAGTACCACAAACTTAACATATCTTAAATGAATTCTTGATCCTCCCCACAAATCTGCAAACTTCTGCATCTCTCCCAATCTCGGTAAATGGTAACTCTCCTGTTCCAGCTGCTCAGGCTAAATCCTTCGAGACACCCTTGATTCCTCTCCTTCCTCTACCCTCCCCCTCCCATACCCCCACCATGCCACATATAGATTTGCTGGCAAATCCCACAGGCTAATCTAGTTGTAATTCTTCAAAAATATATCTTATTGAAATGAAATCCTTCAAAAAATATCCAGAACTCAACTACCTCTCATTATCTATATTACTACAACTCTGGTCAAGTCACCACCATTTCTTGCCTGGATTTTTGCATCTCCTCCTGACTCTCTACTCTTGAGTCTCTCTGCTCTCACCACTGCCATCCTACAGTCTTTTCTCAACAAAGCAGCCAGAAAACTCCTTAAGAACACTTAAGTCATATCATCCTTACATTTACACCTTCGGCTTCCCATTTCACCAAGAGTAGAAACCAAAGTCCTTAAAATCACTTAAAAGCCCTACACAGTTCGGTATCCTGTTAACCTTTGGCCCTCGCCTCCAAATATTTTCTTCCAGGATCACCACAGCAGCCACTCAGATTTCCTTGCTGTTCCGTGAACAAGTCTGGCATGTTGTAGTTCACTGCCTGCTTAACCTAACCCTATAGCATTTTCCTATGTCATGAAATAGTCTTGGAAAACATACATTTATTGATTAATTAGTATTGTTCTATATACCACAACCCTTATCTTTAGCATTTTAAAGCAATCTGACTCTCATATAGCCTATCTAGTCAAAACAGAATAATGTTCTAGAAAGTTCTTATTTGTTTTTGAGAATACATTCTTCAGTATCATGGGAAACATTCAAAGGATTCAAAACAGAGTGGTTGGAGTTGAGTTACTGGAAAATGCTTATAAGCCCCAGGCAAACAATAAAACAATGAACAATGAAGCAAGAAATAAGCAAGGTCTTTGGATATTGAGCTAACTCAATATAGCCTTTCTTATTTTGTAACCTGGAATTCTTTATTAACATCATTTGTGGGCTAGTTAAAGTCATGTAAAATTAAGTGGTGAACCAAACCAGTGTAGTTGTTAGCTGATATAGCCAGTGCTTTATAGATGTGCCAATGATTTGAAAACATGACAGATGTAAAAAGAACTCAGCCAATTTAGGAACTTAATACTTTGTAGTTTCTCTTCCTCATACCCTACAGGAATGTATTCCTAGAGGAGAATACTTACTTGATAAATCTCAAGAAAAGTGGGGAGAGCTCCCTGGACCATGGCTCTACCCTTTCTGGGAATTTTGCCAGAGCCCGCCAGAGCAAAAATCGAAAATTGGTATGGTCCAGCCTTTCCTGACAGGTGGTTTTCAATGTTAACTGCTCTAAATAAAGAGTTTCGACATCTCCTTCCTGAGTCTGCTCCCAACTTTCATCTCCAGTGGACTTCTCCTCATCTCTTATGTCATTTTGTAGCTCTTTCTCTGAAAGGAAAAAAAGTCATCATCACTACTAAAGAAATGTTTTCACATGTGTCCTATATATTTCCTCAAGTAAGGGCGTTTCTTTCTCTAGTAATGTAAGGAAACAATAAACCATATCCACAGGTTATCAAAGATAATATACTTTTCACTTCTGTTTCCCAATTTCATGTGTAATTAAGAAGGAAAAATTAAACAATCATTTTTCTTCCCAGCTCCCCTTCACGCCCCATACATACCAGCATGTGTAGCTGCTTTTTCTAGATGTTCATAGTAGACTTTCCAAAATTTCTTATTTTCCATTTCATGTGCATGAGAACTAAGAGAAAAGATCACAAAACAAAACCTGTGATATGATTTTAAAATATGTGATATTATTTTGAGATATCTCACAGAAAAAGAGTGAACGGATATAACTAAAATGCTAATTAACTTATCCCTGAATGTGGGGTTATAAGCAACTTTTGTACTTTTCTATATTTATCAAAATGCTTGCGTTGAGCACAGATTATTTTTATAGTCATAAAGTACTAAAGGGTATTTTTAAAGACCTAAGTAGATCTCTATAAGAAAACTATTTTTAAAGGCACAATAATGGGAATGGGGCATGAGGTATAAAATACAGTCTGTTAAGAAAAAGAAAGGCCTCTGTATAGAGAGAAAACTCGGTTTGTTCAAAGCTAACTTTAAAGTTTTGTTTTCACCTCCACCAAATTCAATTACACTTATCGACACAAAGGTAAAATAAATATTCACTAACTGCATGCAACATATCTTTCAGAACTTAAGAGAAATTTGATCAATCACATAAGTATGTTCATATAATGATATCCTAGAAACAGTATTCTCAAAATGTTTATATTCTTTCTGTCATTAATTTTTTAAGAATATGCATTAACTTTACATGTGACATGAACTACATATGTTGTTGACTATATATGAAAAATAAACCAATTTTTAGACAGAAAGATGTACCCAACGGGAAGACAGCCCAGCCAGCTACGGAGAAGCACTAAAGGTGCTCAGTAATTGAAGAGCTAACAATTTTGACAGTGGGCTTTTGGTAACACACGTCAGATTCTTCCTTAATAACAATAAACAAAATTATGAAGTTGATGTTAAAAGGCCTTGCTTTCAGAATACTGGTTTGACAACTTTGAAAGGCAAAAAATGGCAGACAAACTGGCTCCAAATTGGAAAGAGATTTGTTTATTTTACTTCTGTCAAATAGGAACTAGTAGGGTTTTGAGAGGTATATTTCCAATCTGACAAAAGCCCGAGTAGACCATTTAAAGACAAACATCTGCTAAAGGATAGATTTCTACATATGAGGCATAACATATTATTATTAAAGTCCTTTTTAGAGTTAAAGGAATTTTGGATACTAGATAGCAAGGGTTTTAAAGTCCTCATTTTTAAATTAAATTTTGGCTCAATGACCAACATATAAAAGTAAAATTATGCAATTGCACAATACTTTGTTACTGTAAAAAATTCAACAATAAAGATGTATTATATAAAGTAAAAAGAGAAGTCTTCCTAAGTAATTTCAATGTACAAAGAAATATACATATAATATTTGAACTACTAAAAACTTGGCATCGAAGGGAATAATTATGTTTACTTTTCTTCACCCTGTCTTTCACAAAGGATTTAAGGTAACTATAAATACTGTCTGTACAAACCTATTCATTTAAATCACACTTAGAAGGAGTATAATACTAACTCTATCATTCTGTAGTAGTTAAAACATTATAGTTTCATCCATCTAACCCATGCTTACCTTATGAGTTCAATAACAGGATCCCAGAGAGGACTGAAGTTAACATATAACATGCCTAATAAATAACGAAGTGGCACCTGCAATTATAGACTAGTTCAGTAAATAAGTAATAGAATTGCACTGAAATCCAAATACGCACCTCAGACAATCTGAGGTTTGGAAAGAGGTTTGTACTTTAAGAAGAAATTGTAGGTCTCAATCCAAAATTCAGTGAGTAATCATTTTCCAACTCTCCCCAAAATGTCACTCACTGTTTAACATAGAAGAATCGCTAAAGCAAAACACAGTTATTCAAACTCACTCCAGATGTTCATGATCAAAAGATATATTTGAATAAACAGATTTGACTCTTCATTAAATTTCCTCTAACAAACACCGAAATCACCATCACCTTATAAGACAAAAACTTGAACAGTAATCAGTAAAGCACAGATGCCAAAGAACCCAAGAAAATATGCTGTGAATAGCAGCTGTGGCTTCACAAACAGATGTCTGAGTTATCTCAACTATGCGTTAAAGGAGTTCCATTCAGAGGATCTGAAGTTTTCTCAGCCACCTTTTGCAACAACAGTCATTACCAGCATCCCCATTTGCTAGGAAGGCATCGTGCAGAATGTAAGTTCTATTACTATTTGAGGGTGGGATGTCTGTAACTCTTTTAGCAGCAGAGCCCCTTTTCCAAATGAAGCATAACACAGGACACTAATATACAAAGCACGGTAAGAACAGAACTGCCCTGATTGAAAGGGGAATGCCTCCACTTGGCCTTGCTCCCAAAGGGACTAGTGATGTATCTTCAAGGGCTATAAACAGAAAATCCCTGCTACAAAAGGTAGAGGACTGATGTCCTGCAACAATGAACAAACTGCAGAAGATATCAGGCTTTAAACTTGACATTGAGTCTTCCTGTCACCACTTCCTATCTATCTTCACATGCTACATACATTTTCAGGAGAAGGGGGACAGTAAATTATTTCCATTGTTGAAAAGGCTGGAAGAGCTATTTAATTCAAAGCATCTAAAACAACTGAGGCTTTACCTAGTTTTAAAAATTCTTTTGTGTGTGCGTGTGTGACTGCTTGGTATGTTTCTCTTTTCAAAAGCCAGCCAAATGGATCTTAACGCATAAATTTAGTTAAAAAAAAAAAAAGAACATTTTTATACCTCCTGTAATGGCCCATCAGGGACTGCAGTCTGTACCACATCATGTCTTAGTTTTCTCAGATGAAGAAGCTTCTCCCTGTAATCATTCACAGTTGCGGGAACAAGTTCTGCCTGGCGTAATATGGCAAAGGCAGACTGACGCTCTGAGAGCCCATCATCCTGAACAATCCAGAGAAAACCAAGGAGTCAGTATTTTGATTTTCCAAAAAAAGCATTAAATGTGACCAAATGTGGGATATGTTAATGTTTAAAGTTAAAAAAGCAACACGTTTGGGGAGTAAATGATTACATTTTCCTCATACCATTTACTTTCAGGCAGATAATTTAGGTTTAGTATCTAGCATAGAAATGACAAGAAAAAAACAGGAAAGTAATTCTCAAAATGGCTTGAAATGATTGGCAACATGTTGAAATAAAGAAAATGTATATGTATTTTTGCTATACAATTCTACCTCTACATCAAGAAGTAATAATTCATGTTTTGGAAATATTTCCATATACAAAGATATCTGTGGAAGGATGGTTACTGTAGAATTACTAGAAATTCCGAAAAACAGTAACCAACCCATCTAAGCATCCATTGACGGGGAACTGGTTAAATATTTTAAACTGGTTCTGCTATTCAAACTTTAAAAGAAATGAGGTAGGATTAGAGGTACTAATATGGAAAAACCTTCATGACATCATTTGTTTAAATGATGTATATGTACAAAAATCTAAAAGAATATTCACCAATTAACTGGATTTTGAGTGGTGGCCTTTTTTTGGGGGGTTAGTTAGAGTAAAAATTACAAAATTTTTTTTGTTTTTATGATATTTACATAGTGTTGGAATTTTCTACAAAATTATCATTTTGGAAATAAAAATAAACATCAAATTACATTTTTAAAAAATCATCCAAACTGATGAGTTAAAATACCTCCTTTAGTTCCGGAAGTCGAACCTCAAAGTGATTTAGGATCCTTATTGTCAAAAGCCGAATCTAAAGAAGTAAAAGGCAACAGAGACTCATGGACATGGACTATAGACTAGTGGTTACCATAGAGTAGGGGTTGGGGGGAAGGGGGAGGTAGATGGGGTAAAGGAGGTCAAATATGTGGTGAAAGAAAGAAATCTAATTATGGGAGGTGAACACACAGTGTAAATATATATATATATACACACACATATATATATACCTTACTGTTAAAGTGTACAGCTGAAACTTACTGAATTTCGTTAACTAATGTCACCATAAAAAAAATAATAATTAAAAAAAAAGTAAAAGGCATGTTTCAAACTCCAAAGTTTAAACATAAGAAGAAACTGATTAATTGTGAGACCTAAATTTTATAGAATTATGAAAAATATACTACTTTTCAGAGTAATTCAAAACCAACCAATATCTGTTTCAAATGGTGTATGGAACACTTAATGACCAGACTAGACTTACAGGGTGAGGTTGCCCATAAAACCATGTTGTTTCTTTGAACTGTGTCACTATAAGCATCTCTGTACGTAAGTGCAAAGGATCCATATAAGCTTACAATTTCATTGAAATTAGCGATTTTTATTTCTAAATAATGTATTCAGGTATTTCTGTACACCCGAATGAGTAGCAGAATCACCCAGCTTTAAAAAACCATGCAGATTTTTCAGTTCTACTCTATCCATACTGAACCAGAAATGTAAGGGCCCAGAATTTATGTTTGTTATTAAGATCCCCAACTAGACCTATTGCAATTACTGTGTATGTCAGTTTTTAGGAATTAGTGCTTTATACAGAAACCACTCCACAGCAGCATTTTCTGATTAAAAAGCTCTGATAACTACTGGCATACAGAAGCAAAAGAGAGAGATGGAGAACACACCACAAAACAGCCTACCTTGGATGTGCCAGTGGAAATGTTCGCTTGTAGCTGGGGAAATAATTCCATTAAAGCTTCCTCAGAAAGCGGCCCTTTGCAGCCACACAAGGATAATCTCTGATAATAGAGATCGGCCAACAGCAGCACAGATGGCTCTAAAGGAAGCATTCTGCAACAAGATAATTTATTAGACCCAAATTGCACCACAAACCCCAGTCTTTAGATGATACTAGAAACTACAAATGATTATCACCTATGAAGGAAATGTAAAAGGGAACAGGTAAAAGTTTTATGTGCTCATTTAGTGCCACTTTAGAGATGAAGAACTGGTGGCCTAGCAATAGTGAATGATGTACTCAGGACACACAGCTAGTTGGAGGCAGAGGCAGGATTAGAATGTGCTATTCTGACTAAAATGCAATGCTGTCTTTTCAATCCATGTGGTCATAAATGACAATGGATTTGTGGACAGGGGAGGAGATATAATAGTTACTGTTTTCCATGTGCTGGGCACTGAGCTAATGAGGGAAGCTACACAGAGGAGGATACAGGCTCTGGGGTCGGGCAGCCCAGGTTTGAGGCAGCCCCATCAACCAAGAGCAGTGTAACCTGGGCAAGTTGCTTAACCTCTATGTGCCATCCTTCTTCAACAAGTATTTACTGAGTGCCTATTATTTGCCAATGACTTTTCTAGAAACTTGATATAGCAGTAAACAAAAGACAAAATTCCTATCCTCCTAGAGCTTATATTCTAAAATGGGAAGGTAGTAAGTAAATAAAGTAATAAATAATCTGTATGATAGTGATGAGTGTGGTAGAGGGAATTTACTCCTCAGGGAAAGGAGGCAAGACCAAGAGACTGGGGTATGGGGGTGTAGTGGCAGAGGGCAAGGAGGATGAATGCTATTTGATATAGGGGTGGTAAATGGTTAATGTAATGAAATCCTAACTGGTCTCTGTTATTCTCCTTCAGTCTCTTCTCAACACAGCCGCCAGGGTGATCTTATGTAGACCTAAGTCATTTCCCTGCCCCATATCTCCTGGATCCCCTTTCACTCAGAGTAAAAGCCAAGGCCTTATAATGGCCAAAGGTCATACACTGCCTGCCACCCCAACCTTTATGTCCTTTTCTTCTATGACTCATTCCTCACTCTGTTAAGCCATAATGCTTCTTTGCTGCTGAAGCCAGCAACCCCCTACTTCCCCGGCCCCACCCAGAGTCGGCATTCATGGCTTCCTGGGTTCTAGAACAGAGAGTGTGTAAGGTCAACAACACTGTGCTGTGTTATGGTTGGAAACAATCAGCATTACATACCCTTTACATTCTGTAACACTAGCTTATACACATAGTAGAACACCCCTGTACAAAGATGAATCTATATTTATAGACGGTGTCTAAAATTTTACCTATTTTAATTGGAGAGTTTAAATCAATTCCAAATCTCCTATGTAAACACAGGATCAGGGATAAAATAGATCAAAACAGGACTTTTATTATGTCCAAGATTTCACAAAAACAGCAGCTTTCATTTTTTTTCCCATTATTAAGCTAAATGGAAGATATGTTTACTCACAATATTAAATTCTTCACACGTTCCACAGGAACCAAATGAAGAAGTTCAGAAGATTCTTCCAAACTTAACAGAGTATTTACAGCCTGACAAAGAACAAATAAATTTCCTAAGGGCAGAAAAACAGAAGAAACTATATTACTTATTTCTTTGACACAATCACTAGCAGACATCTCATTTATCTAACACTTTTTATACAAATTTCTTAAGTAAATTTGAGCCTTTTAAAGAATTACCTGTCAAATGTCAGAATATAATACAAAGAAACTAGAAAGACAAGGTTCTGAGTCTTATTAGAACTTTTGAGGAGGAGACCCGGACTTTTCAAAAACTAAGAAATTATCTTTGTATAAAACTCATGTTGCTTTTACACATCCAATATATAAGGAGTCATGTATCCAATGACTACTACTCAAAATCCACTCTATTAATATTAATTATACAGTCATTTAATCCTAGACCAGTTGTTGGCAAACTATGGCCTGCAAATCAGATCTTGCAGGTTATCTGTTTTTACATGACTGTCAAGCTAAGAACGTTTTTTTGTTTTGGTTTAGTTTTTTGTTTGTTTTTTAAAAAATATTTTTAAAGAGTTATTTAAAACAAAAAACAACCAAAGACAAAAAATACATCACAAAGACTGAATGTGGCCCACAAAATCTAAAATATTTACTAACTAGTATTTAATCTAAAATTTTTCTCAACCCCTGCTCCAGACTTCAGAATAGTGCTATCCAATAGAACTTTCTGCTATGGTAGAAATGTTCTATACTTGGGCCAATATGCAGCCACAGTCCAGTGTGGTAGCCAGTAGTTGCATGTGGCTACTGAGCACTTGAAATGTGAGTCTACTCACTCCTCTAATATGTCTGCTTGGTATCTAACATAGAATCTAGTACATTAAAATTTAAATGAATGAATTACTATATACGTGTGATACAAAAAATATACTGTGCTAGAATAAAACAAAATATCTACTTTTAAATTGCTATTCTCAGGCTAGTCGGGGGGGAGACACACAAGTCCATAAACAGGAAATGGCGTTTTGGGCAGGGCAGCCTAATTCTGCCTAGAAGGGTCATGAAGGCCTTCCTAGAGATGTATGTGCTTGAGCTCAGTTTTAAAAGATAAGAGTTCATCAAATGACAAAGATCTAGAAAGAACTCCAGGAAGAAGGAACTCATGTGCAAGGGCAGCCAGAGGGTTGGAGAAGCAAGTCTCGCTTAGGATTAGCAAATGCTGGAGCCTAAGGTGTACACCAGGTATACTGTGGGAGATGGGGAACAAGACACATGCTGGGGCTCAAGAATGAGCGGGTATTATTTCTTTGGCTTTGGCATCTTTTTTGACGCTTTACCTTCAGATTCAGCTTATATTCGAGCAGTCATGACTCAGTCACCACATTATGAAGTAAAAGTACAATGCCTCCCTCTTACCCTCTTTTTTCCTTATTTATCATATAGGGGGTTAAGCCAGAAAAGAAAGAGTAGAGAACAAATAAGATTGTAACTCACCTTTTCCAAAGTTCCCTCTGTCAACAGTCATGAAGAGTGACTCTATGAAGCATGCGACTAGTGGTATCACCTTCTCTTTCTCAAGAGGTCTGTCCAAGAAGTGGGGAGAAAAAGGGAAAAATTCAAACTAGTATGGCTTTTTTGATGGAAGAGCAAGGAATGGTTAATAAAAGGTTTTAATCAGCATGCTAAGTTATCTTTTTCAAAATAAAAGAGTGTTATTTTCTTACCTGATATGAGGTAACACAACAAGGGCTGTCCAAGAGTGTGAAAGATAAGCAGTATCTTTATTTGGGGGTAACTGAATGATAGATAACAGATGGTTCAATACAGGGATCTGTGCCTTTTCTCCCTTGGATCTGGTCATCTTCTGCTTTATAAAGGATCTGAAAGAAGAAAAGAGAAACAAATGTTTAAAATAGAAGAGAATGTGATTGCTCTTGACCTAAGAAGTTTGAAATAAAATTAGGTTCCTTTCCATGCACAGAGCATTTGGGGAGAGGAAAGAACTGATAACTAACTAAATATAAACAACTAAACAAATGTGCATTGTTTATTGATTTTCACTAATTTTACTTATTGGTTCTATTTTCATCTATTTTCTATTTTAATTTGCTTCATAACTTAAATTCTCTTCTAGTTTTAAATTTTATTTTTGAATTTTGTGCTGATGGACATGTTTTTAAGAACTGGAGAGGTAATTTATTGGAATAAACTGACTTCTTCCATCCTCCTTTTCCCTTTAGACATAAATTTTACTACAGTAGTCCTGCTGTTATCTGTGGTTTTGTTAGGAAATTCCATAAACAAACAATTCATAAGTTTTAAATTGTGTGTTCTTAGTGTGATGAAATCACATACTATCATGCTCCATGCCACCCAGGATGTGAATCATCTCTTTGTCCAGCTTCCCTACATGACAGACACCACCTGCCTGTTGGTCACTTAAAAGCTGTCTCAGCTATCAGATCAACTGTTGAGATATCACAGTGTTTGTTTAAGTAATCTTTATTTTACTTAATAGCGCTAAGCACAAGAGTAGTGATACTGGCAATTTGGAATTGTCAAAAAGAAGCCAAAAAGTGCCTCCTTTAATTGAAAAAGTGCAAGTTCTCAACAAGGCATTTTATCATCTTGTATCATAACAAGAAGGGTGAGTACAGTACAATAAGATATTTTGAGAGAGGACACATTCACATAACTTTTATTACACTATAATTGTTTTATTTTATTATTGTTATTAATCTCTTATTGTGCCTAATTTATAAATAAAACTTTATCATAGGTATGTATGGATAGTAAAAAACACATTGTACATAAGGTTTGGTACTATTGGAGGTTTCAGGCAACTACTTGGGGTCTTAGAATGAATTCTTCACAGATATGGGGGGACTATTGCACTTCACAAATTGTAGAATGATGTCGCAAAGTTACCATGATGAATCTGACATCTGTTACTAAAATGATTATGATTTAGAAGTAACTTTGCAGCTTTAATCTGATAAATGGTTACTCAATGATGTTCTCTGATATGACATTCAGTTTTAAGTATCTGTTACTTTGGCACTATTTTTATTTGTTTATTTTTATTTTTGCGAATGAATTATATACTTCAGCCTTCTTTAAGACAAAAACCTAATCAAAAGAAAAACCACAGAAACATGTAAAATGATTTGTTTTTATAATTTATCCTCCATGTCCAGTTTGCTTAGCTTGTTACACCACAGAAGTGGAATATTGGATTTTTATTTCTGTATCCTATTTATCATTAAAATTAACTGAAAAGTTGTCTTCTCTTTTGTTTCCTACTTAATGGAATATTGAATGCTTGAAAATTATGAGTTGATTCCATTAGCAATTTCTAAAAGTCACTACACCTTGATAGTCTTTCAAGTACTAACCATGACTCAACAATCTGCAAAAATTTTACAAATAAAATATAAAGATGAATTTTAAAAGTGAGTCTTATAGTTGCCAAGTCATTCCCCTGCTTCATCACATCTGCCAATGAGCTCCTCCAATAAATTTACACCCCCTACCTCATTCTGTAAGGTCCTATGTGATCTGACACTCGTCTACTTCTCTCACTTCCTGTCATTCCAATTTCCTCCTTGCTCAATGCTCTTTACTCACACAGGCTTTCTCTTTGTTCCTCAAACATACTGGGCTTATCCCTGTTCCAGAGCCTTTGCAGTAACCCTTCCCTCTGCCTGGAAAGCCTTTCACCTACCCTTTCTTGGCAAGGCTGAATCCTTCATCATTGGCTCAAATGTTCCCTCTCGGAGAGGTGTAGTGCAGCTTCACCATTCACATTTCCTCTCAAGACTCTGTTTTATTTTTCTTTTTATCATTATCTAAAATTGTCTTTGTTTATTCGCCTCACATACCCTCCCAAGAGCGTCATCTCCTCAAAAGAAGGAACCTTTTTCTTCTTCATTGTTGTGCCCCAATGCCTAGAACAGTGCCTAACACAATAAATATCTGTCAAATGACAGAGTAAATTTATCTTCTGAAGAGTCTCTTCACATGGATGGGGTGTGACTAAGAACATTCACGAAGGTGCCTGAGAAGGTGTGACCTGCAGCCTCAGTAGGGCCCTTGGCTTCACCTCATGGAAGCCAACAAAGCAGCTCACTCCCATTGCCCAGAACCTGAAGTTTTGGCCACTTGCAAGGAATCTGCCTGTTGGAGAGTGGCGTGGTATGGCAAAGTCAAGAGAAAGTTCCAAGGAAATAATTCTACAGGGGTTATTCATTACCTCTTCCTCAGGAATCAGAGCTCAGCAAAGTAGAACACCAACAGGATCCTATTGGTATACATGTTTTGAGAGAGAAGTTATTTTTAAGGTTGGCAGAAGAGGGACATGTAAAGAAGATGGGTTCCTCCAGAATCTCAAGCTGATCAGACTCAAAAACTAACTCTGCTGTGTGACTGTGGGGACAATGACACCCACCTCAAGGGATGCTGTGATGCTTCAAAGCTGATAATTCAGCACAAACTCAAGGAATGCAGTGACAGGTCTAACTAATCTAAGAGAAATAAGAAAACGATTCCTATGTATTCCTATGTATATAAACGTGTAGGAATGTTAAAGAAACTGGTTTCCTGATCTATAATTTCTAGAAGCATACCCACTACAACTATTTTAAAAATGATAAGCAGAATCCTCTCACATACTTATATAAACTTTGTTTTCAAGTTTGAAAGAGTATGCATAGTTTTTAATAGAATTAGGAAAGTAATCCATGGCCCTTTCTACAAACAATGCAAAGGTATATAATCTAAAAGTTAATAGTCACTTCTTTCTTCCTCTTACCAGTCCCCTGACATAAGTTAACAGTTTTGTGTATCCTTAGGGAGATGTCAATTCCCCCCAAATTGATCTTTAGATTTAATGCAATTCTAAACAAAATCCAAGTTTTCTTTTTTTTTTTTTTGTAGACAAAGACAAATTTCTTCTAAAATTTATATAGAAAGGCAGAGGACTCTACAGCCAAGTTACCCTGAACAAGCCCAATCCAGCCCGATCTCGGAAGCTAAGCAGGGTCAGGCCTGGTTACTACTTGGATGGGAGACCACGAGGAAGACCAGGTGCTATAGGTGTAAAAAACAAATAAAATAAAAAAAATAAGGAATTATAAGCTGACGCGAGAATCTGTGAGGTCAACTAAGGGTTGGCTCGCCTAAAAAAAAAAAAAAAAAAAAAAAAAAAAGGCAAAGGAATAGGTATAGGTGAAACAATTTTGAAAAAGAAAAAAGTGAAATAATTTTTTTTCAAGATTTTGACTTACTTTATAGCTATAGTAATAAGACAGAGTGGTATTAGAACAGGATAGACATAGGTCAATGGAAAAGAATAAAAAATCCAGAAATAGACACACAAATATATGCCCAACTGATTTTTGAGAAGGTACAAAAGCAGATCAATGAGGAAGAAAAGCCTTTTCAACAAATGTCAGAGCAGTGGACATCCAAAGGCAAAAAAAGAAACTTGACCTAAACCTCATACCTCATATAAAAATAAACTCAAAATGGATCATGGACTTCAATGTAAAACATAAAACTATAAAACTTTTAGAAAAATAGGAGAAAATATTTGGGCCCAACAGCTAGGCAGAAGTCTTAGACTAGATATCAAAAGCATTAACTATAAAAGGAAAAGTTGATAAACCGGACCTCATCAAAATGTAAAACTTTGCTCTGTGAAAAATCTTAAGATTTTTAAGAAAGACAAACTACAGACTGGAAAGAAATATCTGTAGACCACATATCTGACAAAAGGACTTGTACCTTGGACACATAAAGCACTCTCAAAACTCAACAGTAAAGAAAGAAACAGTAGTTAGAAAATGAGCCAAGGAAATGAACAGATATTTCACTGAAGAGGAGGTAAATAAGCACATGGGAAGATGTTCGACATCATCGGTCATTAGAGAAATGCAAATTAAAACTATAATGAGATATCACTATGTCCTATAGGACTGGTAGAAGTCAAAAAACAAAAACAAAACAAAACAAAAAAACAGTGATAGTATCCAGTGCTAGTGAGAAAGTGCTACAGAGAAATTGGATCACTCATACTGCTGGTGGGAACGTAAGGTGGCACAGCCACTCCGGAAAACTGTTTGGCAGTTTCTTATAAAACTAAATATGCACTTACTACATAACCCAAGGAGTCCACTTTTGGGTATTTATCTTAGAGAAATAAAAAGCTATGTCCACAAATGTTCACAACAGCTTTATTCATAATAGCCCCAAACTAGGAATGACCTAAACGTCTTTTAATAAGTGAATACTTAAACAAACTGCTATATCCTTATCATGCAATACTACCCAGCAATAAACACAAGAAAAGACATTGGATATAAAAAGGAATGCACTGCTGATACACACAACTTGGACAGGTCCCAAGGGAATTGTGTTGAGCGAAAAAAGCCAATCTTAAAAGTTGTACTATATAATTCCATTTATATAATATTCTTAAGATGACAAAATTATAAAAATGGAGAATAGATTAGTGGTTGCCAGGGGTTAGAGCTGCAATAGGGAGCAGCAGGATGAGTGTGGCTATCAAAAAGTAGCACAAAAGATCCTGCAGTGAGGGAATGGCTCTGTATCTTGACTCTGCTGATAGTTATGAATACACACGTGATAAAATTGCATAGAACTATATGTCCATTTACATACACAAGCATATAAAACAGGAAAATCTGAATGAGGTCAATGGATTGTACCAATGTCAATTTTCGAGTTGTGATATTAAACTTACATAAGATGTCATCACTGGGAAAAACGAGTGAGGAGTATATGGAGCCTCTGTGCACTATTTCTCACAATTGCATGAATATATAATTATTTTCAAATAAAGTGTTAAAAAATTTAATAGTCATGTCTTTCTTTCACTTACTTACCATCCTCCTGACATTAACCAACTTAACCTGTCTGTGTATATTCTATGTTTTCCTGTGCTTACATACGCTTTTTAACTTTGCAAAATGGGATTATACTTCATGTACTATTCTACAACTTGCTTTTTTCACATGACAGTGTGAACATCTTTCCAGTTAATACATATAGATCTTCATTTTTTTACAGTACTGTTAATGCATTATTTTCAAATGGGTAATCTTACTAACAATACAGGGAACAATGATTTAGAACTTACCCCACTATTTGTCGTGAGAAAACCAGAGGGTACTTCTCAATCGCCATCGAGCCAGCAGTGGGAGGTGCTGCTTTGTGTAGAACGAGCTTGGCCAAAATGGCCAGAGCTTCATCTTTGGCTGTAGCATCATCAATTAAGAAGCAATTCTCAATATATAAGAGAAAGCTGGGTAGAAAAAGCTAAAAATAAGAAAATCACACTTATTAACATACATAAAGGATAAATTTTAGAACACTTAATGAAAAGGAGATTCTAACACTTCCACAGAAAAAAATAGAAATCACAAAGGATCAGGAATAAGAACGGCATCGGATCTCTCCACAGGAACAATGTAAGCTAGAAGATAACAAAGCCTGAGAAACTAAGTAAATGACAGAATCTAGAATTCTATACTCAGCATAGTAGGA
The DNA here is from genome assembly GCF_902729225.1 of Pteropus medius. Classification (NCBI taxonomy): domain Eukaryota; kingdom Metazoa; phylum Chordata; class Mammalia; order Chiroptera; family Pteropodidae; genus Pteropus; species Pteropus medius. The sequence goes on from NW_024347791.1 coordinate 9,020,049, forward strand.
TTACAGTGTGAAGAGAAAAGAAGACATTTTCTGATGTACTAAATCTCAAAATTTTACTTTTATTCACCTTTGAAGAAACCTCTAAAGAATGTTCATCAAAATAAGAGAATAAACTATATAACATGAGAAAGACGTGGGATCTATGAATCAAGAGAAAAGCAAAGGAAGTTCTAAGGTGACATCTGTGCAGTGGGCAGAGAAGGCACCTATTCAGATTTCAATTGCTCCAGGAAAAGCATCTCTAAGAAAGGAAAAACAAAAATGAGCTGCTAAATTATCTGACCATTTGCCTTGTTAAAAGGCATTCTACAGTGCTGTTGAAAGACAGACTCACTGACCAGCTATTCAAAAGAAACAATTTCCAGTTTTTAAAGAAAGAGGCAATTTCAGGAAAAATAAGAAGTTATACAAGAAAGGAATATAATTATGAAATACATCTTTTTAAGAAAAATAACGATTAAGTATATAGTGAATATAAAGTCAGCCAAAATTTATGACCTAACTCTATTTGGGAAATGAGAGGTGTAAAAGACCAGAATCCATCTACCAGAGGAAGAAGTCTACAGATGAGGACTAAAACTAAGAAATAAGGGAAAAGCAGTTAAGTTCAGATGATTTAAAAATAGAAAGTAAATACCAGAAAAAAGTTAAAAATCATTAGATGTGTTTGTTCCTGGCAAGTAAGATGAGAGTGGAAATCAAGTGATTACCTTTAGCTCTCTTTCACTTTTTAAAAGACATAGAGTACGCTGATAAAAATAAGATATTTTAAAAAAGACCAAAGGAAACAGGGAAGAAGGAAAAGATGTTGTTGTTAAGAAATCCAGAGTGAGATAAAGGGCTCTCGCTGGGCAGGAAGGAACAGGATAGGACACGAACAAAGATGTTTTTTGAAGGCAAATGATAACATGTATTATTAAAGACTAAAGGGAAAAATGAGAGAACAGATACAGAGATAGCTTCTATGAAGATAACTTTAAGATTAGTTACAAGGAGCGGCAAATGTTTGATGGGGGAGAGGGGAAAGGATAAAATAAACTCAGGATTTCAGAAGAAAGAGTTCTACCTCTTTCCATCAGGTATCTACTTTTTAGCAATGAAAGGAATCTGCAACATTCCTCCAATGCAAAGTGTTTCAGAAACTATTTTTCTCTGCTTTGAATTTACATAAAAGTTCCTTAAACTGTTTTTTTTAAATTCAATTTTACTAAGTGGTTCTATAACTTCCTAAAGAAGCATTCAAAAGCAAACTGGCTACCTAATATTATTTTAAATGCCTTTGAGTATGGAATAAAATTTCACTTGTGACCTAAAATTGGAATATAATTGCTTTAAAAATATAGGGACTAAAACATCTAATACTTATGTTGTTTTTCTTAAAAAAAAAAAAAAAAACAAAACACACAGGATTTTAAATTTTATTTTATCATGACATATTAAAAACAAAACAAATCCAAAACTTAATGCAATATCCTTCTCACCTGCTCAAACTGCTTCATAGCAAACATGACTTCAGAAAAATCCAAAATTAAACGTCTTTCAAATTGGCTCTCAAAAATCTGTGGACCACAAGTAAAAAATATTAATTTAAGTACACAGAGAGTACTTTCCCCATTCCCGAAAATAAAAAAACATCCAAAATCTTCAAGGACCTCTCACTTGCAAGCAGGAAAGAGTATAAGTTAATATAGTCACGGGAGGCAAAAAAAAGAACTTGACTGCTGAATTTGCCTCTGTGAAGATGGACACATCCAGGTGGGAGACACAGGCACTGACTTCTCCTCTGGAAAGCAGCTAGAGTAAAGGAGTGGTGGACACATTTCAACCAGTATTCTGTCCAATGCAAGGCCTTCTCCATAGGAACTTATACACAAGCAAAGGGCACTGGTTCCGCCTAAGAGTAGCTCAATTCTCTCCCGGCTACAGAAAATTATGGAAGAGCAAGCAGCACGATTTTACACCTTCCTCTATACTTTACACTGCTGCAATCCATGAAGCTAAAAAGAACCAAACTGATCTTTCTATTTTTAATCCCACTTTCCTCCAATCCATCTTCTAAACTCACTAAAATGCAAATCTCATCAAATCATTTTCCTGATTAAAATTTTTCCAGCGCCCTCCAATACTTGCAGAATAGCATCCAACCTCTTTTAAAATCCGAGCAGAGCCTTGCTGATATACATCACACTTCTTCATGCGTCCATATGCCTAGATGGCATATATTTTTGAACACGTCTTCACCGTTTCCCCTCCTAGTTTTTAACCTCTTCTCTGACTGGCAGATTGCTACTTAACCTTCAAGGACCATCCCAAAATTCAAGTCCTCTGAAAAGCAATCTCTGTTCCTCAACTCCAGATGGAATTAACCATTATGTTTCAATATGACATCAACAGATTAGTTTAACAGATTGTGACTACTCACTCCCAGGGCCCACTTCCCTAACAATCATAGGCACCATAGTGTCCACTCATGGTGTCCATCTAGTCCATAGCCGGCACATTGGAAAGCTATGCATATTTCATGAATATCCGCTGAACAGATTTAGCTTTTTATCACACTTTGTTTTGCTTATTTCAATTATAGCTTGCAATTCACATCTCCTTAACAAGATTATAAATTCCCCAAAGGCAGAGCCTTTGCTATGCTTCGTTTATATTCCCCAAGAGGCTTATATAATGCTAAACATATTAACTACTCAATTAATATTTGCTGAAGTAAATTACTTTTTCTATGGTGTCTTTGATGAGGGTCTCTGGCAAGAAAACATTTTCACCTAGGACCAAAGCAGAAATTACATCCAAGAGGGTCTTCCGGCAAGATGTGGAGAGACTGGCTATTTGTAATGTTTGAGCTAATACCTGTAAAACAAAAGAAAAAATAATGCACACCTAGCAGTCAGCTTTTAATGAACAGACTTGAAGCAAATAAAGTTGACAACTCACCTTACAAACATCAACAGGCTTGGTTATCTTTGATCCACTTCCATGTTTCACAAGTATCAGATATGTTTCTAATAACCTCTTAATCTGCTCAGAACTTTCACCACAGTTACTTGTGGTTACTCTTGTATGTAGATCCAGGAGTGATTCCTGCAAAGAATTTAACAGAAAAAATATATAACAGAGAGGATAACTATAAAATATCAAACTCATCTTTTAATCAAATAGTGAAAGTACTGTATGAACCAGTTCAAATTTTCATTCATTCGCTTTGAAAGAAAAAGACACATTTCTTGGGAGTCAATAAGGATAGTAACAGCTAACATTTCTGAGTGCACAGTGTTAAATTCTTTATAAGCATCTCCTCACAATCCTCATGGTGACCATGAAGGAGGGAGTATTATTAGCCCATTTACCAGATGACGAGACTGGGGAACAGAGACTTAGATAACTTCCCCACGTCATACTAACAATAACTGACAAAGCCAAGACTCACACGGAGGCAGTCTGGCTCCAAAGCTGGTCCTCTCAACCGCTATGCTCCACTGCATCTCAAAATAGCATATCAAATAAAAATAGTACAGGGGGCGGAGGGAAGGAAAATCCTAAGACATATGTAAACGTATAAGGACAATTATAAAATACAATCTTCAAAAATGGTCTGCTAAACTAAGAGTAATAACGATCAATGCTTGGACTCCTCATCACATACAAATCCTGTAAAATTAGAACTTACTTGCAAACATTCGAAAAATGTACCAAAATGTTCCTTGTAGATATAGAATGCAGTGGATCTGACCATGTTTTTGAGTGTTTCGCCAACTAAAATCCATGGTAGTTGAATTTCTGTTTCAGTAACTGGTCCTAGCTTTTGCAAAATTAGCTTCACCGCCTATGGGAATCCAAGAGTCATTCAAATAAACATGCAAACCCTCATTTTAAAGTATTACACTCTGATTTTTCCATTCTGATTATATTAGCTACCTTAAAATCTTACATAGGAATAATCAAAGATATAAAAATGTTGATGGTTAAGTTAACTGACCCAAAGGAATTTCCAAAAGAGGATGAGGAATTTTATTGTACGACTGCCTACTCTCCATCCACTTTTGCTCATTAATCAATTGATGTTACCTTCTAGGATCTAGGATGAAGAAAGCAATGATTTTGTAAGTAAAAATACTTAGTGATCCAGAACCTACATTAGGTAAGCATTGCTATTAAAGTCTTAATAGCAATGCTTACCCAGTCAGTGTTATTTATTCTATGCTATCTTCCCTCCATCATTTCAGTAAGTCTTTTCTATTTTTTTAATCCCTTTCACACAGACTCAGTATTCCTCCCAATTATTTACCTTTCCTGTACAGGAGTGAAACATATTTCTCACTCCTTTGCACATTTCAAAGAGCAACTGTCCAACTCCTTCTATCTTTTCTGGATGTTCATCAAGATCAAGAAACATTAAATTGAAAAGTCCGTTTTTATCAGTAACCTAAAACACAAAATGTAAATCGAAATTTGTATTTACAACATAAACATATCCAAATGAAAAAAATCTACTATTCTACTGATTCATATTTAAATATAATGAGGACAAAATTCTAAAAGGAATAGACATTTGTAATGTCTCACACTACTGTAATGGTATAGTATCACTTGCAATGTCACAAAAAAGAATAATTAATTCACTGGTATAAGGGAAGCATCAAGAAAAACTACATAAGGCAACATTCTGTCTTTTATAGAAAATCATATACTTGTATTTTATGAGTATAAAAGAAATTTAATGCCAATGTGTGTGTTTTATTATAAAAACTCTCTACACTATACTATGGAAATAAACACGAATGATGCTGCAATCAGTTCCTTCCAAGAAATCAGTATAAAATTCCCGTTAATCCCACTGTTCATGTATTTACTGACTTGAATTAGGGGATTCTTTATACACGTGTGTGTACACACGTGCGTGCGGGTGCGGGTGCGCGTGCGCGCACACACACACACACACACACTCTGAAAGTTACCAAAACCCTAAATAACAATAAAAGAATGACCCAAATTATTTCACATTAGTGAGCAAAGACTATACCTTATGGTGAGATAAACTTAATATTTAGAGGTTTCTGTGTGTGTCTGTGTGTGTGTGTGTGTGTATAAAGCATTAGTTCATAATAACCACAGTATAAAAGATATCAGCTTCTGTTCATCAGATTCTTGAGGATTAAGGAGCGATAAATATATAAATATCAGACTAACCTTTCTCATCAAAAAAGTAAAGCTTTCGGCAGCAAAATTTCTTATATGTAGTTTTTTGTGAGCCAGGAGTGTACTATACATACTATAAATGAGAAAATAAGACATGTTTAATGGTCATAATTTTAATAAAGATGTACGACATGTCAACTATATATCGAACCAACACTGTGCTAGGTATGAAAGGGATACGCAGCAGGTATAAAACAAGAAGTTTATAATCTCATTCAATTACCAGGACAGCCTTGTGTTGAACAGACATTAAGAAATGTAGGACTGGTGGCGCTGAACTTATAGGAAAGACTCCATGAAAAGTTGAAACTTGTAAGTGAGCCCTGAACAGGAAAAATTCAGGTGAATACCAGAGTACATATCACTAGAGATCAAAGTGAGATCAAAGATCGGGTGGGAAGAAATGATCATGTTGAAGAAATAACAAGGAGGTTGGTCAGTCTAAAAGAGGAAGAACAGTGTGGTTGGGGCAGGCAGCTGCAGATAAAGCTGCCAGGTAAACACGTGGCTCTGAATACCTAGTGAAGGAGTGTAGACTCTAGCTGACATTTACATAAGCACTTACCATGTTACTTTACCTAACTGGCACAACTCCATAGGGTAGATACTATTAATAAAACTGAGGCAAAAAGGCTAAGTAACCTGCTCAATGTCAGTCATATAACCATGTAGCTATAACTATATAATTACTTGTATAATCGCATGGTTTAAATTGGTCTTCCTAATGACAGGAGAGCATGAAATATCTTCCTATTTTTGCCATATCCCTATTACCTAATGGTTCCTTGATCATAGCAGGTACTAATACTAGCTGAATATGGAATGAATATTTTCAGAAAAATTAATTTGGCAGCAAGATACCGGATAAAAAAAGGAAGAAGAGAATGGCGGTCCTACTAGAAACCTGCTCAAGCCATACAATCTTGGGTGAATGAGGGCATGAAAGAGGCTGGTGGTAGAGGGGAATGACAAAAGATGTTTCCCAAAAGACATTTCAAGAGTCCCTTGCAATGGAACCAAAGACCTTACAGTATCCACAAGGCCCTTTATGATCTAGCCCCCTACTACCAAGCCCCTGACATTGCCTAATTATTCTCCCCTTGCACACACTGCTCAACTACCCAGGCCTCCTTGCCATTCCCCATGTATGCCGGGCATGTGTCCAGATGTTCTCCCTCTGCTAAAATGTAAACTTTGCAAGAAGAGGACTTTTTATCTGTTTTGTGATTGTATCTCAAGTGCCTGACACATGGTGTTCAATAAATATTCACTGAACTGGTGGAGCGCATAAATAAATAATAGAATCAAAAGGATTTGGAGTCCTTGAAGACAGTGGGTCAAAGATACCTCTAGGGCGCCAAGTCTCAGTGATGAGAAGAGATGGTGTCATTGTTAGAAACTGGGCAACCAAACAGGGCCTGGCATAGACTACATATTTACTCAACACAGGAATAATTGAAGAGTTGGCTTGAATGGGAATGTGTTGACTCTGGTTTCAGTAATACTCAAGAGAAAATATCCAGAATGTTGAAGATGTCATACTAAGAGCAAATAAATTTAGAACTAGAGAGTCTGACTTGGGAGATATAAAAGTAACAGCAGAAGCCATGAAACCAAATAAATTATGTATCCCCTCCCCAAGATCTTGCTGGTTTTTAAAGAAGTAATCTTGATTTCGAATACATTTTACCAAAAGCTTCATAGAGAACTAGTAAAGGCTGAAAAAATATCTTTCTCTTCCTTTGTTCAAAAGAGGGTAGGGTCGAGGGTGATACAAAAAGAAAATCTACAGTCATATCCCTTAACCACTCCTATGGGGTTGGAGGAGAAGAGTTAATCTTATGTATTCATGTGGCAATTAAAATATGTAGAAATAATCAGACACCAATGGAAATCTCCATCAAGCTCCAGAATGAAACAGATAATAAACACTCCTTCCCTTACTTTAAACAAAAAGCTACTATGGAATTATTCTCTTTACCTGTCCGCATTTGCTCACAAATACTGAGTGTCTCTTTTGGCTTAATAAGCATGATAGGCACTAGAAAATGCAGATATTTAAGATGAGGTTCTTGAAGAGTGTACGTTTGTCGAGGATACCATTACATTGTGAACAACTGTTAACAAAATTTGTGTCATGGAAGTGGTATAGAATGCCACAGGGGTTCAGAGTACAAAGCTTTCATTTCTGGCCAAGGAAATATTTGCGGAGGTTATGAAATCTAGGCCAGGCTTTGATGGGGAAGGGGAGATATGTTTTCAACAGTTGGCTATAAAGAGACTGGTGGAATAGAGTGGCTGGAGAACCAACTTTATATAAGGAAGTAATTAGGGACTGAGTTGGAAAGGCGGTTTGGAGTAAGACAGAAGCCAGGGAAAAGGCAATTAAAGAACATATATTAGAGTCAGGTAGCCGTGTCGGCAGGTACACGTGATGTTATGCATTATGCATGTTTTAACCAGACAAGGGTGAGAGTCAAAAATTCTCTCTTGGTTGTCAGTATCAATAAAACCGCCCTTGACCAAAACATAAAAACTTACAAAACTTAAATGTTAAAAAAAATCTCATTATTGAGGAGGATCATTCTATTTAGGGGGCCTCAAGCACACAGCTATTTTCACAGAGGCAACCTTGAATATTCAGCATGCATGTATTGCTTTCGCTCTCAAAACCAATACAGATGGGAGCAGGACTGACTGCAAACAGGCAGGGGAAATCTCGTGCAGATGATGGGAATGTTCGTAAACTGGATAGTGGTGATGGCTGCATAACTTTATACATTTTCTAAACGGCACTGACTAGTCAATTAAACACAATAAAAATTAGAAGCAAAAGAAAAAAAAAAAGAAAGAAAACCCACACTAGAGAGAAAAAAGGGTCACCTGTATATACTGGACATGTCCTTCACCATGAGCCTCCACAGGTACTTGTAAAGATACGACAGCGAGGTGAAAGCCCATTCTAACAACTCAGTGTCCTGAGTCTCCAGGATTGAGGTGATAGTCAGAAAAAAATCCTGAAAATGTGGATAGAAGTCTGTCTGTAGATCTCGTGCCAACTGTACAACCAAACTGGATTAAAAATAAGAAAAAGTAACTGTTTTTGAGACATGTAGACCAAAACACAAATACTGTAAATCTATTTCACAAATGATAGTAGATTGCCTATGATGACAGAATTACTTAAATCTTCCAAATCAAGTCTCAAGAGAGAGACAAAATTTTTCAAATTCTTCACATTTTAAAAGTGCAGCAGAGAAATCAGGCTAGAGCAAGAAGATGCATTCTATCACAAGTGATGGTCAATTTTTCCTATTATGTCAAAGAAAAATGGGATTATCTTAAAAGTATAAAATAATAGTGAACAAAGTACACACCTAAGATTCTGTTTTATGGCAAAGCACTAATACTCAAAATAAATTCTTATTTTTAAAACAAACACCAGATCTACGGCATGTATAGTTATAAAACACAACTACTCATAAATGCAGACATGCTACTTACTCCAAAAGGGGTTGATAGGCAAAGCTGTTCTTGATTTGCAGGTGAGCCTTTAAACTCTGAACTATCTCATTTTGATGATAGACCAGCTGATTGAATGACTGGCATTTGTCAATAACTTCTTTGTAAAATTTTCCTGGATGAAAAAAACATAGATGTTTTGCTCTTCCATCATATTGCTATTTAGTTGTTTTGAATATAAAGTGCAAATGATGAGTGAATGAAACAGAAACAAAATAGAAAATACCAAAGTGTTCCGTAAGGTTCAATTCCCTCCATTTCAGCAGTCCCTCAAAAAAGTAGGTTTCGACCTCCTGCCAAGATTAAAGCAGTCCATTAATCAGACAATTCAAAATATGATCAAAGTAAATAAGAATAATGATATATTAATATCTTAAGACAAGTTAACTTTTAGTGTTTTTTTTTTTATGGGCTTTAACTAATATATTTAAAAAGCATTCAGGTTTACGATATGGACACATGCTTTATGAAAACAATGTTTTGTTGATTTGGTTGCAGCAAATAATTCTATAAAACTTTCAAACATATTAGTATATAGATGTTTATTCAGCTTTATTGTAGTGAGAGGAGAACATAAAATAGCCTAAATATGTAACAACAGAAAAATGATTAGAATAACTTGTGGCCTATAGATACTAAGGTATATTATGTGGCTATTAAAAAGATCTATATCTATATTGAACAAGAAGGATGTTGATATCCCTTCCAAAGTGATAAAAGTTACACAGTCTATAAATGTTTGCACATATTTGTATTACAGAAAAACATGGAAAAATACGCATATACCAAATTGCCAATACTGGTTTCCTTGGCAATAGTAGGTGGAAAGGTGAGATAATATGTTTGTCTAAGTTCACCACTACGTTATTTAGCTTGTTAACACAATATATATTACTTTGTCCATATATATGTGTGTATCTATGTGTATACATATGTATGCATGTATATATGTATATATATATGTGTGTATGTGTACGTGTGTGTGTGTATGCCCATAGAAAAAGAGAGAGAGAACAAATACATAAGCACATACGCAAACAGCATGCAAAATCTTCTACAATCTCAAAAAAGTGTAAATCTTTAACTTGTGCTTTGGAAATCTTTAAAAAATAAAAATGAAATAAAATCAATAGGGAGAATAGGAAGGAAGAGAATCCAATTAAATTTTGTTCAGTGTCTCTTAAGGCAGAAGAGAAACATACCTAACAGTTTAAAACCTAAATGGAGAAGGAATTTGTAGCCTAGCACAGTGATTGGTACATGTCAGCCATCTCTGATAGACTATGTCCCCACCCCTTTACAATGTGACTGGCAGCCTCTATCACCTAGAGTTGGAGTCTATTTCTTCACCCCCTGAACTTAGCCTGGACTTGTGACTTGCTTTGACCAATAACATGCAATGGAAACAATCCTGCGACTGCCCAAGCTAATCTTTAAGAGGCCCTGTAATTCCTGCTTTTACTTTCTTGGAAAGATTCTGTCATCATGAAAAGAAGCCTAGTCCAGCTTATTGGAGAACAAGAAGCTATGAAGATGACCTAGACCAACTAGCCCCAGTCAATGGCCAGACATTTGATTGAGGTCACACTGGACCTCCCAGCCCAGGATCCTATCCTTGGCTCTCTTCTCTGCTAACTCAACACTCTATCCCTTAGTGCTTACAACCTCTCCTATAGCTTAAACTAAACCATTTGCTGAATGTTAAATCTGTAACTCCACCTCCAAAGTCATCTGTACTCCTCCAGATCCATACATCCAAATGTCTTTTGAATATCATCATTTGGTGAGCCACAAGTATATCAAATTCAACAAGCCCCAAACAAAATCAACCTCGTGCTTCTCTTCCTAAATCTATCTTGATGAATGACATCTTCAACCAACTAGTTGAAACAGAAAATCTTAACCCCATTCCCTTCCTCCCTGCATATTCAGCAGGTCACAAGTCCTATTAAGTCTACTTCTTTAATATCTCTGGAATCCTTCCCTTCTCTCCATCTTGACTGCCACTACCATAATCACCTCTTGGTTAGATGACTACGAAATCTTCACAACTGGTTGCCCTGACTCCAGTCCTACTCTTTATTCTACACTAAAGCCAGAGAGATCTAAAACTTAAACCTGATCATGTCACTTCCCTGCTTTATAATCCTAGAATGACATCACATAACTTCAGGATAAAATCCAAACTTAGCTTGACATATAAAGCCCGTTATGATCCTTGACTATCTCTTCTGCTTTATCTCTCACCAGATACTCCTTCTCCCATCCCAGTCACTATCGACTGTACATACACTTATACACAAACACCATATATACAATTATAACCACAATGAACCACTCTGTAGTTTCTTGACTGTGACATGCATTCTCTAGCCTGTTCATTTATACAGGCTTCTCCCACAGCCTAAATATTCTTTCTTGTCTTCTTTGCCACGCTAAAACCTATATAAACAAGACTAAATTCAGGTATCACCTTATCTATGTTATCATTTTTGACACCCCACCCTTCGCCTCCAAAGAATTCAGGTTAGGCTCCTCTGATGATGAGTTCCCAAAGTGTTATGTCCTTACTTAGATGACATCATTTGACACACTGAATTCACACATTGGAGAGAAGGCATTCGAAGGCAGTGAGCAAAGTCTGACTAGAGCCAAGTGACAAATAGTAAAAACTGAGGTTGAATCCATAAGCTAAAAGCATGTTCTATGGGATCTTAAAAGGCTAGCAGAAAAATAATTACTTGATGCAACAAAAAGCAAGGTTTTTTTGTAGAGGTGTGACTGAGTTAGAGCATGGCTAAAAGTAGAAAAAATTATGAAATTCTAGCCCTAATCTTTTTATAAAAGAGTAAATTAAGCCTCAGAAAGGTGACTTGCTCAAACCCTTTTTAAATTGTAGCTTCAAGAATATGGATCTGCAACAGTGCTCGGAATAAACATGGGAAAGAGAAAGGCTAGAATCACAGAAGCCACCCTAGTATCAAAGCTATAGAATTTTCTGCAATGATGGAAATGTTGCATATCTGCACTTGTCCAATATGGTAGCAACTAGCCACATGTGACTACTGAACACTTGGATTTTTAATTTACTTAATTTAAATCTAATTTGTCATGTGTGGCTATTTTATTAGATAGCACAGGACTAATGCATTTCATGTTGATTTTCAAGCCATTTCTAAGAGCAGAGACTAAAAAAATGACTATCACTACTCTAAGACTGGTTAGTACAACATTTTCTTACCTCGTCATAGCTCGCAGTTCTATCGATCCGGTGAATAATATCGATATTCACATTCCCCAGTCGTTCAGCAAATGTAAGAAACTGTGGGAAGGGGGAGGAGCATAGTTAAGATACATCATCATTTAATATTTACCACATCTTGAGTATCTGTTTGAATGCTGTATAACAGCCACATGTGGACAATTCCCTTGTGAAAGTGGAAAGTTTAAAGCTTCCATAAGCCTCCTCTTGTACTATCGCTATAAATAATAGTAGGCTTCCCTTGCAATTTCAGACTTGTATTTTCAACCAATCAAAAAATGTATAAGAAAGAATATAGAGCCTTAAAAAAATTCACTACGCTACTGTAAGATAATAGAATACTTCTATGACTATGTTTGCATAAGTTCTTTCAGTTATATCATTTCAAATAAAATTTTCATGCTAGACTACAGCAGACCTAGGTGAAAGCTGGCGATGTGGCCTTGCTAGACCTATTAAGTTTCATATCTCTTTACAAGCACAGGGATCTGACTAAGTCATTGCAATAATATTGATTTTAAACACATACAAACCTATGGCTGTATCACAAGGAAGAAACTCTCAAAGGGTAGAGAAAGTGTGATAGCCATTGGTTGGAAATCATTCAAGTTCTCCCACCGGCCCGCCCTCTAATTTGGCCTTTAAAGGTAAAACAGCAGGGGAGAATAGCTCCTAAAGAATTAGTTTGTGAGAGTGAACTTGGACTGAAGGGGTTTCCCACGCAAGCCAGACCCCACAAACCATGGGTGAAATTTGCTGCCCGACTTATTTTCGTACTTCATGTTTACTACACGCGGAGAGTCTCCATCTTTTGCCAGAGTCTCGGGGCAAGTGACTAACGCTTGGCCCAGAAATCTGCAGCCCCGGGAGTCCCGCTCAGAGCCAGTCCCACGTCTGAGACACCAGGGACTCACGGCTCCTGGTCCAAGCTCCCTCACTCACCCGATATGTGTTCTCGGTCTTGTGGGAAACGGGCTTTGTCTTCATGGTTGCAGAGACGCAGCAGCCCGCGAGGGCCTGCGGAAGGGTCGAAGGGATGCAGCCGAGGTTAAGAAACGGAAACTGGCGGACAGTGCAGATTCCCAGGTGTCCAAACTCTCTCACGTGCGGTTTGAGCCCCTGGACGCCGCCATGTTTGAGACGGGGAGGAGCCTGAGAGGGCCACGTGGGCGGAAGAAGGGGACCGAACATGCGCGGCGCCGCTCGCCGGGAGCCGCGGGAAGCCGGAGAGAGCCGCAGAGTCCCGGGCTGGCGGGTATGTGGATGTGGAGTTACTCCCTTCAGTAAAAGTTTATATATTTTTGTTGTAAAAGAAAACACGTTTGTCATCATTATCACCTAACACTCACTACCACTCAGTTTGTATCCTGCAGCGGGTCTTTACGTTCATAATTTCACAGCAAACCCTGTACACTGAACAAGTGTGTCAGGAATCTTTGTCAAGAAATACATAGGAGAGATTTATTCAAGGGTCTTAGAGTTTGTAAACAGAGAATGCAACTGGGCAATACCCAGAGTATTCTGCAAAAAAGAAAAGTAGAGGGTTCTTATAGTAAAAAGTACATTCTTGAGAAGAATCAGTCTTGCATTTTTATCTTAGCCTCTGGTTTGATGAAAGATGGTAATCCTGTAAATGACCTTGTGGTCTGGATAATGGACCTTCAGTTGGCTGGATACAGGACCATTCTTTCCTTAGTCCCTCTGGGGTAATCAGAGGGTTATCTGGTAGTTGTGTGTCGGGGCATTTACACAGGACTGGAAATTTCAAAAGATTAAGTTCCCAGGCTTCTTAAAACAAACCTCTCCTCATATCACAATATACTTGATTTTAGTAATTTAGCGCCTTGGCTATAGTGACTCCATTTTATTTATTCACTTTTATCTTCAAGCATATTGTGAATGCTGCCTGAATATAAATGAGGTACATATTTTAAAGCCTATTTACTATATGAAAAAAGCAAGAAGTAGCAGTCTGGCAGAGGTCACTCAGCTCCGAAGTCTGATATTCTTAACCACTATCCTCTAAATAAAATTGAAAAATAGAAAAAGTTTTAAAGACAAATCTTATAGTTTCATGCACAACCAGTTAACATTTTGGTGTTTTTTTCCCACCACTCTAATGATGTGTTGTTAAACATAATTGTACAAACGTGTGTGTGTATACTGTATATATATTTTTTTCACTTATTCATTCAGCAAACATTTCTTGAGAATCTGCTATGAGCCATTCACTCTTCTGTGAGCTGAACAAGACATTAATAATAATAATAATAATAATAATAATAATTCTGTTTGCAAGATTTAGTCTGAGATACTTACATCTTAGATAGCCAAGGAGAGATGTTAGGTAGACAACTAAATACATTCCTACTTAGGGATCATTGTAGAGGTCAGGGCTGGAGTTGTGAATTAAATTCTTTATATACACTTAACTACTGAAAGTGTGAAGTAATTAAAGCCATGGAACTGGATGAGATCACTTATGGAGAGAGTGATGAAAAGAAGGATGAAGGAGAGAAGAGGACCCAAATTGAACTCTCGAGTGCTCTAACAATTAGCAGTGGCCAAGAAGGTGCCTGGGAAAGGGCCACTGAGATAGAAATGGACTATTATTGACGTGGAAACAATCTGACATGGTGAAGGTCCCTGGTGACCTTGACAAATACAGTCCATGTGGAGGAAAGGAAGCAAAATATGCATGGATTGAGGATGGAATCAGGTGAAGAAGTGAAGTATAACACTTTTAAATTATTAGCATTACAACATCAATATTTTCTAAGCCAATAGTTACAATAGTTGTAACTATTTTTAACGGCTCCACAGCATTTATGGATTTTATTTTTTAATAATAAAATATAGAAGTGTCCAGCATTTGGCTGGCTTCCAGTAGGCTAATTGGCATTTCCCCTCCCTTTCTTTATTAGGTGGTTCTTTTCTTTTTGTGTCATAGATTCCTTAAGGAAGACATAGAAAGTTGTAGAATGTCTCAGAAAAATGCACATAAGCTCATTTGCACTAAACTGTGTAGATAATTTCAGAGTGAGAAGTCTGCAGTTACCTGAAGGTCAGATCCCCCACTCTCAGCAATGTTCCCAACCTGTTGCCAAAATCACCCCCAGATAATTGTGTCCTTTTCCTTCTCTTTTATTTATTTTTTGGTAATGGAGTTAATAGGAAACTAAGGAGTGGAGAGAACTGACACATGTTATGTATTACATTGTTACTCATTATATGATTCTCACTGACAACTCTGGTTGAACAATTTATCAATATAACATGGTGGTTAAGAACCCACTGGATGCTAGAACCAGATTGCCTGGGTTTGAATCCTAGCTCTATCATTTGTTAGTGGTGTGACCTTGGGGAAGTTACTTACATTCTCTAAACATCATTTTTTTCATATGTGAAGTGAAGCTAATATAAGTCCCTATCTTATAGGGAGCTGTTATGCATAGTAAATAAGCTAATGGATGAAAGGTGCTTAGAAGGTGCCAGTACCATAACTGCACAACCTTTGACAAGTTACTTTACCTTCCTAAGACCCAACTTCCTAATCTATTAAATGGATATGTTAATAATACCAATCTTCGGCACATAGAGCATGGAATAAATGTTTGCTGCATAGATAAATAATTGACCATTTATTTTCTACTATCTGGCTACCTGACAAGTTTCTTAAGGGCAGAAACCATGTACTTTTTCAACTTTCTATCACAGCATATCGTACTTTGTTTAACCCTGACAAACTCAAGACTAGTATAACTCCTGCATTAGATATAGGTTATACCATGTGATTTTTAAGGTCTCTCCCAAAGCTAAGTTTCTAAGATTCTGTGGAGTAGCCAAATCAGCCATGAAGAGCACTGCTGTTTAGAACATCTCCTTGTCCCCAGCTTTTGCCCTCTGTGCTAAGGCCTTGGATATCCCATGCCAACCTGTTTCCTTTTTTCACTATAGTTTCGCCTGCCCTATCCATAGAAGCCAGAAAACTTATGTATAATTCCTTAATTTCTTATTAAACTTGATCCAGAACTCCCGGAAGTTTTGCTTTTTAATATTTGTTTCCTTAGTGTCTAGCACAGTGCAGTTTCAAACCCAGGGGACTATACGAGCACATGAGAAGTTTACCCAGCTTAGATGTGGAAGTAAATCCATAGAAGGCTTCTTGGTGGATGTGACATCTAAGCTGAGACGTGGAAGATAAATAGAAGTTAGCCAGGCAAGGGAGGAGCATAGATATGAAGGGTGTTATCTAGGTAGAGGGAACAGTATATAGAAAAATTCAAAATAATTGAGTACAAATTCAGTTATTTTTAGTTCCTAATCCAAAGCCACATCTTGTCAAGTTAGCACTAGGCATCAGTGTCACTGTTAGCATCTTTGGGTTAATGAAAAGGAAAACATAAAAGACAGAGTGAAATTGAGAGGTGGGGAGAGCTTTGGTTTCTTTATTTATAAAAGTGGGTACAGGAGTAACACAAGGCTGTCGAAAGATTAAGATATTGTACGTGGTGGTCAGGAATGGGACAACTCTGCCTGGGGGCATGGTCTTATCTAAATAAGGGCTCAAGGGGTGCAGTATATCAAACCAGAGATTATCCCCACTC
The DNA here is from genome assembly GCF_902729225.1 of Pteropus medius. NCBI lineage: Eukaryota > Metazoa > Chordata > Mammalia > Chiroptera > Pteropodidae > Pteropus > Pteropus medius. Next base: position 9,036,645 of record NW_024347791.1, read on the forward strand.
AGAAAAAGGGACTAGTGAAGTGAGATCTCAAACCAACTGGAAGTGAAGCAAAAGAGAAGAGTGGACCAAGGAAGATATTTTAATAACTCTTAATTATGGCAGTAAAGTAAGCTGATCCACAGATCATTTATTTCTTGAGAGAACTATGTACTATTCATAGTTGTATGTGACACAGGAGGCAGAAAGAGCATGGAGTTTGGATTCAGAAGAACCAGCTGGGTCCTAGTTCTAGAGTTTTCCATGTGCTAATTGATAACTGAATTAGCAACTTAATCTCTGAGCCTCAGTTTCCTCACCTTTAAAATATTAGGCATAATAACCAATTCTGCCTTTTCACTTTTTAGTTGGTAAGGAGATCCTTGACATCGAGTATGTCAGAGTCTCTTGTCATCCATATAACACTTATTATTTTCAGTTATGTGACCACACTGTTCAGCACTGGGGCCACTGAGCTTCTATTCTCCTTTTCCTTGTTTAAAGCTCAGGCATCACAGACATTAGATAAGAAATTGCAAATTGGTGGGCCTCCCAAGCCCAGTGTAGCCCAGATATGTTTTGTTTACCAACCAATATACTTGAAATACTTAAGTTTATTAAAAATCTGGAGATTTCTGGTGAAAATCCAGATTTCTAGCTTCTCTGAAAAATAAAAAAATGCACAACACTGGGCCCACATTCAGAAAAGCAGTAACTGGCTGGAGCTGAGTAGCGGTGACCCCTTTGCCTCTGTCCACACCACTCCCGGCTGCCCTGCCCCTGGCCCATGCACTTGGCCTCTGTAGGCATTTCATTTTGCAGCCTCATTCATTAGACTTTTCCTCAAGCAGAAGGTTTTAAACATGCCTCTTGCAAATAGCAGGTTGTTGCAGCAGCTGCTGTTGCTTTTATAGTCTCATCCAGTGAGTGACTCAACTTTTTACAGGGGGGTTGGTGCAGTTTTTCAGTCGGTGCTGAAATATTTGTAACACCCTTCCCCATCCTCTGAAACACACACATGCGCACGTACAAACCCACCATTGCCTTCTGTGTTCGGCTTGTTTTCCTTTCTCACTTTTACCCACTATTTACATTTGGGTCATGAACTTTACATTCCTTATTTTCTTTTAAGAGATACCAGAGGATAACATGAATTAACCTGTTTATTTGAGCAATTTATACATCCACATTGTTTTTACATACACATTTTCATACAATTTGGATTTATCTCAACCCTTCTCCAATCTCCCACTTCCCCTTGGCTGTGTCTTTGCATCCAAATTGATTTTTGTCTCGTTACATCTTATTTGCTGCTTTGAAAGAGAGGTAAGCTCGGACTCTGCTGCCGGGCCTCCTAGACTCACATTCTTGCTCTACCACTATTATATGAGCCTCAGCGCACTTGCCCCAAAATAGGGTTGTTCTGAGGAGTCAGTGACCTAATACTTTTGTTCTCAAAATGCGGTCCCCAACCAGCAGCACCAGCACTTAATGGAACTTGTCAGAAATGTAAATTCTCAGGACCCACTTCAAACCTCCACTGAATCAAAAACTCTGGGGGTGGCGCCCAGTCATCCAGGTAATTCTGATGCAGACTCAAGTTTGAGAATCGCTGGCTTAACGTATGTTTGAGCACTTAGAACATTGTCTGGCATATACCATATGCCATAGAAAGTGTTTACTATTATTACTGTTTAGACTTTATATAAGTGTTTGCTACTGTCATTATTAAATTGTCCTATCCACATCTATGGGGTAGGTCGTATTATTCTCACTCTAAAGATTAGGGATCTGAGACTCGGAGAACTTCTAAATGGCAGAGAAATTTGAATCCAGGTCTTCTAACTTTAAGTTCAGTGCTTTGTACTGCCCCACATCTTAAGAGTGTAAACTAGGAGAGACAGATGTAGAGAAATAAATGCTTGGCTCTTGTGGTAAACATTTGTAGATTTCCTGATAGTTTTTGTTCTCATTTCCTCTAGAAACAGCATCCTGATTTTCCTTTGAAGAATCACTGTTCCCTCATTCTCAATGTCTGAGGTTCAGGGTAGGTGCAGGCAGGACCTGTATCCTAATTGGTATTTCTCTGGTCAGGTAACTGGTTCACGGATGACCATGTGTCCCAAGCTAGGCCAAAAGCCCTACCTGGAACTTTTGCTAGAGCTATAGAGAAAGAGGTGCTTCTTTTTCTTGGATTTGCCAAGATGACAAGAGGCTGAAGGTGGCCATTGTCACTTCAAGGAGATGTCTGCCTGAGAATGAAGTCTATCAAAGGAAAATAGAGTCAGAGAAAGAGAGAGACTGATTAACTAATTTGAGTCACTGGATCCATCTTGGACTTTTCAGTTTCATTAGTTCATGAATTCCCTCTTTTGTGCTTAAGCCTTTTTCAACTAAATTAGCTGATACTTTTACAGCTAATTTAACATTTTTGTGTTGCTAAAAAACAAGACTGAAAACTCCGGCCTTCCAATGAACACAGATATTTATAAGCTGAGTAATAATCAAAAAAAGTCAAATGTAAAATTGTAATGATAGCAGTCATTGTGATAGAATGGAAAGAATGTCAAACCGGAAGTCAAGAATCCTGGGTTCCAGTCCTGGGAGATTCACTCAGCTGTGTGACTCTAAAAGTAATCCCACATCAAAAGAGGTAATGTACATACACATACATGCTTTTATTGTTGCATTATCTGAAGTCAGATAGTTATTAGAGTTGCTTCCAGAACTACTTACATACATACAATAATAAGTTGGAGGAGGTAGAGAAGGGGATGTTTTTTGATTTCTTTTATACCACTCTTTGATTTCAGTGATAGAATACCTTTAAAGACAATATATCTTAAGATAAAAGACAAGCCGCAGACTGGGTGAAATACTTGCGAAACACATATCTGGTAAGAGACTTCTGTCCAAAATATGCAAAGAACTCAGAACTCAACAATGAAAAAAACTCAGTTAAAAAATGGGCAAAAGATCTGAACAGACACCTCACCAAAGAAGATATACAGATGGCAAATAAACATGAAAAGATGCTCAATATCATATTTCATTAGAGAATTACAAATTAAAGTAATGATATACTACCACACACCTGTTAGAATGGCTAAGCTTCAAAATACTGAAAATACCAAATGCTGGAGAGAATCTGGAGTGACAGGAACTCTCATTTACATACACATGCTAGTGGGAATGAAAAATGGTAACAGCCACGTTAGAAGACAGTTACCTATTTTTTAACAAAGGTGAACATTGCTTATCATATGATCCAGCAATCACCCTATGTATTCAAATGAATTGAAAAATTACAAACACATAAAAATGTGCATACAGATGTTTATAGCTGTTTTATTCATAACTGCCAGAACTTGAAAGGAACTAAGATGTCCTTCAGTAGCTGAGTAGATAAACAGACTATGTTGTATCCATACCATTGAATATTCAGCAATAAAAAAAAAAAGAGCTATCAGATTATTAAAAAAATGGAAGCAGCTTAAATGTATACTGTTAAGTGAAAGAAGTCAATGTGGAGAGGCAATATACTGGATGACTTCAACTATGTGAAATTCAGGAAAAGGGAAAATTTTAGAGAAAATAAAGAGATCAGTGGTTGCCAGAGGCTTGGGGAAGAAGGGAGACGGAGGGATGAGTAGATGAAGCACAGGGGATTTTAGGGCAATGAAACTAGTCAGTATGCTACTGTAGTTGTGGACACATGACGTTTGTCAATACCCATAGAACTACACACACAAAGAATGAATCTTAAACTTAGACTTTAGTTAATGATTGCTCTAGTCATTGTAACAAGTATACTGCACTAATGTAAGTTATTAAAATGGGAGATTGTGTGGGGAAGGAAAGTGGGTATATGGGAATTGTCTTACTTTCTGTTCAGTTTTTCTCTAAACTTAAAACTGCTCCAAAAATAAAAGCCTATAAATTTAAAATTTTGCATCTCCTCTTAACTCCTTCTCCTTCTGAACCCAAAGTCCTTTGGAGAACCTCATGACAATCTTAGATGGGATCTAGAAAGACAGCACTTTGCTCTTGAATCCTTGGGGCACCAAGAGGAAGTAAGACCAGAATCTCTTTAACACGAGAAAATTTGGATCTGAGGGATTCAAAATGAGTCAGAAAGAGGAGTGCTGCAGAACACCAGCAAAAACAAAACAAAACAAAAATGAAACAACAAAAAAAACATATTTATTTATTCACTCAGTGAGTCTTATTTATTAGGTACTGATCTAAGGAATGAAGATACAGTGGTAAACAAATTTCCTGCCCTTATGAGGTTCATTTTCTAGTGCGAGAAGACAAAAAAATAAACATGTGACTCTATGGACAATTATGGCAATTAAGTGCTATGGAGATGAATACAGCAGGTGGATACAGAGTATGGCAGAAGCTTTTAATTGTTTCCTAGATTTCATTCTTCTTTTCGTCTTTTAGAAAAAGAACCTCTACCTCAAGTTTTAGCTGGTAATGTGGCCTTGCATCACAGACTACATTTCTTCCCTCTCCATTTTGCATCTGGGGATAGAGTTATGACCAAGTTCAGGCCAATGGAATATAAGTGGAAGTGCGTAATTTCTAGGTCACTTGCTGAAGGATAAAGCCACTTGCTTTGGACCCTTCCTCCTTTCCACTGGCTGGGAAACGGCATTGACTGGACCACCCTCGGAAGCCAAGTAAGGTAGATGGCAGAGCCCCCAGCTTTAGAGTACTCAATTCTTGATGCTATCGTTTCAAGATTGTACTCTTGGATGTATTCTCTTAATCAAATGCTATATTTATAGTCAAATGCCATTTGGGAGGATATATTTTCCAGAGATTCATGGTGATTTAACCTAAGTGATAAGTAATTCTCTACCATGAAGTGACCAGAACCCTAATGCTCAGGAACATCTCTGTCACAAGAGCTATGCAGTCACAGTATTATAAGCATTCATTTTACAGACTAGGTAAAATGACTCACCAGAGACAACACAGTAAATTAATAGCACCACAAGGAGCTATAATCCAGGTATCCTGACCCTTAGTTTAATACCCTTTCTATTATAGTCAACTTTACTTCATGCTTGGTACAGACAGTAGTGGTGAGTATTTCAAATCTCAAAACAATTCTAATAACTTTTAAACTAGGTTGGGTTGGGGAATCTATTATTTTAAGTCAGCAGCAGATTGTCTTTCCTAATGATGCCTTGCACAAAACAGCAGGGGATGAAAGACTGCCCTGATTGCACACAAATCAGATAACCTGGATGAAGATACTTAGCATTAATAAGACCTTTTATTATAAAGGACTTGGAGGTTTTCAAAGAATTTAGCATCCATCACCTCTGATCCTTTGGCTGCCCTGTGAGGTAAGCAGGGTAGATATAGTTTCCATCATATTATAGATGAAGAAATAAAATAATCCCAGAAACAATAAGTGACTCACCCAGGGTCGCATGTCTTTGACCGATGTTGGCAGACTTTATTACTCCATGTTCAAAGGTCTTGTTGTCACATGCATCTTCCCAGATAATTGATATCTCTTACTATGAACCAGATAATGTTCCAAGTGCTTTGCATATAATGACTCATTTCCTCTTCCTACAAGTTAAATTCTGTTATTACCATTTACTGATGAGAAAACAAGCACAGAGAGACTGAGTAACTTGTCCAAATCACATAGTCTCATAAAGCAACCAGAGCTGAGACCCAAACATATGCAGGCTGTACCCAGAATCTGTGCTCTTAGCCACATCACTATGCCGCCTCTCCATTTAGAACTTAGAAGCAATTTTATGATTCATATAGCTCATGGGCACACTTTAAAGAGTCTTGAGATTAAGTTCAGATACCTCATAGCTCCTATGACAGTCACAAGCCCTCCCTTTGATGTGATGGCCACTTGATCTTATTGTCTACTTATGTGATAGATGTGATCAGAGTTTTATTTTTAGACCACCTGGGCAGAGTGAAAGAAGCATTGTGCATAATAATAGCTACTTTGACATCAGTGTTGAAAAGTTTGTATAGGTAGGAGTGAACTGCCTTCTGTTCTTCAGAAGAATTAATGCTATTTTATTACTTCGTTCTCTTTTTCTTTAATTAGTAATACCAAGGAGTGTAGAAGACATATGTTGTTTTCTTCTATTCCTCATTCTTTTGGTAGCATTGTTTTGATTTTCCTTTAGTAAATCTCCTTCTCGTTTATTCTTAGTCCATGTGATTTTAATACCAACCCATCCCCTAGGCACAGGCCCAGTGTATCTCCCTGAAAAAACAGTGGTTGGTTCAGGGATAGGTGTGTGATGCTGGTCAGTCCAATAGAAGTTGTCCTTAGGACTTTTACTTGAACTATTGGAAAACAGAAATCCTCTTTCTACTTAATGACTAATATACAGCAGAGTATAAGCTGGAGGATATGGGTGGCCATCTTACACCATGAGGGAGTATTTGCCTGAGAATGGAACTAAGACAAAAGTAGAACCAATAGATGGAAAGAATCAAGTTGCTAATGATAAATTTGGGTCATCTAGATCTAGCCGTGTCTACCCTTGGACTTTTCAATAACATGAAATTTCCTTGTGTGTTAAACAAGTCTAAGTCAGATTTCTGTTGCTTGCAAACCTAGATTAATGTTAGTAATTAATAAATTGTTCTGTTTTATACAAGCATAACTCATATACCAGATTTGCCTGAAAGCTACACTGTATCAGTTATCTATTGCTACAATAAAGCTGCTTAAAAAACAGCCATAGTGGCATGCAACAAGTCTGTGGTTGGCTGGGTGATTCTACTGTCCTGAATTGGCCTTGGCTGATCTTGGTTGGGTTCATTCAAGTGGTGTGATGACCAACTGGTCAGGGACTGGCTGATCTAGCATGGCCTTGGGTCGAATGACTTAGCTACAGGGCTCTGTTATATGTGATTTCTCATCATCCAGCAGGCTAGTTCAGGCTTTTCTCATAGTAAGGTACAGGCCTCAGAGAGCCTGGAAGAGTGCAAGGCCTATGCTCAGAACTGTCACACCACCACTTCCACTGTATGCTACTGGGCAAAGCAAGTCACAAAAACAGCCCATATTCAAGGTGTTGGGAAATGGTCTCTATCTCTTGATGGGAAGAGCTGCAAATTCCCATTGCAAAAGGCTGCAGGGAGGAGTGGAGAATTAGAGCCATTTTTGTAATCAGTTTACACATTCATCCTCATTCCTTTTATAAAACAAATATGGTAAAGAGATAAAATAAGCAAAAGGATACTGGGATACAACCAAGTGCTCACCAAAGGAAGCAAATTCCTTCAGTGCATCAAGCAGGGTATGACACTACCCTGTTCTTATTTCACTCATTTAACATGTGTGATTTTCCTTGAACTTGATTCAGAAAGGGTTCCTAGATTCGGAAATCCTGTTCTGAAAGAGACTTTAAAGGTCATCTGGCCCAAACTCCACATTTTTCAGAATAAGAAACCAGATCCCAAAGTTAAAGAACTTTCCTAGGGCCACACAGAGGCAGATCTGGATCCTTACCTGGTGACTTCCAGTGCAGCAGGCTTTGATCATCTAGTGCTGTGCCCTCCCCACACCAAGGCAGGACATAGTAGAGGTCACATGCTTGAACTTGGAAGTCAGCCTGGGTTCTAATCCTGGCCTGGTCACTAATAAGCTCTGAGACTTTGGAAAAATTATTTAACCCCTCTGTGGAGGATGGTAGTACTATTTCCCTCATATGGTGGTTGTGAGAATTAGATAAGAGAAGGCAAATAAAGCACATAGTAAGTGTTCAATAAATTTTAGGTATCATTGTCTCTTAAAATACAGCTTTTTTTTTTTTTTTTGGCTTGTTTCTGCCTGCATTTAGTCTGGGTTTGGGTGTTTAGAGGAACTGAAGATATAACTCCTAATATTTAGATTTCAGGAGTAAATAAATCTTTTAAAATTACGTTGGATTACAATTCCATGTTTCCTATAAGAAGAGATGCTTGTCACCTAATTCATCTATTTATTTTCTAATAAACATTTCCTGAGGGTATACTCAGAGTTGGGCATTACATTAGTTTGTTGTTGTTGTAACATATTACCATAAACTTAGTGGCCCAAAGCAGTGTATAATCAGGAGGTCAGAAGCCTGAAATGAATCAGCTGGGCTGCATTCTGAACTAAAATCTGGACTCCTGTCAGCTCAATAAGGCTTCATTGCTTAAACAGCAAGATGTTAGACAGTCAGGAGACTTAACTTTTAGTCTCACTTCTAGTATTTAAAATCCTATCAGACCTTTGTCACTTTCTTCTCCTTGAGCCTCAGTTCCCTATCTGTAAAAGGAAGAGGTTGGACTTGTCCCTTTTTGCTTTTACCAGTTGTCCTCTCCTAGGCTGTTGCAGTTACTCATGGGGTGGGGATAAGGGACCAAGGTTTGGGTGGGGTCAGTAGGTATGGTAACAGGGGCTGAGCATTTATACCTACCTCAGTAGTTCAGACATGTTACAGAAAGATTTTATAATGGGTCATGGTGGACCAGGAAGAACCCCTAACTCATTTCCCTAACATTTTTGAGACTTTACGATTAGTCTCAAATCCTCTTTCCACAGTGCCAAGTAGATAAGATTTCAGGGCCAAGGATATTTGCCTCTGAGTTTTAAAAAAGAGCTTCGTTATTACCAAAGGACTTGAGACCATGACCATCACGGCCAAGTCCAACACCTAGCTAGTGGTGTGCTGGAGTAGCTTGTACCTGCTTGTGAGAGCTGATTGCTAAATATTAAAAAATTCTGTGAACCAAACAACCATTGGTATCTTGAAACTGCCCATGGTGGGAGTATTGACACCATAGAAATTGGCAAATGCAACAAACTGGGGCTCCCTCAGCCCCCTGACCTGGTTTACCAGAACATCCCTGCATCTGGCTTTGAACACTGGTAACTGCTTATCCAAGATTGCGGATAAATTAAATATGTGTGTCTAAAAAAGAATTTTTTTTTCTTCCCTGCTTTTTGGTTTGTAGATACTAAGAGCAGAGTCTCTAAAACCTGTCTTTCTCTCTCCTTAACAGTGGCTTTCTTTACAGATTCTATGACTCCGAAAGATGCAAATTCCTGCAGAGGTCTTGGCAGGACTCCACATGCCCAAGCCATGCAGGTTCTGACGGGCTAGGCTCTGCCAGGAAACTCAGAACCACATCAAGGTATTGTGTGCTCTTTCACGAGAATTTGTCCTCATGAATTGCCTATTTCGGGGCTTAGGGCAATTCTTTAAGGATTTTGGAAACCTCATGAAAATCCTTGCTCTGCCACTCGGTAGCCCTGTGACTTAACCTCATTGAGCTTTCTTACACGTAGAATGGATAACACATACTTGAGAGGGTTTATGGGTTTACCATGAAGCTAAGGAGTTTAAGTACAAGCACCTCCCTTGTATGAGCCCCTCACTGGGGGGCCTCAGGCATGTTGTGTTTTTAATTTTGTAATCTAAAAGACTCCCACCCCAAGATGTTTAATCTTCAGGCCTCACACAAGTTGGATCGGCTCCCGCTTGTAGGAATGAATCACATACCATGTGTAAAACACTTGACCCAGAATCTGGCCCATCGTAAGAGCTTCATAAATAGTTCTTGTTGTAATGCACGTGCTTTCCTTCTATCACCACACATCACACATAGTTTTCCACCCCTCCCTAAATGTCAGCACGTTTTGTTCAGTTTGCTTCTCTTCCACTTGTGACATTGGCTTATCCACTTTCCACTTGCCACTTTGCCAGACTGATTCGATGAGGTGCAGTATGCAGGGCCCCACTGCATCCATTTTAATGATGGGAAAACAATGTTTAGCAATTATGTTCTTCACTGAAGTGATGTGATGGCAAGGAGCAATCATAAATAATTTGCCTAAAGCGCCTTGGTGTGACGGGAATCAAAGTCATGTTAATGCTGAACAAAACACCCAACAGAACAGGAAAACAAAGGACAGTTGAGGTAATGCTGTCATGTTTTGCCAGTTGTTAAAAGAAGAGGCCAGTTGTCAGTCGATCATGACGTAGAGAAGCTTCTCTTAGAGCAAGTGTATCTCAGAATTATCAAAGGGCTCTAAGTCACCCTAATAATGAGCTTTTACCACAAGCAGAAAGAATGTAAGCCACATTTAGTCTTAAAAGATACTGTACTTTGCACTGCATTTGTGACAAGAATCTCAGAGCCATTGTCTTTGCTCTTGGTGATTGAAAGGAGCAAATGAAGTGCCTGTGAGCCTGACATGGTCCTTCTTTCCTGAGCTGTAAGAAGGGAACTTGACTCAGATGCACCTAGGTACAGCCATTGTTGACCGCCTATTTATTGTAGACAGGTGCCATAAATGGTGATGAGTAAAGCCGGGTGTCCGGCGCTTTCTATTACACCATGCTGGAAGCTGCCTGGTCAAGTGGAGAGGATGGCCGTTGAGATCAGCTGAATCTGGATTAATCCTGGCTCTGTTTTGTACAGGGGTCTGTGATTTAGACTATGTAATCTCTTTGAACCTTAAATTTCCTCATCAAAAAAATGTAGAATAATATCACTCACCTTGCAGGATTGTTGAAACCTAGCAAGTATTTAGTAAATGTTAATTTTCTTACTCTTTCCGAAAGCACTAAATGTAAGTACAATGTTGGTAGGCTCAGAAACTGTTTATGTAGCTTTTCTGAATCTTGTATTATTTTAGTAGTTGAGACATTTTATTACAAAATTGTCTCATTACAAAAGCAATGCCTTTTTTGTGACACAAGAATTAAAATATTTAGACAAGCAAATAGAAAAACTAGAAAATTATACACAATTTGAATATGTAGTTAGAGCTTCTGTTAACACCCTTGGGTGTATCATTCCATAACATTTTTTTATGTCTATAAATACTTATTAAAAATGTAATTATATAATACATATTATTTTATAACCTCCTTTTAAAAAATACAATAGATGTTATTATGGAAACCCTTGGGAAAATCTTTCATGACAAAGTTAGGTAACAATTTTTCTTTGTCATGGGAAGCAGTTGAGATGAATACACTATGACGGTTGTCTATTGTTATTAAGTAAGTTATACCAAAATTTCAGTACCCCTTTCCCAGAGAAAGGCCACTTAGCTGCTGTAAGGAAAGAAAATAAGTAACATCTACAAATCTCCTTCTTGAAGCCCCTTTGTTTAGAAATTATTTTTGTTTTCTTTAAAGGGTTGTATAAAAACTAGAAAGAAACTTGCCCTTTGTATTCAAAACAAGGCAAAAAGAGATTTGTGATGGGATATTGTCTTAGTTTGGGCTGCTAGAACAAAATACCACAGACTGGGTAGCTTAAACAACAAACACTTATTTTCTCACAGTTCTGGAGGATGGAAGTGGAGATCAGGATGCCAGCAGATTTGTTTCCTGGGGAGAACTCTGTTCCTGGTTTGCAGATGGCCAACTTCCAGCTGTGTCCTTACATAGTTCAGAAAGAGAAAGAGAGAGACAGACAGACAGATAGACAAAGACTGAGAGAAATCTGGTTTCTTCCTCTTCTTATAAGGACGTTAATCCCCTCATGGGGGCTCTACCCTGATGACCTCATTTATTTAAATCTAATTACTTCTAAAGGCCCAACTCCTAATAACATCACACTGGGGGTTAGGGCTTCCTATGAATTTTGGAAGGGGACACATTCAGATCATAACAGATATTATTATAAGCCCATAACTTCTACTCTAGAGAAGACAATGAATAGGAGCAAAACACCTCCCACCCCTTTTGATCCATCTTGTTAGAAAAAAAAACTGGATTGACTCAGACTGGCAACCAGGCTGCTGTGTGGATGGTTGAGGAATTTCACCCTTGGGTAAGGGATGAAAGCAGTACAGGTAATGTCTGTATATTACTTAGTGAAGTATTTCATAGAGAACCAAGGTAGAGTGGTACCTGTTAGTCAGTCTGCTATATCTTGTGTCCTCAATATCCTTTTCATTGAAAGTAAACGAGAATCAAAAGTCTTGCTAAGGACTTTTTTATAGGGATGGAGGAGCTACATCCCTAATTTGGGCAAGCTGACTAACCCTAACTTATCTTTCCATAACAATAGATGTGATGTTTGCTTAGTATGCAGTTGTACAGACTGTTCCCTCAGTTTCTCAAGTGGAGAGGGTGATTGAGAAAGGGATCTAACTCTTTATAAAAAGCCGACACTCCATTCCAGGGATTGCCTCTTGTTGTCATTCAACAAGTACCATCTGAGCTCCTACAAATAGTACTTGTGGTCCAGGCACTCTTTTATGTGTTAGGGAAACTGTGGTAAACAAGACAGGCAAGGTTTCTCTTCCCATGCTGCTTACACCCTGCTATTTGCTGACCTAAGATAATGATTATAAACTTAACACTGATGACTCTAGGATTTCCACTTAGTGATGCATCAGAAGCAAGGTGAAGGAAACCACAACATGAAGAAGGAGTATCTTTCTGGAATGTCACTTTCACTTGAGGACTTAAGGGGGAAAGAACATCACTTTTTAAAACTAAAAGAAACACTAAATATTTTTTATGGAATTGAAGCCTAAAATTTTAATGAAATTATAGAAGAAACAGGCCGCACAAACATTTCTTGTTTGTAGCATCTGTTCATAGCTGCACCCTGGATCACATGGGGGTGAGAGCTGGCTCCCCTCTGCGTATTGAGGGCATCATGGTGGAATTCTTTGAGAAAAATTGCTCTTGAGTTTATATCTCCTTCATAGAGCTCTTGGGAGAATTAGACGAGGTGACCCATGTAAAATGCCTAACATTGGACTGGCACTTAGAAAATGCTCCATATATTCATTTGCTGTCCTGCTGTCATTCCTCACAACAGTGGTGTGGAAAATCCATGGGCTTTAGAGTCAACAAACCAGGGTGTGAACACAGGCTCATCACTTTGGGGGTATCTCCAAGTCTCATTTTATATATTAGGATGTCCTTTCCTGGGGTAGGGTGCCTACAGTTTCCTCTTTTAGAGCTCTGGCCTATACCAAACTAGGATTTATAAAAGGGAGGAGGGAGAGAGAGGGCAAGTCTATGTTGAGAAGGAAAAAGTCAGTGTGTTTGTAGACCAGAGTATCTGAGTTATATTGTGAGAAGAGGCCAATAGCAGCAGGAGATTGGTTTATCTTATGAATGTTTCTCTTCCAGGTGGGGAGTGAAAGGGCTGTTTCCTCTATCCCCTTCACCTAAGCACAGGATCTGAAGCACTGTCTCTCTCTCATCCAAACACTACCCCTGGCTAAACCGAGGGGAAACTAGCTAGCCCCTATTTATACTTGTTGCCTGAGTCACATGCTAGAAAGGATGAGCGAGGCTTTGGGGAAAGACAGAGGAGAAAAAAGACTGATAAGACCTTGAGAAGGTGTTTAGAGGGAAAGAATTCCCTGATGCCCCTGTTAGTAAGGATGTGGTATGGACTAAGAGATGGCTCAAGGGGAAATCTGTGTGTGCTTGATGGAGCGACATCCTCCCCACAGTGTCCAAGTAAAGAATACAGTGAAGAGGTCACATATTGGCTGGTAATACTACTGCCTTCCCTCTCTACTCTCATCTTTTAAACTCTAAAGGTTTAAGACCTAAGTACCGAGAATACTGTGGTGCCACTCTACCCACTTGCTGACCACCTCTCTTTGTGAGTTGTTTACAGATTGAACTAAATTTGGTGGCATAAAAGTTCCTTTGGCCAACTCCACAGTCTGGTAAATCCAGCAATGATTCTGACTGCCCTGACCACATTGCTCATGCTTTCCTCTACCCAGAATGTTCTCTTAGCCTCCTTCTCTTGGTGAACTCTTGCCAGTCCCCCCAAAGTCAGATGAGGCATGATCTCTAAGAAACTTTTCTTGACCCAACTTTGAACTTCCACATGATATTTCTACCTTGTGGCTGTGTTTGTATGTTCGATCTGCTGAATATCTACTGGTAGGCTCCTGGAAAGCAAGCTAATGGTCTTAATAATCTTTTCATCATTCTAGTCATTCCAAGGATCTAGTCCAGGCCCTGCTAAATAAATAGTGGCTGTTATTATTGTATTTATTACCCCTTTTATCTTTGGTCAAAATGATAGTACGAGCACCTCTAGTTATGAGTACTTACAGATCAGTTTCTCTGAAAGGCAATCTGAAGTGGAAATTTGTTGGGAAGAGCTCTCAGGATCAATCCCTCTAGAATAATGAATGAAGCAATATGTGGCAATGGAAGAAATTGGACTACGTTATTCCAAGGCTGCCATAACAAAGGCCTAAGTTAACCGCTCAGGGACCTTTGGAGCAGGGATGGCCCTGCACAGTTGTCCTGAGCTGTCCTCAGTTAGAGCAAGGAACCAAGTCTTTTCACTACACATCAACAAGTCAAAGCATGCAGGCAGCTCCTGACAGGGGACATGATATTGGATGAAGAGTCTCTTGTCTGCTGAGGGCAATGTGACTATTACTCATCATAGATTCCACAGCTGAGGAAATGCATGTTTCAGTCCTGGAGGGACAATGGATGGTGCAATCCAGTGTCCATCATGGTCCATACCAGTTGCTACTTGGATCTACCATCTTCATGTAAAGGGGCTTTCCTGACTAGCAAAAATGACAACTTCCCTGAAAGGTCTATACATACCCCAACATGGGTAAAGAGATGATATTCTTGTTTCTACTTCAGTTTTTTGTCGGTTTGGTGAGCATGAGTTCTGCCTAAGTAGATTTCTGAACCTAAAATTTGAGGCCCAGACTTAGACTCTTCGAGAACCTGCCAAGATATTTAAAAGCCTTTTGAAGGCATTTATAAGACTCTCCATTCAGATCTCTTTATGTAAATATAGCATTTCCTGAGTAATATAAATTTCTTAGAAATATAGTTATCTGCAGAGAAAAATTTAAAATGAACACACACACACACACACACACACACACACACACCACAATTTACCAAATTTATTGTTTCAGACCCTGCAAATTAGATCCTAGACTAGGAACCCGCTTCTTCCCCGACCCTGAAAGTAACTTGCAAACTCCTACCTGAAAAGCAAATCAGCCTCTCCTTTATGATAATTCTCTTTAAATGTAAAAGTTTTAAAATCAAAGATGGTAACCAAAACAAAGTGAAACCTTGTAAATTTAGAAATGTCTGAGATCTAAGGAGGGTATTTTATTTAGTTAAGTTACTTGCCTGGCAATTTCAGTTTGCAACCCCTCTACTGGAATTGGAGAGGCCAGTTAGAAGGTGAACGTCGGATGAAAGATTACTAGAAACTGAACTAAGGCAAAAATATAGCGATGAAGATGAGAGGGGTGGATTTGAGAGCCATTAGGGTACAAAATAAAGTATTTGATGTCTGTCCACATGACTGTAGTTCCATCACCTGGGCTTCCAAATGAAGCCAGTGACTAAAAAAGGAATATAGGAGGAAGGAGGCTCGGAGGAAGGTGGTATCTTTGTACTTAGGCATATTGGATTTTGAGTGTCCTTTAGAAGGCTGCATGGGGTGCTTAGGAAAGAAGTAAAGACTGAAGATACAAATTTAGAGCCATGAGCATATGGCTAATAGTTGAGATATGAAAGAAGTTGGGTTTTCCTAAAGAGCAATTAGAGTATTAGAAGACAAACCCTATGGTACACCAACATTTAAAGTGAACAGCAGAAAGAATCCAGCAAGGAAACAGACATGGTTAGGAAGTAGATGAATCAGAGTCAGCAATTCAGGCTGTGCTCAGGAGGTTAGTTCTTCCACTGGTCCCACCTGGCCTTCTTGCATCTGCAATCAGTGGCTGGTCAGTTAGGCACTCTGCTTCTGCAGGTGCTTTACAAGCATCTGGTTGTCTCACATTTGCCAGTGTTGTATTGGCCCAAGTAAGTCACATGGCTAATCCAGACTCAAGGGATGGAGAAACAGATTCTACCTCTTGATGGGAGTATCTATAATATCATCTTGCAAAGGCATAGATGGATGGAAGGAAGAAATCGTGGCCACCTTTAAAATCTACAAGATGATATTATTACTCTCATTTTAGAGATGGGAAAATGGAAGCACAGAGAGTTGAAATAACTTGCTTACGCTCGCAGAGCTAGGAAGTGGCAGAGCCAGGATTTCAACCTAGGTAGACTGTCTCAAGTCTGTACTTTATTAACTACATTATGCCACCTCTTGTAACTATGTTTATACCTCACGATAACAGACACTCAACAAAAATAGGCTCTCCGTTTCATAATATAAAAGGCAGCATCAAGAGGGGCTTCAGAAACCATTAATTTTAATAGAATAGAAAATGCTGTGTCAAAATATTAGGCATCCCTATCAATAATGACTTTCATGGATTAATATTGATTTTTAAGAACCAGGGATATTGATTGTAAACTTTATTTGGCCAAAGGCATAGCAACAGATATTGCTTTCAAAGTGACAAGAATTGGATAAAAATATAGGGCAAATCAAAACTAAAGGAGAAAAACAAAATTAGTAGCTTTTTGAAGGTAAGTTGGTTAATTATTTTTCCAGTTATCATTTGTTAGTTTTTTTTCATACATTAACTTGGAGCTCACAAACTGGCTGAATTTTAAATTAGCTAATGTGGAATTAAAATCTTAAGTAATGTGGTGACAGAAAGAAATCTAATTATGGGCGGTGAACAGACAATGCAATATATATATGACTTACTGGTAAATTGTACACTTGAAAGTTATTGGATTTTATTAATATCACCATAATAATAATTTAAAAATAAAACCATAAGTAAACACAATAACCTGAAACTCACAGGATAAGGTTCAGAGTTCAGATATGTGTTTCACTTCTCTCAGAGTCACAATAAAAGAGCGAGAGGGAAGGAAGTGCTCTAACTGAATTTATGGAAGATAAATGTTCAGGCATTCACAGGAAAGAGTTAAATATTCTTAAAGATGCTTGAGGGATATAGGTGGCAATAGCCATAGTGGATACTTGAGTGTGCATATGAATCATTAGTGGTGGGGGAGAAAGTTAACTGAAAAGTAGATTCTCAGGCCCATCCCAAAGTATTGTGATTCATCAGGTCTGGGATGAGTTCCAGCAAACCACACTTGCTGATCCCTAACTCCAGATGATTCTGATATAGATAAACCCCAGAGCACATTTTAAGAGTAGATGCCATAGACATTAAGCCTTGGAGGAAATGAAGAACAAAAGAGAGAGTAGAGCAGAATAAAGCCATTTAGGTAGATACTTGAATCCAAAATTTCAGTAGGATTATGTTTCCTATACATTATCAAAGATCATTTTTTTGTTTGAATAGAGGTCTTTGTTTATTAACCACTACTATTTTTCAGTAAAGTTTTCTTATACAAGTGAAATGATAAATGGGCATGTTCGGACATTGTAATATTGTATAAAATAACAAAGTGATGGACTAGAACCTACATGTTTATTTATCAACAGAGAACTGGCCAAATATATTTTGTAACAAATATACAATGGAATATTATGCAACTATGCAAAGAATGTGGATGAGGTACTAATAATCTCAAAAACATGTTAAATGAAGAAAGTGCAGAGGGGTATCTGTGGTATGTTGTGAACTTAAGTATGAAGGAGAGGAGCTGTGTATTAGTATCCACTTGTGTATACAGGAAAACAATCTCCGGAAGGCTATATGAGGAATTGGTCATTTATTGGGGGAAGGTGGGAACTGGCTAGATGAAGGTGGCAGAGGCGGGAGAGAGACTTCATTGTAATCATTTTTAGATTTTTAGATTCTTTAATCAGATGAGTGTATAATGATATATAATCTATTTAAAATATGAAATAAATGGAAGGGGGAAGAGAGAAATGAAGGAAAGAGGGAGGGAAGGAAAGTAGGGATGGAGGGAGGGAAAGGGACACACTTAGATTTTACTAGGGTCTACCTCAGGGCACTAGGAAGGCCATTTGGCTCAGGGTATGACATTTAGGAAGGGTCTCAAAATTCTATATACAAATGAGATTTTACCCACACAATCACAAATACTATATTTACCAGCAACTTTAAACTTGTGTCCCATTGCCAAGTCACACCTTCTATAGTATATTTTGAACTACTATTTCAATAAATACTTTAATTACCTTTTGAATAACAATTTATTCTTCATATTATGCTTTGTTTACAAATTTACTAGTTAAAATTATTAACTTGTAAATATTTAAGAAAACCTACACATCGAGTAATCATGTGTTTGCATTTATTCACTTATACATACAGTTGGGAGCTTCAAAAAGTAGTAATGGGCTGAACTTCTTTCTCTGTGGCTCTGCACCAGCCCTGACTTATTTGGAGTTAATGATTGTACTCAGGAAGGCAGTCTGGGGTCTTCTGAAGTTAAATACATGTTGATTCTTCATAGTAAGACCTCAAAGTCTGGTTTATGAACTTTTGTGTATGGGTTTGTATGTGAAGGTGTGTATTCACAAACTATTGCTGAGTTTGAGCTGTGAGTCTTTTCTCTCCTGATGGAAAGAGACTGTATGTTTTTAAGTTCCACGTCCCTAACTAGATAGAAGAGAGTCCGGAATTTCAGATTGTGCTACCTTCACAGGATATAGGTGTGTATTTACTAAAACAAACATGGCTGTACATATGTTCAGGCATCTCTTTGTGGAAAGGGTACAGGGTAAGTGGAAATGTTGCTTCCATTGTTCTTGTGAGGCAGTGTGGTTCAGTGGTTAGGGGTGCTGACTCCAGAGCCAGACAGCCTGGGCTCAAATTCAGCATCACTGTTAGCTGGAAAATCTGGGGCAAGTGATATTAATCTTTACAAGTCTCTATTTCCCCATTTGTACAGTGGGTATAAAATAAGTGTTCCTGTTAATAATTATATCTACCTCAGAGGATTGTTCCAAGGGTAAAAAATATAATAACTTTAGGCACTTAGAACAGTGCCTAGCGTACAATAGAAACTATGTAAATGTTAGCTGTTATCATTCTGTTAGACTCCTAACAGATCACACAGAACTGGCAATTTCCTAAGTGACACTTTTAGTTCATTCATTATTCAAACAACACATGATATCATGGCCACCTAGATCTATCAGGCACTATGCTAGGCTCTGGGCAACTAAAAAAATGTACATTTTCCATTGCGTTAGAAAAGAAAAACTGATTATTCATGTCTTTTCATGAACCTTTGTGACTTTATCTGGAGCACAATTTCAAGGCGTGTGACTAGGCTCTCTGGCTTATCTATAAAGAACTCTGTCACTTCATCAAGCATGAATAATGTAGAGAGTATATTGGAATTCCCCAAAGCCAGCTCTTCCTGGGCATGCATTTGTGTCAACCCTGCAATGGTCATAGCTGCCAAGATTGGTAGACTATGGTGACCTCAAGGTGGGGCTTGGTGTGGGGACATACAATTCCTGGAATTTGCCCTGTTAACTTCTTGGAGAGCCTCTGTCCTGCTTTCCAAAAGCTCTCCTCCATCTAGTCTAAAGCCCAGATAATGAGGCTACACATTTTACTCTGAAAATTCTGACTCTATTCCAGTTAAATCTTTTGTACATGTTGTTAAATGTCTTGCATTGTTAGAAGGGCCAAGGGGCTCCTGCAGTGCATTCTTTTTAATTTTACTTAAAAGGAATTCATGAGGCTCTTTCATTTCGCATTAAGGATGAGAATGTGGAAGGGGGAGAGTAGGGTACGAGAATTAACATTTATTTAGCACTTGCTCTATGCCAGAAAGTTTGTGTATGTTGTCTTTTGGGGAACCTAGCCTAGACTAAGGACTGCGAGGCCAGGGGCCACGTCTTTGCTTCTCTGTATATCCACTGCAGCAACTAGCACACCGTCTTGTCCATAGTAAGTGCTTCATGTGTCAAATGATATGAATATATACCTGTTATGTGTACCATGTCTGTCTGTCTATCTACATGTCTGTCTGTGTGTCTATGTATGTATGTATGTATGTATCTATCTATCTATCTATCTATCTATCTATCTAATTTTTGCTAAAGCTCATGTCATTTAAAAGTACACTTACCTTGGTTTTAGTTGAAGACCATCCCATAATTTCTATGTCAAAAATTGATTTTCTATTTACTATTATATGATAACTACAAAGCTAGTTAATTTGTTGTTGTAGTCCTTTGAACTTGAAGATGTTTTCAGTAGTGTGGATTAAGCACATCTGTGGGTTTGATGAAAATTAACTTTCTAATTAAAATGATTACATTGACCTTATTTCCATTACCATAAAACAGGACTCCCCTATCTTTCTATGTTGAAATCTTGGCATTGAAGAGCAGTTGAGGATGATGCATGCATATTGGAAAGTTGAACAAGGAGGGAGAGAGAAAGTGGGGTCACAGGAGGGAGCATACTGGCATCTCAAATTTCACCCCTTCCAACACTTCTTGGGTATTTCAGGTCAGAATTTAGAATTGAGATGAACTAATTGGAGATATTGTCTTCTGGGAATTGTTTATGCCTTGTAATTTAAATGTACATTAGGGCAGTGATTTCCAAAGTTTTGTCATTCTGTACTACCATCACAGTATTTGCTATACCTTTGCATTACCTGTACTAGTATTGATTTGATTTTTTTAATCAACTCTGTCTCTTACAATTAAATTATTTTTGGAAAAGGGACATCATATCATTAGCATAAAATTAGAGACAAGCATCACTTGTTAAATGTTGAATATACCTATAAAGGTAAATCTAATGAAAACAAAAGAAAATATTAGGAAAAATTCTAACTAAACCTGTCTTCTTTTATTTCTAAGCCTAAAGCGTTCTCCCTGTTTAGAGGGCTACTAGAACACCCAGCAGCAACGGAGAGTTTACCTTGGGTGTAATCAGAAGGAATGAAAATGAATTTTAAGAAGAACTTTTACCCTGTATAATTCAATGTATTTTAATACCTATCTGAGCCACCACCTAAAATTATCTCCCATAATATACATCATCACACACATCAGAGGAGAAAATTCTCATTCTCATGATTTTGACATTTACTGCATATCCATTTTTTTGGTTGTTGAAAACACCAGTCATAAAAATTAGAAGAAGTAGTCTTCCATGCAGTTTAGATATTTCAATTTGATGTGTCTGGTAAATATTTTCCAATTAAAAACACAACATCTTGTCCACCATAGCAGCAGCTGTCTACCACACTACCTTCTAACCAGCATCTCATGAAAGTATTGCTTCCAACTGCATACAGACTTCTCTCCAAGAGAAATTCTGATAAACATGGAATATTAGATCTCTTTATAATCCTAGTGATTAAAAAACTTTTTATTAAACTATAATATACATTATAATCTGCACATATCATAACAGTATATACAAGAATTTTTATAAACTGAATGAAACCTTATAACCAGCTCCCAGATCAAGAAATATTACCAATACCATAGAAGCCCTGCTGCGTGCTCCTTTTCAGTTATTTTTCTACTCCCCTCCCTCTGCCAAGGATCACCACAGTCCTGACTTCTAAGAACATTGATTAGTTTTACCTATTTTAATATTTATATAAAGAGAAGAATACTATATGTTCTTGTTGTGTTTGGCTTCTTTGCTCAACATTCTTTCTAAGATTCATCCATATTGCTGTTATAGTTATAAATTATTCATTTACATTTCTGCATAGGATTTCATTGAATACATGAATTTATTTATCCATTCCGCTGTTGATGGGCACTTGGAAATTTCCATTTGGGGGCCACTAGACTGCTGCTGTGAACATACTAGCACATGTCTTTTGATGAATATGTGTATGTCTTTCTGTTGGGTATACACATAGGAGGATTGAAGAGTCTAAAGCGTTATTTACATTCAACTTTAGTATCAGTTTTCCAAGAGGTTGTACCTGTTTACACTCCCATCAGTGATATATATGGATTCAGGTAGCTGCACATCCTTGCTAAGTCTTGGTATTTTCTGTCTTTTTCATTTCAGCCATTCTGGTGGAAAAGTAGTATATCATATTATGGTTTTAATTTGTAATTCCTTGATGACTTATGAAGATGGACACATTTCATATGCTTACTAGCTATTTGGATGTCTTCTTTTGTAAGTCTTATGGCCATTGTTTTATTAAGAGTCATTTTCTTGTTGATTTGTAAAAATTATTTGTATATTCTGGATATGTCAATTGTCTAATATAATCATTGCAAATATCTTCTTCAATTCTATGGTTGCTTTTTCATTCATACTCATGTCTTTTGATGAACAGAGTTCTCAATTTTAATATAATCTATCAATTTTTTTCTTTTGCATTTAGTGGTTTTTGTGTCCTATTTAAGAAATCTTTGCAAACTTAATTCTATGATGTTTTATCATATCTCAGTGATATTTTAGTGGCCACAAGTTCAGGTCATTTCTCATCTATAATAAATATCAATTTAGGTTGATACTTCAGTTACTTGTGAAAGATCCTTGAATATTTGGTTTCTGAGTAGAGTCTAATAACCAACAAATATGTCATGAGATGTCACATTGCAGTAAAATATTGTTTTCATCTTACTTATATTTTTGGGGTCACCTCCTAATTCTCAAATTGGGAAGATAATTCAAATTGTTGTTTACTCAACTCTTTTTTCAAAGTCAGCTTTACTAAAGAAAAAAACACCCATTCTGTACAAATAGGCCTTTGTCTGATGCTTTTTAGTAGCAAAGCATTCTCTTTCAGTGAATCTTATAACTTCATCTGCAATGGTTGGGAAATATTTCCTGCCATGTCAATAGTATTGTATTGTTATGAAGGTAACAACGATAGTAATAATGATAAGATGGTAAAGTGCCTACAGTGCACCAATACATTATGGAATAGGTACCATGGAAAGACACACTGCCAAGAATTTTGGCAGAGTGAATACAACACAGAATCTGAGGTTTACTATCTACCAGGAGTGACAGGAAAGTATAAAAAAAATGACTGAAATGTTTTATTGAGGAAGTTAACTCACCTGGAGTAAACTCATTTGATTTTCTATGCAGAACTGTTCTTTTTTGTACAGCTCTTCTCAAAGAACAGCAAAAGAAAAAACAAACAAACAAACAACAACAACAACAAAAACAAGCCAGAACGTATAGAGCCAAATATGTAAAAGGTTCAGTAGCTGAATGCAATTCTTTAATCTGATACTAACATTTGAAACAATACACAAATGGATAGCTCTGTTTTGTTAGTTCCTGCTCCGAATCTAGCTACCCCTTTCACTGATTATTTTGGAAGGCTAAATACTCTTCTCAAAGGCTGCCATTGATTAAAACCAGCTTAGAAAACTCTAAGCACTTCTGTGACAGCCAGTTTATAAGGCCTGTCAGAAAACCTGTCTACTTACCTTTTAATGTTGTTTTAACCAAAAGTGGCACTACCCTTTTTGGCATTAGACTTCACTTTGAAAAACTTTAGACACTGTGTAAAATCACAACTGCTTTCCACAGAAGACTGTCATCAGTTAACATGTTCACATAGAAATACCCAGGCATAGGGTTGGCAGAGTTAGCAAATAAAAATATAGGATACCCAATTAAATACGAATTTCAGATAAATAATGAATACTTTTTTTTTAAGTATACATATGTTCCATGCTTATACTAAATTCATATTTAACTGGGCACCTATATTTTATCTGGCATCCCTACCCAGACATTGAAGATAATTCTAGAAGAAGAGTTTCTGACACTGCTTTGTATAATGGTGGCATTACAAGACTAGACTACAGTCTCTCAAGGCAACTACCATGAGATTTTTTTGTAAAAAGAGGATCACCTTATCTTATTGTCAGCCTTCATAATGTTATAGCCAAGAAAAGCACATGTTAGGAGGTAACAAGCCATAAAAAGTATGTGGATTTCATTAGTCTTCATTGTTTATAACACCTTGACCAATCTCTTATATTAGTGAATAAACAGTTCCTTGTAATCTCTCTAAAATCAACCTATGCTTTTTTAATGAGTCAGATCAACTTTAAAGAGAAACATTCTTTATTGAGGTATGAATGACATGTAATAAACTGTACATATTTTATGCATACAACTCAATGAATTCGGGCCGATCAATTGGCTTTATTCGAATATCATAGGGAACAATGAATAAAATAAATGGGAAGTTGTACTACCATAACAACAAATGAAAAAGGGAATTCCCCACTGAAGATTTACCTTAACTTTGACCAGTTCCTGGTCTTTTTTCCTTTTATTACCCTGGTGGAGAGGTGTGAGATTACCTGAGGAAGTACCCCAGTGCCTCTTGTGTTTGTTTAACCATCGTCTAGTAATAGCACCTCATCATTACATAATCCAAGCAGTAAACGCCATTAGCACACAGACGGTTTATAGAAATGAGAGGGCTGAGGCTGTGATGCATGAGGCATGCAGTCAGGTGTTTTGTGTCCTTTCAAGTATTTTTCTAATGCTTATTACACAGTCACTTTTTTTCCTGACACAGTGTGCCTTCTATACTCAACATGAATTTCTTTTGAATCATTTTTCTTTGTGCTTTCAGTAATTTCCAGTTTTATTTTTAAAAGTGAAAAGTTACTTTTCTGTACAAGAAAATCAGTAGAAGAATTTTGTGAGCAAGCAGGAAAGGCAATTAGGTTCTCATTCGGGCAATAGTCTTTTCATAACAGAGTTTCTTTGGCCAATTATTTTTTCAAAAAATGTATGTTACTGAGTACAAAGTGAGATGCTTAAAGTTGGAAGAAAATTGAGAATTATTACTGCTTTTGCAAGTCTGAGTCTTGGCCTGAGGATGGAGAATAATTGGGACGTTGAGGATGGAGAATAATTGGGGCATTAAAGATGAAAGAATTGCTAAGAGGTTCAAAGAAAACAATCAAATGAAAAAAAAGAGAGAGAGTGAGGGAAACAATTATTAACTACGAAAACCTAATAGTTACATATGAAAGTCAATTTCTTCTTAATACACTATGTGACTTGGCTGTGAATAATATTTATATCATTATAATAAAATATGAATAATATTTATATCATTATAATAAAATATATGCTGATTTTTTTTTCTTTAACAAAAAGTTATAATCGATCACTATTGGGAAAATTGGGGATAGGAAGTGTGTGCATATCTGGGTGAAGGTGGAGAAAGAAGGGAGCCTGGTAATGGTGCCAAATATACAGTTTCCCTGGTAAGAAGTTAATAGAAAATACCTAACCCTTAAAACATCAAGAAATTGCTATAGTACATAGTTAACTTAGAAATATGGAGGTCAATACTAGAGGAAAAAGCTCAAAGAATATAAAGTGGTTTTTCTGGGGAGTAGGAATCAGGAATTAGAATACCTATGGAAAGGGATATTGCTTATTTAGTTATAAGCCTTGCAGTACTATTTGACCTTTTTACTCATATACATGTATTAGCTTAATAAAATTAAAATTTTAGTAAAATCAAGATCCCCCTAAACTAATATCAAAAATTTTTAAATGGTAATAAGTCAAAAAAAGGAGAGGATTATTTCGGGCAGGATATGAAACAAGTTTCGTGAATAGATTTTAGGACCATAACCTGTGCATGAGGATGGGACTTCCTAAATTTTGATAATGGTACTAGGTCTGCCTTAGGAGATTCTAGGTATAACTTGGTTTCCTTCTGTTCAGTTCTTTCTTGTTACTTGTTGCGAGTGAACAGCATTGACTCTTAGTGGACTGCAGACCGCCGGCCTTAACAAAGCTAACACGTCTAGGTCTATCGCATTCCGTTTTTCTAGAAATAAACATGGGAAATAAACATAAAGTTTTGGACCTTGTGGGTCCTTTTCTGATCTTAGAGTAAACTGGAAATTCATGCCTCTTTCCTTTCTTTGCTCTTTTTAAAAAGGTGAAGGAGATTCTGTTGGTGCTTGATGGGGAGAGCTTTTGCCAGATTAAGCATGTGGGGTGCTATGTAAATTGACAATACAATCAGCTTAATGAGACTCTGCCAACTTTCAGAATTGTTCAGTCCAGCTTCAGATTTCTGGAGATAAGAGAAAACTTAGTCTACTAGGCTTAGACTTAGGTTTAGATTGGGTTGCAGGTGCTTCCCACGTGGCTAGCAAAATCTCTTTAACTGCTAGAATTGGAAAAGCAGCCCAGGCTGAGCTAGGAGCATTTCTCATAGCTGTGCTAGGCCAGGTTTCCCCCAGGAACCAATTATCCTTTGACATCAAATACCCACCGGCCAGTGAAAGTTCTAACACACCTCGTGGTCCAGGTGGCTGCCCTTAGGAGAAGAAAGAGGCAGCGGAGATACAGTGCCAGTGAGCAGAGCTCTTGCAATGTGGGGTTATGTTCCTTCTTTTATGTCTTTACAAGAAAAGAAATTTGGAGTGTTTATTTGCTGCTATTGGTCCTTCTCCTCATCTTAGAGGCTCTGGGCCCATTTGCTGCAGTATAAAGGCAATTGTGCTACTTCTGTCACAGAGGGGACTGGACTGGGCCCTTCCCCAAATCTCCAGTGATAGCCCATGTCACATAGAGCTTGAGAGTCAAGTACAGTTTGCTGCTGGGGTGCCACATTCAAAAACATCTCCCTTAGACATTCCTAGATCTCAGGAGAAGTAGAAGCACACCTTATGTTAAGCCCAAAATGTAAAAATTGAGTCATAAAGTAACTTAGCAAATGGATATCTGCTTTGAGATAGGTGACTTTACAAAATATTTACCATAGGATATGTTAGACTATTAGATTGACAAAAAATTTCATATATAATAATCCTTTTCAGACATATATAGGACAATAGCGCTAGGGCTGGATATAAATGCTAACTAAAAAAAAAAAAATCACAGCTATACTTTATGGATGATTTTCTGCTATTACAGATTTTTTTTTTGCTTCCTACCTAAGTCCTATTTACACAACTAGACTAAATAATGTCCTTGAAGTCAAGGAATGTGTGACACATTTCTTTTTATCTCAGTTCCTAACCTATATCTTATGGTACTCAATATATGCTGTGTACTAATGATGACATTTACAAATACTTCTTGCTATATAAAATATTGATGAATTACCATCATAAAAATCTGAGTTAGATTAAGGGATTTTAGGTCATCTTCTTTTTGCTTATCTGCATATTCTAATTTTTCTATGATGATTGGGGGTGGGGGAGACTCTCTGCCCTCAACAATATTCTTCCCTCTTAAAGGGAAAGGGGTCACAAATGTACTTGAATGTGATAATAAAAATAAATAAAACAACCAAAGCTAACTTCTATTGAGCACTTACTACATGCCAGGAACTGCTTTAAGCGCTTTACATATATTAGCTCATTTAAACCAAAAAATGATTCTTCTAATCACAGATATCTCAACATTGTCTAGAGAAACATCCTGTGCTCAAAAGCTGGGTTACTTCCTGATTTTGTGTAAGCGGATCGACGTACTTTATGATTTGAATCATAACGATGCAGTAACACTTGTACATTCATTTGAAAGACTTTAGGGGAGTGGTCACTATATTGGCACAAAGGTGTGCCTTCACTCATAATAACAGTAGGTATCATAAGTAGAAGTGCAAACAAACTAAAGAAATTGTTTCTTATGATTAGAGATTTTGAAACAGAGTCAGCTGGTTTTCCATGTCACTGCTTCATGACATGAAGAGATTTTGCTCACTAGATAATAAATCTTCAAGTACTGCCCTGAATAAGTCATCTTATGAAGCACAGAGTGATCACACATACACTTGAAATGACTCCATTTAAAGTGAAAAACAACCTGTAACATACAAGGTTTTTGAGGTTGGCCGTCTAGCCCATCAGGCAGGCAGCAGAAGCTAGTTTACCCTACCTGTGATTCTCTAGTGTCTCCAGGGAAGCAAAAATCATATGTAATGAAAGCAAAGAGAAGTCAGTGTCAGCCCAGGGCCAACCCTTCACCCCACCCAAACCAGAAAAGCAGGAGCCTAATGCCATGGAATGTGCTGTGCTTCTTCCTCCTATCAGCCACCAGCTGGACTTAAAACTTCCTGAAGTATTCTGAAACTCAGGGAGAATGAAGTTGGGAGAAAAGGTCACACTGCACTGCCAGAAACTGGAGCAGTCACTGCAGGTACAACAGAATCTGTCATTTTAAAGAATCTATCACTTCGTTACTAGTAAGTAATGAAACCAATTACACCTGTTTAGGTTGGCCTATTGCCATTCTAGAACGTCTCTCCCCTCTGGCCCAGAGTGAAGAATAGGCACTACAGAGGGAAGGAGCAAGAGTGGCTAATGTTGGCAGAAAGGAGAATTGGAATTTTGGAGCTGGGAATTCTTCACACCTTCTACTTCTCGAAGAGGAAACAGAGGCACAGAGAAATTCAGAGACTTACCTAAGGTCACACAGCAGAGTCAGTATTGAAATCCAGACCTTTGGACTTTAAGTTCAATATGCTTTCACTTGGGACATTACCATTTTTTTTTTAAATAAAACAATGTAACATTTCAGAAAATTTGGAAATTTTAGCATTCATATTTATTTATTGAATGTCTACATGTACCGGGTTCTGCTCTAAACAAAACAATGTCCCTGTCCCATAGAACTAACATGTCAGTGGGGTAGACATAGAATGCATAAATAAACAAGTAATATACCATAGTCCCCAACCAATGTGGGTAATTGTTTATGAATAAAGGCCCTTATGGGAAGAAAATGTAACTAACATTGATTTCAATAGGAAAAAACATTTTTTTCTCTTGAGTCCCCAAATTAACACCAATTCTATTAAAATAGATATAGTTATATCAGTTATAAGATAGGTAAACAATTATCATAGGATGTATGTCTATACTCACAGAGCATCCATATGATACCTGGTGTTTATGTAATTAAATGTTTAATGCAAAAAGAAAAGATGGAAAATAAAGATTAAAAATGTGGATGATTAAAAAGATTTTTAAAAGATTAAAAATGATTCAAAGGATGAATATCTTCTTGAGCACTTTAAAAGAAGAAACTTAAGACAACTTGCCTGATTTCTAGGACTGCAAGGATGACACACAGGCACTTATGCTGAAGGTGCTCAGTGGCTTCCTAGCCCAAGAGATCCAAACCCATGCTCTAAATGTGAAGAATGCTCAAAAGCTGAAGTGGAAGTATTAAATAAAAATGATTAGGTCAACTTCTTATAACATACCCCATCCCTCTAACCCCCAACAGAGTTCTATACAGGGCAGGACTGAGTAGTATAATGACAGGTAGTGATAAATGGTAGGGGAACAAACAAAACATATAATACTATGTATATGTATATCTATATCCATATGATATGTTATATATAATATGTACATTTCCATATATATAATAAAAATAAAATATATATCAAGAGGATAGGGAATAATGGGGATGGAGCAGGAGGGCCACATCTAATACAGAATTAGGGAAAGGAAGGTCTGACTGATCAGAGGTGACATTTCAATATAGCTATGAATGACAGGCGAGAATGAGCCATGGAACTATCTAGGAAAAGAACATTTTGGCAAGAGAACAGTAAGTGCAAAGGCCCTGTGGTAGAGGTGGCTAGATATGCTCAAAGAATGGTGAGGAGGCTAGTGAGAGGGAGCCCAATGAGGGAAGGCAAAGTGGTAGAAGCTGGTGTTGGCCAGGTAGCCAGGTGCTCAGTTAGGGAGAGCCTTGCTGGCTATGCTCAAGATCTGAGTACTTTGGGAGCTAGTGGAAGATTTTAGTGCAAGGAGTGATACAATCAGATTCATATGTGAAAAACAGACTATGGGTCATGGAGATAAAAAGAGAATATCATGGGATTTAACTGAAAGAAGGGGATAGCTCGGGTTAGGGTTACAGTGGTACAGGGAGAAGTAGTTATATAGTATTTTAGTTGTATTTTGAATATAAAGCCAACAGGATCTGCTTTGAGTTGAATGTGAAACATCAGAGTAAAAGAGGAATCAGTACTATTAATAACAGCAACAGCCGACAGTAATTTAATGTATACTCTGTGCCAGACTCTACGTGCTTTTCATGTATTAATAACAACAGTACTACTGTCTTTCTAGTGCCTTCCTTATGCCAGATTCTAAATGCTTTAAGATACATTCACTCACATCTTCACAACAATTCCATAGGGTAGGCATTTTTATTTTCATTTTTGGATGAGAAAACTGAGGCACAGAGAAGTTTGATGGTTTATGTAAGGATGGCCCAGATAGGAAATGGTAGAGTTGAGCTTTGACCCAGGTAATCTAGCTGCAGAGTCAAGATTTGTAACCACTGTGCACAAAGCATCTTGTGATTACAAAGTTTTGACATGGGGTAATTGGGTAGGTGATGGTGCCATCGACTGACACAGGAATGTATGGGGCCAAGAAGCAGGTTTGGGGAATGGATATTGGGTTGGGGTTTGGCAATACAAAGTTTGAGATGCCTATTAGACCTTCAAGTGGAGATGTGTGACCACTGGATGTAAAATATCCAGAGTTCAGGGGAGAAGTCAGAGCTGGACAGAGCTATGTGGAACGATCAGCATGTAAATGGAATTTAAGGCTAAGGGAATGGATGAAATCACCTTCAGTGAGCGCTTTGGAGAGGACTAACCCCTGAGACACTCCAACATTTAGAGTTCAGGAATAGAAGGGAGCTCCTGCAAAGGAGACTGGGAAGAAACAACGTTGAGGCAGGAGGAGAACCAGAATGTGCTGGAAGCCAAGAGTTTCAAGAAGAGGACCATCCACTCTGAAATGCTGCTGAGAAGTCCAGTAAAGCAAGGATGTGTCAGTCCTCATGATGCTGAGTTTAACCACTGAATACAGTTCCTTCAAGTGGAGGAGTCCTTTTATTATTTACTCTCACATTTTCAGTTCCCTCTGCAGATAGCTCACTAAGTAGAGGAATAAAATTCATTGACTTCAAGTTACACTGTTAATTTGAGTTCAAATTAAATGCCTCTGGGGCACCAGAAACATAGAAGTAAGCAAATCACTGATTTTTTGCTCTTGAGAATAGACCAGGCCAGAAGGAAGAGGCATTGGAGAGGGCAAGAAGAGGAGGAGAAAGACTAAGAAACAGAAGAGAAGGAAGAAGGAGAAGACATTAATGATATTGATATCTGGGGGTTGCCTGATGAAGTTAGTCAGAACACCCCACAGAAAAGCCCCGGACAGTCATGAGTCACTTAACGATGGGGATACGTTCTGAGAAATGTGTCTTTAGGTGATTTCACATCATTGTGTGGACATCATAGAGTATACTTAAACCTAGATGGTACAGTTTATTTCATACACACCTAGGCTATGTGGTGCACCCTATTGTTCGTGGGCTACAAACCTGTACAGCATGTTTCTGGACTGAATACTGTAGGCAACTGTAACACAATTAAAAGTATTTCTGTATCTAAACATACCTAAACATAGAAAAGGTACAGTGAAAATACAATATAAAAGATAAAAATTGTACACCTGTATGTACAGGGCACTTGCCATGAATAGAGCTTGCAGGACTAGAAGTTGCTCTGCGTGAGTCAGTGAGTAAGTGGTGAGTGAATCTGAAGGCCTAGGACATGACTGTACACTGCTGCAGACTTGATAAACACTGTACACTTAAGCCAACTAAATTTATTAAAAAATGTTTTCTTTACTCAATAGTAAATTAACCTTAGCTTACTGTAACTTTTTAACTTTATAAACTTAAAAAAATTTTTAAACTTTTCCACTCTAATTACATTTAGCTGAACACAAATACCTTGTAGAAAAATATATCCTTATTCTGTATTAATAGCAGTGAGTAATGCATTATTCTACAACGTTACCACGGCTACGGCATCACTAGTGATAGGAATTGTTCAGATTCATTATAATCTTATGAGATCACGGTTGTATATGTGGTCTGTTGTTGATCAAAAATGTCATTATGTGGTGTATGACTGTAGTTGACAAACCTCCACTCAATGACCCATCAAGTATGAGAGGAGAATAAAGGCTTTTTCAGGCATGCTGGCTCTCAAAAGAATTACCTCCTATAGACTCTTTCTCAGGAAGCTACTAAATGGTGCGGACAGCCAAGACAAAGGAGCATACCAAAGAAGAAACATGAGATTCAGATAATAAGAGGTCAACTGGATAAAGACCAAGAAAACCTCTGGAGTATGATAAACTGAGATCCCAAGGCAATAACTGTGTAGCAGGTCTAGAGAGCAAACAGTCCACAGTGATTACGTGATGTATTGAGACATACTGAGTGTTGATTTACACTCTTGGGAAAGAGTTTGGGAAAGAGATGAATGGGGGAAGTATGCACGGGGGGTGGGGGTCTCCTCTTCTTTTTCTTTCTCTTTTTTTTTCTTTGAGTGTGTAGACATTCCCTTAGTCCCCAGTTTACAGTATAGAAGCTCAATCACAGTTGTGTCCAGTGCCCTCTGTCCAAAGTCTCTGTGGTTTAACCTCTTTTGTGAGTAAAGCTTATCTTTTGCTGGGGTGGGTGATGGGCAATTGCTCAGCAGCTGGAGTAGGTGAGGGAATGAGGGAAAATTTCCTCATGTACACAGATTTTTGACCAGTTCTCTTTCCTGTCTCTGTCCCCATCATCTTCCTCACTTCAAGAACTATTGTTATCTCCAATTTCTGATCCTTTCTGGGCTTCTGAGGCACAAGTGAACCTGTTTCTGGGCCTCCTGGATGCTGCTGGTTTAAATTTCAGCTTTCTCTGTCTTTTAAAGTAAGTTTCTACTTATTGATCTTCTTTTCGGCTTCCAAAATTTTATCCTTTTCTTTGATTTTCACTTTTTTCTATCATTTATGGTTTATGCTGTTTTTATTCCACTATAGTCATTTTAGTGAGATTTAGGAGGGAACAAAAGGTAAATATATGTGTTTAACCTGCCATGCTGTTTAAAAAACAGTTTTTTAAAAAATTTAAAATATTTGCAGGCAGTTTAATAAACAATTACAAAGCGAACAATCATTAATCAATACTCAAATCAAGAAATAAAACATTGCTAGCATCCTGAAAGCCCTCAGGTATCCCTTCCTGATGGCAAATAGATTTCCAAATTTCACTTTTAGAAATTTGGGGGAACTTCTTGATGCCAGCAAGCACTGTAAAGTAGGATCAGTATAACAGGTTTAGCATTTCCTTTAGGCAGTTAACAGTGCTCTGTTTTTTGAGGTTGCAAATATGAACAAGCACAGTCCCTTTTCCCAAGGAGCTTATCTCCCTTTCACAAGAATATCTAGCCAGCTCACCACCCTCCTACATGGGAAACTAGTCTCCCTTCCCAAACCTCAGAATGAATCTGTGCAGCCCCAGTGGGAACCCTGCTCTTCTGGCCACAGCCGATTGGATAGAGGTCTAGGGTCACGTGACCCAAGTTGCACCAACTGAATTTCCTCTCTGAGGTATTTAGAATTAGAATTGAAAGATGCTAATTGGTTTCTTCTGCTCACTAAATTAAGGGCATATAAGCACTGGCTTGGACATTTCTCACCATGTACCTGTGACAGTGCAGAGAAAACCCATCTGGAGAGACAGAGGGAAAAACAAGGCAGGCATCTAGAGTGTCTTTCCAGTTCCTGCTTTTGGACTTATGAGACAGTCCTACATTAAGAGCCTTTATTAAAACAACTATAGATGCATCTCGGACTCACTCCAGGACAAGGCTCAGCTCTTGCCAGGCTAACTTGAGACATGTCTGACACAAGCGAGAGTGGTACAGGTACAATCACTTTCAGGTTGAAGCTTCAGAAAAGGACAGTGGCTTGAACATGTAGACCTTGTTGACAGTGACCAAGAACTTGGAGATCTCAGAGTCACTGGAAGTTTCAAAGGCACCAGAGGTCTCAGAGACTGTGAAGGTCTTAAATGCTGCAGGGGTCTCAAAGACCACAGAGGTCTCAAAGACCCCAGAGGCTTAGGAGACAACTGCCAGTCATGTCTCACCTTCCACTAAATCGACTGATACCCAGGTCCTAGCAGCTGAAAAGAAGAGTCCAGCAGGCGACACCAAGAAGCAGAATGCTGACCCTCAGGCTGTGACAGTGCCTGCCACTGAGACAAGAAAGATCAGCTGTGTAGCTGATATGAAGGTCAATACCAAGGCCCTGAAGACTGAGGCTGCTGCCTCTCAGGCTCCAGAAGATGAATCGGAGCCTGAAGGTACAGCTGCCTAGGCTCAAGAGAGTCAGGATACTCAGCCTGAGGTCAAGGCCAAGAAAGCTTGGAAGGTGAAGCACCTGAATGGGAAAGAGGTTGGCAACAGTAATCAGATTCAGGCTTCTGGAACCACAGGTGGCCAAAGGGTCTTAAAGGCCCTAATGGCCTCAGTGGCCTGCAGGGCTTCAAGGGGTCCCATAGCCTTTTGTGCCCACAGAGTATCAAGAACTTGGTTGGCTGCTTGGGCCTGGAGGGCTTTGTTTTCTCTGAGATCTCCTAAGGCCTATAGGGGCAAGGCTCGCCACAGAGGTGCCAAGAGCCTGAAGTGCCACCACCTTATGAGGTGGCCCTTTTGCAAGGGAGAGCAAATGATTTAGTGAAGTATCTGTTGGTTAAAGACCAGACAAAGATTCCCATTAAGTGCTCAGACATGCTGAAGGACATCATCAAAGAATACACTGATGTGTACCCTGAAATTATTGAATGAGCAGGCTATTCCTTGGAGAAGGTATTTGGGATCCAACTGAAGGAAATCGATAAGAATGACCACCGTACATTCTTCTCAGCACCTTGGAGCCTACTGATGCAGGCATACTGGGAACAACCAAGGACTCTCCAAAGCTGGATCTTCTCATGGTGCTTCTTAGCATCATCTTCATGAATAGAAATCAGTCCAGTGAGGCTGTCATCTGGGAGATGCTGCACAAGTTGGGGCTGCACCCCAGGATACTTCATTCGCTTTGGGGGGATGTGAAGAAGCTCATTACTGATGAGCTTCAACAGAAGTCCCTGGACTATGCAAGAGTTCCTAATAGCAATCCCCCTGAGTATGAGTTCTTCTAGGGCCTGCATTCCTACTATAAGAGCAACAAGATGAAAGTCCTCAAGTTTGCCTGCAAGGTACAAAAGAAGGATCCCAAGGAATGGGCAGCTCAGTACCGAGAGGCAATGGAAGCAGATATGAAGCCTGTGGCTGAGGCTGCAGCTGAAGCCAAGGTGAGGGCCGAGATTAGAGCTCAAATGCATCTGGGCCTTGCAACTGAGATGAAGCTGATATTGGACCCTGGGCCAAAGCCCGGATCCAGGAAGGAGCTGAAGCTAAAGTCAAAGCCCAAGAGAGTAGTGGTGCCAGTACTGGTGCTGATGTCAGTGGTGGCTTTGGTGCCAGTGCCAGCTTGACCCCCACTTCCATATTTGGGCTCTTCGCTGGCCTCAGTGGAGCTGATGCCAGCAGCAGTGGCAGCTCTGGTGCCTGTGGTTTCTCTTACAAGTGAGATTTCAGGTATTGCTAATCTCAGCAGTATTTCTCTTCAAGCCAGGGTGCATTCTCAGGAACCTACTCAGCACGTCACTCTAGGCAGCTACTATCAATCAATTTAAGTTGGTACTCTACAATAAATCTATTTGCCATTTCTGAGTTTATTCCTTTTTTTGCTTTTTTTTGTTTTGTTTTGTTTTGTTTTTGGTTGGCTGTCACATTTTGGTATCACAATTAAAAGTGAATTGGGAAAGTTTCAAAACAAAAAAAAAAAAAAAACCCCAACTATAATACTATACCATATGAAGAGGGCTCAAAGCAGTAAAGAGAGTATATCTGGTTATAGAGCAGGTAGGATTAGAAGTAGTGAAATATTTTATGAAAATCTTTGACAGTTGAGATCACTGTAAATGATGGGTAAGAATCTTAACAGGAGGAGATGGGGTGAGAGTATTTATAAGTGAAAGGAACTATACAAGGGAGAGAAAAATTGGGGGCTGTGTTCCAAGAGAATGGGGATGATCATGTCTTCTAGTGAAAATTCAAGAGCTTCTTGAGCAGTTTTTATCCTTGCACGAGCTATGACACATGTCAGCACATTCTAGGTCCTTTTTCCACTTGAAAATAATTATCAGCAAGTGTCAGTTTATTTCCATTGGCCTCCCTCTAGTTACTTTGCCTTAAAAAACATTGAAGAGGCCATCCAAAAAAACTCCTGTATTTCTACAGGAGAAACCTACTCTAAAAAGATGTAATTAATAATACAATGCTATAATCTTCAGTATAAATTTCTTCCTCGTTTCCTTGTTTCAGGGTAAGTGGTAAAAAAACACCTCTCGTCGGTGTGAAATAAGTAATAGCAAATTCAAACATAGTTTTACTCCAGTGAAACCTGTTTGGTTCTGCTGGCACTCTTCTCAATATCTGTATCTATGGCCTTCAGATATAGCAGGCCACCCATTTTCAGGGCCACCAATTACTTTTCTGGGAATAAAGATATTTTCCCAAATTTTAAAAGCACACCAAAAATGGGATTTAAAAAAAGTGTATAAAATACCTATTGTGGTTTAAACAGCCATTTCCACAAACTGTTAAATGTGAATATACTTCTGAAACTTGAATGAACTATACAGTTATAAGGAATTTACATAAATTGTCATATTTTATATTTTTACATGTTTATAATTACAATGATTAGTGAGAGGTGTAAAACTGAACTCAGTAGAAGTTTTGGAGAGAAGCAAAAGAGTGAGATGAGAATTTGTACCACATAGCTAATATCGTTTACCGTACTTAGGGTAAGATCTAGTTTTTATACTAAAATAACTTTTAGGCAACAAGCTAATGAAGTTATGAATTTGAAGGAAGCTCATGTAACACCCTTAAATGTTGATTTGTTCATAATTTTAAGTATTATTTATTCCCAAACCAATCTTTATCATAGTCTTGTATTTAGAACTATGAGGTCAAAATCCTGTCCTTTTTTTCTGAGTGTCTAACACAGATATAATCTTATTACAACAGATATCACTGCAACATTTTTTTTTGTATCATAGATTTTTATATTCCAGTCATAAAATAGTACCATCTATATAACAAAATAATTTAGATAGTGCCTTGTATATAACCTTAATGAGCTTTGACTTTACTCCACTCTGTATGCTAAGTGTACTTCTAAAATCCATGCAAGCTGATTTTTTAAAAAGCATATCCCACTTCAAAGTGCACTTGAGAAATGCTTTCTTCAAGGGATATGAGCAATGAAGAAGGGGTTTGTTTGCTGTGACCAGGCACTACACCTGTCTGCTCTGTGCTCTTGTAGGTCCTGTCTGTTTCTATGTGGCCCTAGTTCCAGTGGTCTTCTGAGTAATTCCTTAAGAGAGTAGCTGTTTGAAAACTCAAGAGGAAAAACTGAAGACTATCAACTTTAAGTACAGAAGGGCAAAAGTAGGAACTAGTCATTGTTACAGTTGATTTGTGTTTTTAAATCTGTGAACTTCTAATTACTTCAAAAATTACTTTCTCCTATGATGAAAAAAGAAATTTAATTAAATTGCCTGTCATACATACTTAGGAAAATACAAAATGACGGCACTGGAGCAATTCTCAAGAAGCCTCTGAACCAACACACCCAGTGGCTGGCTTCAGACCAGAGCACCACCCAATTAGCTCCAAAAATGACACACCCAAAAGGTAGACTCAGCAGGCACCAGAGCCCCACTAAAGCAGATCCCAATCCATGGTGTCAGCCCATGCATAACAGCTCGTCTGCTGTAGTCATGGCCAATCCTCAGAGCCAGTCAGCCTGAGGGTCAGTCCCACCCACTGACATGGCAACAGCAGTCAAGGCTCAACTAGAATAGGAGGGCCAAGGAGACTTTACCACTGGGCCTCAAAGGACACCTAGTACATGAGGCCATCCTGCCAAGACAGGAAGATGTAGCAGATTTACCAAATACATAGAAACAAACAGGGAGTCAGCAAAAATAAGGAGACAAATATGTTCCAAATGAAAAAACAGGAGAAGACTCCAGAAAAAGAACTAAACAAAATGGAAACAAGCAATCTATCAGATACAGAGTTCAAAACGCTGGTTATAAGGATGCTTGATGAACTTAGGAGAATAGATGAACTCAATGAGAATCTCAACAAAGAATAGAAACCATAAAAAAGAACCACTCAGAAATGAAGACTAAAATAACTGATATGAAAAACACCAGGTGGAATCAACAACAGATTAAATGAAGCACAGGATCAAATCAGCAATTTAGAAGACAAGGTAGCAGAAAACACCCAGTCAGAACAGAAAAAAGAAAAAGGAATAAAAAGATATGAGGATAGTTTATGGGACCCCTGGGACATGAAGCATAACAACATTCGCATCATAAGGGTACCATAGGATAAGAGAGAGAATAATGGATCGTAAACCTATTTGAAGAAATAATGACTGAAAACTTCCCAAACCTGGTGAAGGAAATAGACATATAAGTTAAGGAAGTACAGAGAGTCCCAAACAAGATGAACCCAAAGAGGCCCAC
Organism: Pteropus medius; assembly: GCF_902729225.1. Taxonomy (NCBI): domain Eukaryota; kingdom Metazoa; phylum Chordata; class Mammalia; order Chiroptera; family Pteropodidae; genus Pteropus; species Pteropus medius. The sequence goes on from NW_024347791.1 coordinate 9,074,944, forward strand.
ACAAAAGCACATCATAATTAAAAAGCCAAAGATAAAAAACAAAGGGAGAATCATAAAAGCCACAAGAGAAAGGCAGTTAGTTACCTACAAAGGAGCTCCCATAAAACTGTCAGCTGATTTCTAAACAAAGTTTGCAGACCAGAAGAGACCGGGAAGAAATATTCAAAGGGATGAAAAGTAAGGATCTAAAACCAAGATTACCCCACAAGGCTATCATTTAGAATCAGAGGAGGAATAAAGAGCTTTCCAGATAAGAAAAAGCTAAAGGAGTTCATCGCTACCAAACCAGTATTACAAGAAATATTAAAGAGACTTCTTTAAGAAGAAGGAAAGAAGATTTAAAAAAAATGAATAATAAAATGGCAATAACTACATACCTATCAATAATTACTTTAAATGTAAATGAATTAAATGCTTCAATCAAAAGGCGTAGGGTAGTTGAGTGGATAGGAAAACAAGACCCATACATATGCTGCCCACAAGAAACCCACTTCAGATTGAAAGACACACAGAGACTGAAAGTAAAGGAATGGAAAAGGATATTTCATGCAAATGGAAAAATAAAAAAGCTGTGATAGCAAAATCAGAGAAAATAGACTTTAAATTAAAGTCTATACAAGAGATAAAGGTTATTTCATAACAATAAAAAGATGAATCCAACAAGAGAATATAACCCTCGTAAATCATTAAACATGCCACATACTAACACCCATATTATAAAGCAATTATTGATGGACATATAGGGAGAGAGCAACAGTAATACAGTCATAGTAGGGGTTTTTAACACCCCATTGACATCAATGGTAGATCATCTAGACAGAAAATCAACAAAGCAGCAGCAGCCTTACATGACACATTAGACCAGATGGATTTAATTGATATTTTTAGAACATTTCACCCTAAAGCGGCAGAATATACATTATTTTGAAGCATGTATAGAACATTTTCCAGGATAGACCACTTGTTAGGCCACAAAATAAATCTCAGCAAATTTAAGAAGATTAAAATCAAGCATCTTCTCCAGTTACAATGTTATAAAACTAGAAATGGATTACATGAAGAAAACTAAAGAACATGCAAACAAATGGAAGCTAAATAACATGATACTAATGAATGGGTAACAAGGAGATCAATGAAGAAATCAAAAGATGCCTTGAGACAAATGAAAATGAAACACAATGTCCCCAAACCTGTGGGACACAGACAAAGCAATATTAAGAGGGAAATTCATAGCAATACAGGCCTACCTCAAGAAACAAGAAAAATCTCAAATAAACAATTTAACATTACACTAAAGAAACTAGGAAAAGAGCAACAAACAAAGTCCAAAGTGAGTAAAAGAAAGGACCTAATAAAGATCAGAGCAGAAATAAACAAAATAGAGTATAAATAAAAAAGTACAAAAGATCAATGAAGCCAAGAGCCGGTTCTCTGTAAAGATAAACAAAAATGATGAACCTCTAGCCAGACACATCAAGAAAAAAAGAGAGGACACAGACACAGATAAATAAAATCACAAATAAAAGAGAAATGACAAGTAATACCACGGAAATACAAAGGAATATGAGAAAATACTACAAATAATTATATGCCAACAAATTGGACAACCTGGAAGAAATGGGTAAAGTCCTAGAAATGTGCAATCTTATAAGATTGAATCAAGAAGACATAAAATCTGAACAGAATAACTACTAATGAAATCAAATCAGTAATCAAAAAACTCTCCCCCCCCACAAAAAACAAAATCCTGGACCAGATGGATTCACAGGTAAATTTTACCAAACAGTCAAAAATTAACATCTATCCTCAAATGTTTTCAAAATATTGAAGAGAGAAAGCTCCCAAACTCATTTTTTGAGGCTAGCAATACCTTGATTACAAAACCAGACAAAGACATTACCAAAAAAAAAAAAAAAAAAAAAAAAATTATAGGCCAATATCCCTGATGAACATAGATGCCAAAATCCTCAACAAAATATTAGCGAATTGAATTCAGCAATTCATTAAAGAGATCATACACTATGATCAAGTGGGATTTATTTCCAGGATGTCAGTTTGGTTTAATATCTGCAGATCAATTAATGTGATACATAAACATTATAAAGGATAAAATAAAATAAAGGATAAAAATCATATGATCCTATCAATAGATGCTGGAAAAGCATTTAACAACATCCGGCATCCATTTATGATAAAAACTTTCAGCAAAGTGGGAATAGAACATACGTCAACAATGATGGCCACATATGACAAGCCCACAGCTAATATCATATTCAACAGAGAAAAGGTAAAAGTATTTTCCTTAAAATCGGAACAAGATAGACATCCATTTTCACCACTTTGTTCAACATTGTATTGAAAGACATATGCACAGCAATCATACAAGAAAAAGAAAGAAAAGCCATCCAAACTGGAAATGAGGTAAAACTGTAATTAATTGCAGATGACATAAAACTGTATATAGAGAACCCTAGAGATTCCACCAAAAAATTATTAAATCACATAAATGAATTCAGTAAAGTAGCAGGATACAAAATAAATTTTCAGAAATCAGTTTTATTTTTCTACACCAATAAAAAACTATCAGAGAAATTAGGGAAACAACTGCATCAAAAAACAAAACAAAACAAAACATAGGCATAAATTTAACCAAGGAGGTAAAAGACCTGTACTCAGAAAATTATAAGGCATTGAAAAAAGAAATTGAAGGATACAAATAAATGGATGCATATATTGTGCTCATGGCTAGGAAGAATTAATGTTGTTAAAATGTCCATACTACCCAAAGCAATCTGTAGATTCAATGCAATCCCTATGAAAATACCAATGATATTTTTCACAGAAGTAGAACAAATAATCCTAAAATTTATATGGAACCATAAAAAACTCCGAATAGTCAAAGCAATCTTGAGAAAGAACAATGGTGAAAGTATCATGCTACCTGATATCAAACTATACTACAAGGCTGTAGTAATCAAAACAGCATTGCACTGGCACAAAAACGGACACATTGATCAGTGGAATAGAATAGAGAGCCCAGAAATAATCTCACACCTATATGGTCAATTAATCTATGACAAAAGGCAAGAATGTACAATGGCTAAAGACAGTGTCTTAAATAAATGGTACTAGGAAAACCTGACAGACATATGCAAAAAACAAAAACGAAAAGAGAGATTAGACCATCTTCTTATACCATATATGAGTAAACTCAATATGGATTAAAGACTTAAATGTAAGTCCAAAACCCATAAAACTTCTAGAAGAAAACATAAGTAGTAAACTCTTTGACATTGCTCTTAGTAATTTTTTTGCGGGATGGCGGGGGGAGGATGTGTCTCCTCAGGCAAGGGAAACAAAAGAAAAATTAAACAAATGGATCTATATCAAACTAAAAGTTTTTGCACAGCAAGCCATCAACATAACAAGAAGACAACCTACTGAATGGGAAAGAATATTCACCAATGATACATCTGATAAGTGGTTAATATCCAAAATATATAAAGAACTCATACAACTTAATACCAGAAAAAGAAACAATCCAATTAAAGGATGAACAGGACCTGAACAGACATTTCTCCAAAGAGGACATACAGATGGCCAATAGATGTATGAAAAAATGCTCAACATCACTAATCATTAGAGAAATGCAAAGTAAGATCACAATGAGATATCATCTCACATCTGTCAGAATGGCTTTCATCAATAAATCAACATACAAGTGTTGGTGAGGTTGTGGAGAAGAAAGAACCCTTGTGCACTGTTGGTAGGATTACAAATTGGTGCAGCCAATTTTTGTAGAGAACAGAATAGAGGTTCCTCAAATAATTAAAAAAATCAAACTACCTTATGACCCAGTAATTCCACCTCTGCATATTTATCTGAAGAAATCAAAAACACTAATTAAAAAAGACCTATGTATCCCTATGTTCATTGCACTGTTACTTATAATAGCAAGATATGGAAGCAACCTAAGTGTCCATTAATAGACGAATGGATAAAGAAGAGGTAGTACATATATCCAATGGAATATTACTTGGACATAAAAAGAATGAAATTTTAGCATTTGCGACAACGTGAGTGGACCTAGAGGGTATTATGCATAAAAACAGACACATTGATCAGTGGAATAGAATAGTGAAATAAGTCAGACAGAGAAAGACAAATGCCATGTGATTTCACTTATATGTGGAATCAAAAAAAACAAACCAACAAATAAAACAGGAACAGATTGATAGATACAGAGACAAAACTGATGGTTGCCAGATAGGAGGGGGCTTAGGGGACTCAGTGTAAAGGTGACAGGATTAAGAAATACAAATTGGCAGTTACAAAATAGTCATGGGGATGTAAATACAGCATAGGAATATAGTCAATAATATCATAATAACTATGTATGGTGTCAGGTGGGCACTAGACTTATTAGGGGGATTACTTTGTAAATTATATAATGTCTGTGCTTTACACCTGAAACATATAATATTGAATTTAAACTAATTGAAAATGTTTTTAATTTTTAAAAATACAATAGAAAATACAATTTTTGAATAAAAAGATTTTGATGTTTTCTCAGCTGAATTTTCTTTTTGTGTGTGAAATGAACAAACAACCTTGTATATTCAAAGGCTCATGAATAGAGAATTCATTTATTCTTTTTGAAAACATTGTTTGAATATGTATATCAGACATTTGAAGGATCTGAAAGATATATACGTAGTTCATGACATTATGTAAATGTAATAAAGCAAGAAAAATAGGGAAAACAAACTGTTTCTAATAGTGGTACTTCCAAGATATCTCTTACATCAGCCCCATTGTCAATAAATTAGAAAGCAGCTAAACAATTACACAGTGCCAGCACTTACAGTGCCAGGGGACATTTCACCTTCATTATATCGCCCACATATAATCTCATTTAATCCTCTATAACTCCATGAGAAAAGAGTTATTATCCGCATTTTAGATATAAGAAACTAAGGCATAGAAACTAAGGCCCAAGATATCATGACTAATTGATGGTTTAAGCGAGTGGAGTTTAATCTCAGGGTATTATTCTAACAAGACTACAAAGATATATTGGTCATTAGCTGCCCGAGGTTCTCTTCTTAATTCTAAATAGCTAAAGAAAATGAGTTTTGTTTAAATAGCATTTTCTCATATCTAGAGCTATTGGCTTTAAAGGAAGTTCCCAGAAAGTAGATTCAATTACTAGAAGGGTTATGCTTACAGGTTGCTGTCTTTCTAAACATATATGTAGATAGGTAAATATATATAATATATAAATATGATAAATTTTACACTGTTGGGACATAATTCCAAACCACATATTTTTTCAAGTAATTGCATTATTTGAATTTAACTTTTATTTCTCTCTTTCTTTGTGAAAATGTTATACAAATAATACCAGTTTACAAAAAAAAATTTAAATTTTATATAGCTTTACATACTGGGCTGGGCGAAATGCATTATGTGGATTGTTTACCAAGGGCCAGCTGGTAAGTTATATAGACGTATGAAAATGGACATGGATGGCCTGAAATAGACCTTTCCCTGGGCACATTTGGCTGGAAGGTCTATTTTAAAAGAAAAACCTAAGATCACATTGCTTTACAAGTGTGACTCATGTGTTGTTAGTAATATTTCAAGGCAAGCCACTTAAAATGTGTCCTCAGTACTGATACTGGAAACGATCTTGTATCCCACATGCTTTCGAGTGTCATTTAAGTGCATATGTTTATGCCTTCATTTAACTCGTATCTACATTTGGACAGTACAAAGTACAGCATGTGATTAAGAGAACAAACTGAAATCAGAACTGAATTGAAAATCTTAATCTCCAACATTTCCTTGGGCAAGTGATTTAACCTTTCTAAACCAGTTTCCTCATTTGAAAAATGGAGATGATTCATATCTCAAGGGTAATAGTAAGAATTATACTAGTTGATGTATGAGTGCCAAGCATGTTATGTATCACGTGGAAAGCCTCAATAAATAGTAGGTAGTATTAATACAACAGCAACAATCATTTCTATGAGAGACTGTTGGGCATCAAAAATGATTGTTGAATGAAAACGCAGGAAACCAATGGCAGGGACTTCTTCATCTCGTTTATAACTGCTTGCCTGCCTAAGGACTGGCACCTCAGATGAGTGCACAGTCTACCCAGTCGCCCATTAATTTATCAAATAAGGCAATCTGAAAACTCCAGGCGTATCTTCTTATCAGGACCCTGACTTTTGAACTGTAAAGGCGTGACAACTGCCCTTCGACCAACACTCCCCCATCGGTCGCCTGCTCATTTAAATGGTGCATCCCTTCGGGTGCAGTTGACAAAATTTGCGCCGAGCGCTCCCTGTGGATTCGCGGGACGTGGCTAAAGGCTCCAGTTCTCACCTGCGCAGGTGTCCGCGGTGACAGGGAGATCAGGGCAATTCGGGTCTGGCACCTGGTGAGCGCTCAGCGCTGCGTGGGGGCTTCCCGAAGTCCCAGATCTAGGGGCTCTGTTGGCTGCTGTAGGTGCAGAGGCTGCTGCGGGCGCATATCCCCTTTCCCCTTTCGCTGGGTTCTCGGAACCCGCGGGAACCGACACCTGGAGGACGCCTCCCATCCCCGTAGGGCGCCACGCCCCCGTGCCCTGGGCGCGGGGAAATAAGCAGTGAGCGCCAGGCCGCCCAGGTAAAGCTCCAGGTCAAGCTACGCGCCTCGGAGTCGCCAGTTACGCACAGAGCCCCGGCGGCCGTGTGGCCATGGACGCGTCGCGGGGTATCGGCTCCTTCGGGGTTTGGGACTACGTGGTGTTTGCCGCCATGCTGGTCATCTCCGCGGTCATCGGCATCTACTACGCCTTCGCGGGGAACAGCCAGCACACCTCCAAAGAATTTCTGATGGGTGGTCGCAGCATGAACCCTGTGCCTGTGGCGTTGTCCCTCACCGCCAGCTTTATGTCAGCCGTCACCGTCCTGGGCACTCCCACCGACGTCTACCGTTTTGGAGTCATATTCAGCCTCTTTGGCATCACCTACTTCCTTGTGGTGGTCATCAGCGCGGAGGTCTTCCTCCCGGTGTTCTACAGATTGGGAATTACCAGCACTTACGAGGTAAAGGGCGAGGGGGTTGGGGAAAGAAGGGGGGAGGATTTGTCAAGCTCCTGGAGGGATTTTCCTGGGGGCAGACTCACCTCCAAGGCGAAATCTCTCCCTGCCCATCGCCTTCCCCGCCCTCCCCTTTTGGGAAGAGGTGTGCTTTAAGGAGAAAAAATACGGAACTTACTCTCAGGATCTCAGTCAACAGAGACTTCCAAAGTGATCTGGACTTGTGCTCCTCTAGGGCCCTTTCTGCTTTGACGACTTTGATTCCAAGTCAAGGGGAAAGATTTTAAAACTTTTTATCTTGGTGGAGGGTAAGTCGTTCAAGTCTCAGCTCCTCCTCCCTAAAATGAATCCCCTTGTTCCAGGTCCTCAGCCACTCCTCGCTTTTCCAGGATTGATGGAGAAACATTTGTACTGTCCCCTTCTTCCCCCTCCACACACCCAAAGAGAGGCTGGTGCTCCAGTGGTTAAGGGGCGGTATCTCTTGTCTCACCTGTGTTTGAGACCAGATTCTGCCACTTACTAGCTGGGTAACCTTGGGTGACTTTTTCTCTTTCTTTCTTTCTTTCTTTCTTTCTTTCTTTCTTTCTTTCTTTCTTTCTTTCTTTCTTTTTTTCTTTCACCTAACTGCTTTTTCTTTCTTTCTTTCTTTCTTTCTTTCTTTCTTTTCTTTCTTTCTTTCTTTCTCTTTCTTTCTTTCCTTCTTTCTTTCTTTCCTTCTTTCTTTCTTTCTTTCTTTCTTTCTTTCTTTTCTTTCTTTTATAACTTTCTTTCTTTCTTTCTTTTCTTTCTTTCTTTCTTTTCTTCTTTCCTTCCTTCCTTCCCTCCTTCCTTCTTCCTTCCTTCCTTCTTCTTCCTTCCTTCTTCCTTCAGCCTAGCTTCCTTCCTTCTCAACATTTTGTGCCTATTCTTCATCTTAAAATGGAAATAATAATACCACCTATTTCATCCTGTTCTTGGGAAGATTAAATGAGATGATGCAAGTGTAGCATTTAGAATAGTGTCTGGCACAGGGTAAGTGCTGATTAAATGTTGGCTGTAAGTTTTGTCGTGATGGTGGTAAAGAGGGTTATCTTGGAATCACTGGGAAAATGTGGCTGCAAGGTTCTTAAACAGCTCTACCTTGTCTGTGGAAAGATGATTAAGGAAAACCGTCTTTTCTATTGCATAGGTCCACTGGAATAGCTTTTCTCGAGTTGTCTTCAGGAAAGGGCTTTGCAAAGACCGTAAATGTTTGGTTTAGTTCAAAGAGCTATTGAATGGGAATGCCAAGGATAAAAGCTCAGGGGACTAGTGGACCTCTTCAATCAGGCACTAACCCAGGAGCCACATACACAAACCTGCAGATGTTTCCTCTCTAACAGACGATTATCCTCATTCTCAGCAGCTGCCTCTGTTTTTGAGTTTTATGGTGTTCGCTCCAATCTAAAGCCACTGAAAGGTGGTTTCCTAGTGAGGTTGGTTTAACTTGTGCTTTGAACAGGGCCCCAGTGGCACAATAAGTGTTGGTGACAAAGTACATGGGCTCTAGTAACATTATCTAGGACATGGCATCCCTGGGACACCATTGCCTTCCATTTAATCTGGTCATTGAGTTTGGGAGAGTTTAATCATCAACCCAGAAGTGAGCAGGATGGAATCTCTCTGTTTTGCTCAAACATAACAAACTGGCTGCCCCAGGCCAAACTCAGTCTTGAGTCTTTTTTTTTTTTCCTTTTGACCCTCATGTTGAAAAAAAAATTAATTTAGAATTTAATAATGGTGAAAAGTCAAATAAAACTTCAGATTCTGGCTTCTTTTGAAAACCCAAAAGGCTGGTGACATTGGGCTCACATTCCCTGTGGCTGCAGGAAGCCAGTTTACAGCCTTTACTATCGCTCTCTATTTCTATATTGAGGCTTCATCATTGTGTTTGCATGGTTACTTTCTTCTATAGCGAAATCGTCATTTGCATTATGTCTTTATCAAAAATGCAAAAGGAAAAATGGACAGGGGCAAAGGGAATTCTTGTTTCAAGTTATGAGAGAACATATATCTTAGTGTAAGGAATATTCCAACACGTTAATATATGAACACCTGGCCAAAGCCACGTATTATCTCACAGGACCCATAAGCATTTGAGCCTGTGAGCTCTGTCCAAAACTCAGAAAGGGTTTGAAAAATATGGTGAGAGAACTTTAGTACTCACAGATGAAATGCTGCTCACTGATCTATGCCTCTCCAAGGCAGCAAGCAACATTAAGTCAACCAGAAACAGATTTCCCACACATTTCCAATGGTGGAGGCTAAGTTAGCAGGGTTCTAGCTAAATACTGGCAAAAAGCTAACATTTACAAAATGCTTAATACATGCTAAAATACTGGGCTGATAGTTTTCTATATGTTATCTAACTCAATCCTCAAAACAGTCCTTATAAGGGAGGAACTATGAGAGCCCCATTTTGCAGACAGACTCAAAGTAAGCTAAGCTACGTAAGAGAGCATAAGGCAGTGTAGACACTTTCCTAGAAGCTGTGCAGTGGTGCATATTGGCTGCTTCTGAAGGCTCTCATGAGTCTTCTTGAGGAATATTTGTTTAATGCTGAGAGGTGGAGTCGCCTATACAGAATAAGAAGTCTAGCATTGAGTGATACTGGCATTCTTGCTCAAGTATGAAATCTCTCCATATATACAGTTCGTTAGTCGAAATTGGCTCTTGGGAGCGTTTTTGATATTTCTCACTGCCTTCAAAGTGTAGTCCTGATAGGTATTTAGCAACTTCCAGACCCACAGCCAAGAAGTAAAATTCAAGAATGCAGTTTCATTTGTCACTTCTTCAGTATCTTTCTGGATTCAGCAAAATCCGTGTGTTTGAACCGTGTTATCCAGACTCTCTCTTTTTCTTTCTTTTTTTAATATTCAGAAGTCTTAGCATCCCTAAGTTAGTCAAGTTCTGAAGACCATGAGAGATCTTGATTGATAATAGTCACCTTCTGTAGTTTTGTCCAGAAATCCTAGAGCCTACTGCTTGCTCAGTGACCTGGACTTCTGGGAAGTCTCCAGGTGTTTCTTATTAGCCCAGTAACAACGATAGCTGAGATAGTGATAGACTTTTTGATTATGGCTTAAGGTGGTCTTATGTGAGCTTAAATCTATAGGTTTGCCTGGATCCAGGTGATCACACACCCACACACTCACACACACACATACACACACACACACACACACTCACGTTATTTGGTACAACTTGCTACATTCTTACCTTCATTACATTTTCTCTTTGGCTTTAGTCTCTAACAATGTGGATACGGGTACCTAGAAAAGGCAAAGACTTCTCTGTCTATTCATGCACATTCATTTTTAAATAGAGTTTTATAAAACAGCTCTGAAGAGAGGACACTGCCCTTTTTCCAGGCTTCAAGACACTTCTTGAGTTTTCTAAAAAGCCTTCCAAATTATCTTTAGATGATTTTGACACATCTAATTCACTGAGATTCAAATTCTCAAGGCTTATGGATTTGGATACTAGCTTGTTCATGTCTTCTAAATGAACAATTTACAACATTTTCCACCCATTTATTCCATTTGAAAGTCTCCAAAACCCTGCAAAGTAAGAGGGAAAAGAATTATTTCTGTGATTCTCATTTTCAAGAGAAGGAACCTGAGATTTCGAGTGATTGCCCCAAGCTTGTGGAGTCAGGAGTAAAGCCGCGACAAGAGCTGGAACACGTCCCCTAATGTGCTACACTGCACCATATATTTTTTACCTATCAGTTATTTTTGGAGGTCCTACTATGTGTCAGTGCTACCCACTCACTCTGTATGTGTCTTAGACACATGGTCGGTTTGGTTACTTGTTTATTTTGAACAATGTTGTGTTATATATACAAATTTTGGCATCAAATGGTCCTAGATTTGCATTGTGGCTCTGACAGTTTTTAGGTTGCAACCTTAGTGTTCTGTATGAGCCCCCGTGTCCTCGTGTGCTTATACAGAGTACCTTCCTGTGGAGTTGTTGAGAGGCCAGTGTTCAAAGCAAATACTCTATAAATGTTAGCTGTGATTATGGAGCAAAAATATACAGTGTTTTTCCTCTGATTATTACCTAACATCAGTTTTCCTTCTTTTTTCCCCTGCTATATGAAAAGACTTGTCAGTCTTAAAATTCTCTCCACATGTAGTAATAATATTTAAAGAATGTCTTGGACCTCAGCTTTCTTCCAGCTCCGAAATTCTAGAATTCTATAGTACATTATGATATATAATATAGGAGATAAGCAGACTATATCATAAGATATAGCAGATGTCAAGGAGAGTAGGAAGATTGGTAGGGTTGTTGGCTCTAAACATAAACTTACCTGTGCTGATTTAAGTTAAAATTTATTGGAAGGATATGGGAATAGCACATATAACAAAGGGAAAAGCCGAATGAACATACTAAAAAGGACAGAACCCAGGGCAGACTCTCCAGGCCCCTTGTCAGAATCAATATGCTGCTCCAATCATTTTCTGTCTTTATATCTTGCCTCCGTGAGTCAAATACCCATTAGGAAGAACAGCTGATTGGCTGAGCTTGGGTCATGTGACTCCATCTTGGTCAGAAGAGGCAGGGCACCTTGATTGATAATTTCGTCACAATTGCCTGCAGTGGGAGAGCGTTGATTCCCCTAGTGAATCAAAGGAAATGTATGGAGTCAATATCAAAAGCAAGGGGAAAACAACATTTTGCTCATTCTAAAAATGCAGATCATAATTCCATTTATATGGCATTCTGGAAAAGGCAAAACTAGGGATCGAGAACAAGGATTACTAAGATTCAGGGGCAAGAAGAGGGTTTGACTACAAAGGAGCAACATGAGAAAGTTTTCTGTGGGCGAGGGAATTGTTCTGTATGTGCTAAAACCTATTGAACTTTAGTCTAAAACAAGACTCAATTTTTATGTATGTAAATAAAAATAATAGGAAAATAGAGAAGACATATTAGTTATGAAATGGCTATAAATTTCTAACTTTTACTTCTTAAGCTGATTAAAAAATGTGTCCAGAGGTTTCACATATTAACCATTTTTCCTTTCTTGTAAACAGTATTTAGAACTTCGATTTAACAAATATGTTCGTCTCTGTGGAACAATTTTCTACATTGTTCAAACAGTAAGTAGCTCTCCATTAGTTTATTTTATCTTTTGTCATCTAAAATGTTTTTAACGAAGGCATCCGGGCCAAGCTCTTTTGGTAAACACATGAAAGATGAAAAAGAGATGTTGCAAATAGTAGGAAACAAAAAAGTTTGAAAAAGTTGACAGAAGAAGACATTAGGAAATAATTTTCTTTGTTTGAAAGCATACTTTAAACAATGAATCAGCTCTCTTTTAAATTGAACCATAAGACCCAATTGAAGCAGTCACTGAGTGTGAAACTGCAGAACCATGCACCCCAGAGGTATTTTTAAAGTCAAGTACACAATCCAGTAATTCACGAATATGAAAGTATAGGTTTACTGATTGACACAAATGGAAAGCAAAGATTTACCAAGCAGTCAGTGACAGAGAATGCTCCCCACTGTTCATATTCATCCAGGCCGCTGGTGGCTTGTCATGATTGTTGTCACATAATTTATATCTCTTCCTCTTGGCAGCTAAGTGCTTTAGGGATGGGTTTGCTAATAAAGTCTAGGAAGGCATTTTTGTTCTCATCTCTATTTACAATACCGTTTCTCCAACCAAAAGCTACCTAAGCATTGCTACGACGTAACAGAGTACCTTTGTAAATTATTTAACTGGACTCCATTTTAAATCTTTGTAAATTACATGACTTAAATTATATCAGTCTTTAACACTTGCAGTGTAAAAGGAAGGGAACCTTTGAGGTCTGGTAGAGATCCTGTCACAGAACTGAGGCTTATAGCTTATATTCTCGAACAGTTCAGAGCCTCTTTGGATCATTGTTAGAAGTGCCAATAGAAATGAAAAGTGAGGACTGGTGTTAAGAAAATGTGGCCTGTGATCATGTTTTCAAATCTTCAACTAGGAGAGAATAATGACTGGAAAGCTAGTTCATTCTTGCAAAAGGCGGGAAGTTTTAGTATGTCCCATTTGAAAGACTTCTATCGATCAACCCATGTCATGTAATCAAACATTCAAATAATACATAATATGTTTTTTTATATGTTTTTATAGAGTAATCATAGAATTAGCTTCTATGTGGTATATTTGAAAGGTTAAGTGTAATGAAAATATAATTCTGAGAAAAAAGACATTTATCTTATTCACTATTATACCTTAGATTAATAAATATTTGTGAAATGTGTGAATGAGAAAAATGAACAATATAAAAAAGATGGAATACAGTTTTGATTGGCTTTCAGGAGTTTTTAGTGCAGATTTACACTTTTGTTTAATGTGCAAACTTTACAAACCAGTTTCTAAAATTTTTACTATTTTTCTAATTAATTATGCAGTGATTAATAGCAGTTTGAAGTATGAGGGACCATCTACTTTTAAATTTGTATTCTTTCTTTTTAATTGTTTTAGATCTAGGAAGATTTATTTTACCTGAGTTGATAGATCAATGACTACACTAAACACCACATGAAAAGTCCATATTTTTACACAAAATTGGTCATAAAAGATTTTTTAACCTATGGCCACACCACAAATGGAAAAGGAGAATCAACTTCACTAAAATAAAAATTTTCAAGTTACAAACAAATTTTATTAAGTATATTGAAACTGCTGTTTTAATTCATAATTGAACTTATAGAAAAATATTGATATTTTATTTTATAATTTATACCATTTATTTAGTTTTCTTTTCCCTCCCTAGGTTCTATATACTGGAATTGTTATTTATGCTCCTGCCCTGGCTTTGAATCAAGGTACATTTTAGAGTTTACCAATTATGTCACATTTTGGGCTTCATTTTTAATAGACCTTATTCTTTCTTTGGTGAGGTGGGGTGATGGAGGGATGCTTCCAATAATCTGTATCAGTTTGAGGTAGGAAATGTGGGTTCAGGGTGTACACTAGTGGTTTCTTTGGGTTCCTGGATCTATAGCTCCAAAAGGTCTGTAGATTAGTGGAAGGACAGACCTCACTGGGCAGTAATTCCCTGAGATGTACCAAACAGCCATTCTCCATTCCTTCAGAATGAGCGCCTCCTATAGTCTAAATCATAAATGACCACATTTCCTCCCTTTATGACTAAAACCAGATCCCTTCTTGAAGAGACTTCTGTGTTTGGCCTAGTTACACTGTAAAATCTGGCAGAGAGAGAGAAGCTATGCTTCTCTCCACTTCTGATGTGGTCCAGAAAGCAAAACAAATAAGTTTGTGTGATTTGAAATATCAGACAGTGCTCCTAGTGACAAAAGGACAGATCTTTATAGTGTCCTTATAAACAAAGGTATCAAGGTTGTGCTAATCAGCAAATTACTATACTCTCTAGATCCGGGCAGATAATAGCAGTAAAACTGGGATAGTTTACTGAGGCATAGGTGCGTGTTAGTCATATCCTCAAAAGGTTTTGGGGAAACCCTCTATCCTTTGAATTCTTATCAGTCAGAAGTGAGTTTACCTCTGAAACTTCCTTGTAAAATGGACGAGTGGACTCTGATGGAAAGAATGTAGTGCAGTTCCTGGAATTAATATGAAATGAAAAAAAATCTGCTAACTCCACTCTAATTTTTTTATTTCATGATGAATAGAGAGTAGTTATCATCTAAGTTTATAAAGCACGACAGTATCATTACAAAGAACTTCATTATATAATGTGCTCTTGACCTCTAAATATTAGGCATGTTCCATATCAATATTACCAACATCGTGAGTGGATCATTTCATATGTAAAAAACTGAGCCATAAACTTTATGTTACCTCTTGGCTTTAAGTGTAATTAAAGATGTTGGCTTTAGGGTTTCAAAGTGCAGTTCTTGGAAAAAGAGAATACCTTCAGTCTGTGAAGACGTCGAGGATTCTATTCTTATCACTTTATTGGAATAAGTTAGAAGCCAAGGGACTGCCCTTTGACCACTCACATATCAATTGTGGATTTCACGATGACAAAGGCAGTAGGCGCAAGCTTAGACGCATTACTTGGTTTGCAAAGGGTTCTCAGTAGAAACTTGTTTAACTGAATTGGAACCTAACATTTTCTAGGTATAATCTATTTGTTTTTATATGGGAAACTTCAAACATGTACTAAAATAGAATAATGTGTTGAACCCTAATGTACCCTTTCCACTAATAATTATCAACTCTTGATTTAATACACTCCATGTTCCCCTTACTAGATAATTTTGCTGTGAATCTGAGATATTTTATCATTTTATCTAAATTTAATATGTCTTTTAAAAATAAGGATGTACTTTTTTTTTTATTGTGGTATAATTGACACATAAGATTACATAAGTTTCAGGTGTAAAATATAATGATTTGATAGTTGTATATTTTGAAAAATGATCACCACAATAAGTTAACATCTGTCACCGTACATAGTTATACAATTTTTTTGCTTGTGATGAGAGCTTTTAAGATCTACTCCCTTAGCAACTTTCAAATATACAACACAGTATTATTAACTATGGGCTCCATGCTGTGCGTCATATCTATGACATATATCGTGTAACTGGAACTCTGTACCAGGATGTGTTTTTTTAAATACAGTTATACCATCATCGTTAGTAAAACATTAATTCCTTAATATCGTCAATATAAAGTCTGTGTTAGGTTTCCCTGATTTCTTTCCCCGAGTTTCTTAGAATCAGGATCCAAATAAATTTATGCAATTGTAATTAGTTGATTTGTCTCTTGAAGTTTCTCTCTTGCTTTTTAAAATTGAAAATCATTTTTATTGAGAGATAGCTTATATACAATAAAATGCACAGAGCTTAAGTATACAATTGGATAAATTTTGACTATTTTATACACGTGTTCACCACTCAACTCAAGATACAGAATATTTCCATCATCCAATCCCAGAAAATTTTCTTGTGCTTCTTTCTAATATATCCCTACTATTCTGAGCAGCCAGTTTCTGATTTTTATCACCATAAATTCCTGTTCTCAGAATTTTTTAAATAAATGGAATCATATAGTACCTTTTTTGCATCTGGTTTCTTTTGCTGAAGAAAATGTTTTTGGGACATTGATTCATGTTGCTACGTGTACCAGTACTTTATTCCTTTTTATTGGTTGTATTTGTCATATGTACTTATCAAAATCTGTTTATCCATTCTCTTGTCTATGGACATTGCTTGTGTCCAGTTTTAGGCTATTGTGAATTAAGGCTGCTAAGCACATTCTTGTACAGCTTTTGTTTCATTTTGCTTTGCTTCATGACACATGTTTTCATTTTTATTGAGTGAATACCTGGAAGCAGTATAAAATTAAATGTATATCTGTTCAGATCTAGCACGGAGTAGATGCATGTATGAAATTTAAGAGAAACTGGCAAATAGCTCTTCTAGGTGGTTGTTCCATTTTACATGCCCATCCCACAATGGATGAGAGTTTTGGTTACTGCACACCCTTGCCAACATTTTGTATTTGTCTTTTGATTTTGGCTATTCTAGTTATATGCTCTATTTTTTTGTGGTTTTAATTTGCATTTTCCCAATGACTATTAATGTTGAGCTTACTAGCTCATGGAATAATAAAATGAATAGGAAAAGAAATTCACCTAGTAAAAGGTGGGCAAAATTTGAACAGACACTTTACAAAAGCAAATATTCTTTCAGTCCTTTATTTGGTAAATTTATTCATTTACCCAGGGCTTTTAAAATTCTCTTGGTAATGTTTAATGGTTTTTGATATCAAAGTCTTATACATATTTCTTAGATTTATTTCTCGACATTTGATGTTTTCGATGCTATTGCAATGTTATTATTTTATAATACCATTTTCTAATTATTCATCGTTGCAAGTATATAAAAATAGTCAATTTTTATATGTTGATCTTCTATCCTGAGAACTTGCTAAATTTACTTATTAATTCAAGTAAGTTTTTTATATATTACTAGATTTGATTTGTAATATTTTGTTAAGGATTTTTATAGTCTATGAGGAATGTTGATCTGAAATTTACTTTTCCTTTAGTGTCTTTGTCAGGACTTTTGTTTTAGTTATGCTTATTCATAAATGAGTTGGAAAGTGTTCCCTCTTCTATTTTCTGAAAGAGTTTATATAAAATTGTATATTTCTTTCTTAAATGTTTGATAAAATTCACAATGAAGGCATCTGGGCCTGATGTTAGTTTTTGTAGCAAGGTTTTGGTTTATGGATTCAATTTTTAAAATAAAAATAGTTATTTATATATATTTTCTAATTCTTATTGAGTCAGTTTTGGTGAACTGTTTTTCAGAGAATTAATTCTTTTTATCTAACTTATCAAATTCATTGGCATAAATTTGTTTATAATATTCTCTTGTTATCCTCTTAATGTTTATATGGTATCTATAGTCCCTTCTAATTATTCTTAACATTGATATCTTTTCTCTTTTTTCCTTGATGTGTCTTGCTAGTCTTTTATTGGTGTTTTAATTTTTTCTAAGAACCAATTTTTGGCTTTGATTTACTTGTTTTGCTTTCTATTTCATTAATTTGTGCTATTATATTTATAATATTACAAATATCTTCTACTTTGGGTTTTAATTTTCTAGCTTCTTAAGATAGAAACTTGGATTACTAATTTAAAATTTTTATTTTCTAATGTAAACATTTAAAGTTATAGATATTTCTTTAAGTACTGCTTTATCTGCATCTCAGATTTTGATATGTTTTTGTTATTCAGTTCAAAATATTTTCTAATTTTTCTTGTGATTTCTTTTACCCACATGTTATTTAGAAGTGTGTTACATAATTTTCAAATATTCTATTATTTTCTAACATATCTTTTTATTAGTAATTTTAAAATTAATACTGCTTTGGTCAAAGAATTATTATGATTTTAGTTCTTTGAAATTTATTGAGATTTGTTTTATGGCCCAGGATATAGTCTATCTTGCCAAACATTCCATGTACTCTTATAAAGAATGTGTATTGTGTAGTTGTTGGGTGTAATGTTTTATAAATATGAAAGGTTCAGTTGGTTTATAGTGTTTTTCAAATCTTCAATGTCTTTACTATTTTTTTTTTTACTTGCATCAATTACTGAAGAGGGATATTAACATATCCAAATATAACTGTTAATTTTTTCCTTTTCTCCTGTTCTGTCACTTTTTACTAGATATATTTTGAAGCTCTTTTTTTAAATAATTTTTTAGTTTTTAGTTATAGTTGGCATACAATACTATATTAGTTTCAGGTGTTCAACATAGTGATTAGACATCTATATAACTCACAAAGTGGTCATCCCCAATGACTCAAGTGTCCCTCTGACACTGTACATAGTTTTTATAATATTATTGGCTGTATTCCTTATAATATATTTTCTATCACCATGACTATTTTGTAATTACCAATTTGTACTTCTTAATACCTTCCCCTCTTTTTAGTGATCCCCCCACACCCTTCCATCTGGTAACCCTCAAAATGTTCTATGTATCTATGAGTTTGTTTCTGTTTGTTTGTTTTGTTCTTTAGATTCCACATATACGTGCAATCTTAAGGCATTTGTCTTACTCTATCTGACTTAGTCCACTCAGCACACTACCCTCTAGGTCCATCATGATATATCTTTTTCCATCCCCTTACTTTTAATCTGTGTGTGTCTTTTAATCTGAAGAGAGTCTCTTGTAGGCAGCCTATGTAAGGGTCTTGTTTTCTTATTCATTCAGCCACCCTATCTTTTGATTGAAGCATTTAATTTTTTTTCTTTTGAAGTACTTGTTGATAGATATGTAGTTATTGCTATTCTTTATTTAGACTTTCGATACATGTATTTTTCTTCTACTTAAAGAAGTCCCTCCAACATTTCCTATAATACTGGTTTGGTGGTGATGAACTCCTTTAGCTTTTTCTTTTCTGGGAAGCTTTTTATCTGTCCTTCAATTCTAAATGATAGCCTTGCTGAGTAAAGTAATCTTGGTTGTATGTCCTGGGTTTTCATCACTTTGAATATTTTGTGCCAAACCCTTCTGGTCTGTAAAGTTTCTGTTGAGAAATCGACTGACAGTCTTATGTGATTCCCTTGTATGTAACTAATTGCTTTTCTCTTACTGCTTTTAAGATTCTCTCTTTGAATTTAACCTTTGGCATTTAAATTATGATGTGTCTTAATGTGGGCCTCTTTGGGTTCATCTTGCTTGGAACACCCTGAACTTCCTGATATTGTATGTCTATTTATCTCAAGTCAGGGAAATTTTCCATCATTATTTCTTCAAACAGGTTTTCAATTCCTTGCTCTCTCTCTTCTCCTTCTGGTACCCCTGTGATGCAAATGTTGTTATGCTTGACATTGTCCCAGAGGCTTCTTAAACTATCTTCAATTTTTTGGATCATTTCTTGTTGCTGTTTGGGTATCCTCTGCTATCCTGTCTTTTATGTTGCTGAGTCAATCCTTCATTTCAACCACTCTGTTGATTCCCTCTAATGTACTCTTCAACTCAGATTGTATTCTTCATTTCTGACTGGCTCACTATGATGTTTTCTATTTTCATTTTTATGCTTTTTAAAATCTCTTTGTTAAAGTTCTCACTTGAGTTCATCTACTCTTCCCCTAAGTTCTTTGAACATCCTTGTAACCAGTGTTTTCAACTCAGCATCTGATAGATTGCTTGTCTCCATTTTGATGAATTCTTTTTCTAGAGCTTTGTTCTGTTCTTTCATGTGGGACATGCTTCTTTGTCTTCCCATTTTGGCTGCCTCCTTGTATCTGTTGCTATGTATTAGGTAGGGCTCCCAAGTCTCCTGGTCTTAGTAGAGTAACTTTATATAGTAGGTGTGCTGTGGCACAGACCTGGAAGGGGTCCAGCTGTAGGCCAAGTTCAACTGTAGCCTGTATACCTCTGGGGCCACCTAGTGAGAGTCACCAAGCAGTCCACATATGGAGCCACCCATGCTGAGCCTATAGATGCCTTGAGGGCCCAAGTCTGAAACCAAGGCCAGCTGCCACTGGTGCGAGCCTTGGGGCTACTCAGCAAGAGGTACAGAGCACTCGAGGCCAGAGGCTGCTTCTTTGGGCTTTGTGAGCCTTTGAGAGATTTTATGAACATTCACAGCAGGAGCCAAGATAGCTCGTTTATATGGAACAAATTACTGGAAGTGGCTTGAGTGGGACCACCGGTTGAGAGAGGCAGAGTCTTAGGGAATCCCCTGGGTGGAGCTATCTGTTTTATCTAGATTGTTGGCACCTGCATCTGTAGGCTGGGATGGGGCAGGGCTCAACAAAGGTATAATGGCTTCTGCTTGCACCTCTGTCTGGTCTCAAGCTGCCCCTCCAGCCCTCGCCTTGAGCCAGATAGCTCAGCATCTCCCTGGTACCCCTCGGGCAGCTGCCCCAGTGCTGGAGTTCAGAACGAGTGAGTCAGCAAGTAAGACAAGTCTCCACTTCCCGCTGCTCTCCATCTCACTCAGCCACAACCTTCACTGGTTTTCACAGCCAGAGGTTGTGGGGACTTCTCGTTTCAGCAGTGGAACTCTGGGCTGGGGAACCCAGTGTGCAGCTCTTCAGGTGGGGGAGGCGGCTCTGCTGCTAAGATGGCCCTCCCGGTTCTTGATCACCACACGGGGTTTTGGGACCACACTGTTTCTCATCTCTGCCCCACCTACCATTTTCAGGTGACCTGTTATTTGTGGTGACCTAGTTGTAGTGCTTCTGTTCAGCTGACCTCTGGTGACTCTATGTACTGGTTGTTCTGTAGTTTTGTTAAAACTTTGGTGTGGTTGCTAGAAGAGACATGTACATCTTCTATCTTAATCTATGTCATCTCGAGAGTCTAGCCTGACTCTTTTGAAACACTTTTAAAATCTATTTTAATTTACAATCTCCCTCCTTTTTTTAAAATTACAATTTATTTGTTGAAGAAATTGGGTCATTTGCTCTGTCAGGTTTTCCAGATTGTTGGTTTTACGGATTGTATCACCATGAGGTTATTTAATGTTCCCTAGTCCTCTATATTTTTTTGTAAACTAATAGTTAGATCTAGAAGCTTTCTCAGACTCCAGTTCAACTTTTTAGAAAGAATATTTTGTAAGGGGTGTCATTTATTTCCTTCAAAATTCACAGAATGTTAGTCTTTGTAAATTTTTTTTTTTATTATTGGCCATTAATGATCATTCTAGGTCTATTATTTCATCAGGACTTATAAAATGGGATATTGTCATTCTATAATTCCTCCTTAATTAGTTAAGGAAAGCAATTGACCTTTGCACATTAACTTGTATCCTGCAACTTTACTATATTTGCTAATCAGTTCCAGGAGATGTTTTGCTGATTCTTTCAGACTTTCGACATAGATGATCATGCCATCTATGAAAAAAGAGAGTTTTTTTCCTTCCTTTACCATCTGTATACTTTCTATTTCCTTTTCTTGCCTTATTGTATAAGCAAGGATTTCCAGTATGATGTTGAAAAGGAGTGGTGAGAGAGGACATCTTTGCCTTGTATTTGATCTTAGTGGGAAAGCTTCCATTTTCTCACTATTAAGTATGATATTAGCAGTAGGTTTTTTGTAGACAATTTTTATCAAGTTGAGGTATTTCCTCTCTACTCCTAGTTTACTGAGAGTTTTTATCATGAATGGGTGTTCAATTTTGTCTAAATCTTTTCCTGAATCTATTGATATGATAACGTGATTTTTCTTTTTTAGTCTGTTGATGTGATGGATTCCATTAATTGATTTAAAATGCTGAACCAGCTTTGCATACCTGGGATAAATCCCACTTGGTCATGGTGTGTAATTCTTTTTATATTTTTTTGTTTCAATTTGCTATTATTTTATTGAGAATTTTTATACCTATGTTCATGAGAGATATTGGTCTGCAGTTTTCTTGTAATGTCTTTATCTAGTTTTGGTATTAGGGTAATGCTGGCCTCATAGAATGAATTAGGAAGTACTTTCTCTTTTTCTATCCTCTGAAAGAAATTGTAGAACTGGTATAATTTCTTCCTTAGATGATTGTTATGATTCACTAGTGAATCCATTTGGGCCTGGAGCTTTCTGCTTTGGATATTGATTCAATATCTTTAATAGATATAGGCCTATTCAGATAATCTATTTCTTCTTGTATGGGTTGTGGCAGATTGTGTCTTTCAAGGAATTGGTCCATTATCAAATTTGTGAGCATAGAGTTGTTACCCTTCTATTTAAAAAAAATATAATATGCCCCTCCACTTCTTAGATAAATGGTAGCAAATTATATAGACTTCTCTATCTTGGTCTCATTTTAGTAACATACACAACTTGTCTTTGAAGAACTGTTTTCTTTGAACCATGATGACAAATACCCTAGGATTCCATTCAGTCTGGGTAACCACTTCATAGTATTAAGCAGTTTCTTAGTTTAATTTCAATGTAAGCTTTTTCACGTATTTAATTTAGCCAGTGTTGAATCGTGAATGACATCTGAGGGTAGAATCCAGGTCTATTTAACTAATGAAATAGAATTTTAAACTCCATTTGTTTTGGTACATTCGGTGAGATTTGGACCTAGTTCTAGGTGAGTGGGTATAGAGGTAGGTGTCCAATAAATGATATAGCTTCCCTCTGATGATTTTTTTAGAAGTATTTTTATTGTGCATGTTTCAGTTATCTGTGCATTTTCTTTTCTTCTGCAGTCACAGGACTTCATCTGTGGGGCGCTGTGGTAGCTACAGGGGTGGTCTGCACATTCTACTGCACACTGGTATGTCAAAAACGTTATTTATCCTTTCACTCTTCACATTTGCTTTTCTGAACTGAAAATTCCAATTAGTTGTGTGCTGTAGTCTGGGTTGTTCATACCTACTCTCCTCCCTCCCTCAGCGTAACTTTTTTTGCAAGGAACATTCAATCTGGAATAAAATTTGATTCTTTTTGTAGAACATTGATCATAACTGAAATTTTTTTCTTTCATCTGAACCATACAATGGTATCTAATGTTTTCTAATCTACCTTTTCTGTTTCTAAGTTAATATAGCTGTGTTTCTAATTTTCCTTAGCTTAGAAATCTAAGATAATATTCTATTGCCTTTAGACAGTCAAAATATTTAAGAACCAGTATGGCATGGGCACTGATATTATTATGAATGCAGGTCCTTAGCAGTTGTGCAAGTCTTATGGGATCCTTGTTAGTCTAGGTCTTAAACCTTTAATTGCTGGACCTTTTAGAAGATGGGTCATCAAGGAGAGGCTGGTTCAGCCAAGGTCAAAGGGACTGGAGGGGAATTCTCAGGACATTTGTGGCAGCGACTAGTATAAAACAATTTCAGTATTACAACAACTGGTATGACCTTCTGTGTCCATACTGGTTGAATATCAGCCCTACCTATGGGATAAAATCTATGATATTGCTGTTTGAAATTTGATTCTTAAGTTTCTTCCCAAGAATGTCTCCATACCACCCCACCTACTCCAAAATATATATATCTGGCCACACTGAACATGTCATGTACTTTGACCCATCTGTGCTTTCTCCTATGCTTTTTTTTCTTCTGAGGGAACCTTCCTTCTTTGCCTCTCTTATGATTGAAGGTTCGGCTTAAATATCACCTTCTCTTTAAGGCTCTCCCAACCTGACTACTTCCCTTCGATGTACTTCTTGGCCAAGATCCACGGCCAAGATCCATTTATTAACATTGTCAAGCGTAATATGTAAGCATGTAGATGCTTAATAATGTCTGATAGAAGTATTAACCTAAATACTCTTTGCCCTCAAAGGGTGGCCTTAAAGCGGTTGTCTGGACAGATGTTTTTCAAGTTGGGATCATGTTGGCTGGATTTTTGTCTGTGTTTATAAGAGCTACGGTGGTTCAAGGTGGAATCAACACTATTCTAAATGATGCCTATAAAGGTGGAAGATTAAACTTCTGGAAGTAAGTTTCTATTTATCTCTTGGTTAATAGAACATTGTTTTTGTTTTTTTGTGTAAAAATAATTTCTTTATTGAAACAGCAAGTTTATGTTATAAAACAAACAAACCACTAAGTACGGAAATTTGAAGCTGGCAAGTAAGCATGTAAAGAGTTTTCACTAGGTCAGTTAGAGGTTAAAACAGTCAGATGGTACTTAGTTTTAGGATAGCGCTTCCTCCTGGGAAGGGATTGGTAGCAAAACAGTATTTTCTTCTACATATAAAAGTTTGGAATAGGTGGAAGGGTGGAGTGTGGTGATAAGGAAAGTGATAGTGGAAAGATAAAAGAAGGAAACTTCTTAAGAGAAAACCTCCAAAAGACAATGATTCCATCTTGACCGTTCTTTGTTTCAAACAGTTCTATTTTTGAATTTCTCTTTGATATTGCCCTGGCAATATATTACTACATTATTACTATGCCATATATATAATGTAATCTGCACTGTATACTATTATATATTATTTCAAGAGAATTGACTAGAACACTTATGGCTGATGCCTCAAATGTCAGTATAGTACTATACTATATAGTATATGGTATAACATGTACATGGTATAACATTACACAGCTGTTCAGTTTTCCTAAAGAAAGGCTGATGGGGAAACTAGACATTTTACCACAAATATGCCACACAATTTAAAAGAATATTTAAAACACTTTACCTTTTGAGTCATTAGCATCATTCTTATGCATCATGTTCAGTTTGGAGAGGGGCTCCTTTTGATGTGGATCAGCTCATTTTTTCTTTAAGCATCCCTCTTTTTAGATAAGCAATCTGAGATTATCGGCAAGAAGAAAGAAGAATCATTTTGCTCTTGGTGCATCTCTTCTGCCTTCTAAAAAGAAGCACTAATGTTTGAGAAGAGCTTTTCATAAATTGAACAAGGTCACTTAATTTGCAGGAATGTATTACAGAGAATCAACTTCAACTGTTTTCAGTATATATTTTTTCTTTTGCCACAAGGGTTAGATTCCCAGGAGGAGAACCTGCAATGGGCCTCGCTTGGCCACGATTCCATCCCTTAGCTAGGGCAGAGCAGGATGTTTTGACTGACAACTATTTGGACTATTTAGGGGAGAAATGGCATTTCTCCCAGAGCAAACCTAGTTTGCTGTTATCAGATGAGGGAGGAATGGATACGAAGCAGAAACAACCAGTGGCCACTCAGGAGACCTTGATTACTCCCAAATCTCTTCCTACTAGGCTAGGTCAAGGGGAGAGGATGTGGAACTAATCATTTTTTTTTCCACAAGATAACCGTCACTTTATACAAAGGATACACATATTGAAGTGACAACTTATACATCCATAAGAGAGTCTAAAAAAGTAAAAGATTAGACATGTTTATAACCTTTACTTTGCCAACCAATTAAGTGATAATGAAAAATCTTATTGTATATCCCTTGTTATTCAGATATGTTTTAAGAATATTGTGGGCAAAAGATCTGCTCTGGCTGAGGTAAACGAAGAGAAGGATTTTGTGTTGTTATTTTCTGTACAGTCTGTAGTTGGTGTATGTAATCTGTGTGGTCTAAAACCACTGAATTGGGTGTTCTGAATCTTATATTATTTCCCTTGTATTAGCTTGTCAAATCCTTTTCGTTTTTGACTTCCATTAGCTAATATAGTAGCTACTTTTTATGTGGGAGAAAGGATCAACACCCTTGAAGCTCATAGACTTTGATAATAAATGTTACAGAATGGAATAAGGGCTCTCATCTTTCCATAGGGCTGCCAGAATATGCATAAATTTGGAATGTTTTACTCAATTGATCTCAAATATAAGATTTGAAGTGGATTTGCAGAATTTCATAATGTTCAGAAAGCTTCCAGAAAAGTTAATTTTGCAGAAATTTTTCAAGCTTATATTGCGTATCAGAGATGAACAGAATCATTCCTTCCAAGGTGATACATTAAGAAGGGTTAAAAAAATGTATCGAATGTGGAATTTGAGCTCTCTTTGTCACAATATTTTGGACTTTCAACTGTTAGCATTTACTTGTGACCATAGCATTTTAAGAAAGCATGATTAGAATGGCATGGTAGTTTTAGAACATGGTAGTTTTAGAATTATATAATTGATTGAATTCTTAAGCTTGAATGTAAATTAGGATTATGAATATACATGTGCTAGGAGAGGAATTATATACACAAAATATGTCAGTTTTGTGTTCGTTTCAGTACCATATCTGTTGCTGTGGTGTGCTTATGAAACTTTCTTTTTTCTCTTTTTTCAGCTTCTTGCTCTTCTCTGATTACAGCATGGCAATCTTGTTTAAATTATTTCCTGTGGCCATGGGAGAACAATTTATATAAATTCTCAGAATGATTAGAGCATTCATTCTCCCCCAGTCCCATCCAGGATTCTCAAATCTCTGAAAATGCCAATTTTATTTAAATGTGAATTTAAGTTAGGAATATTTCTACCTTTTATAATTAATTAATAAATTTGGACATATTTATGTATATGTATATAGTTATGTAGGTATACATTGCTTGCTTCCAAAAAATACTCTGGAGGAATTCCTGGAGTGTTTTCTGCCAGTAGTTCAGATTTGTTTTCTGTTTGTTTTTGTTTAGTTTTGATCCTAACCCTTTGCAAAGACACACATTCTGGACAATTATTATTGGAGGGACCTTCACATGGACCAGCGTATATGGTGTCAACCAATCCCAAGTGCAGAGATATATTGCCTGCAAAAGCAGATTCCATGCAAAACTGTAAGCCAAGCTGTGCTATATGTATCATTAATAACCTTTAGTTGTCTTTATGGAGACTTTCATAAGTCAAGCTTTGCTCAAGTTTAAGTCTTTTGTTTTAAATGAAATTCCCAGAGATAAATGATATACTTACTTACAAAAGGATCAAGTAAAGTCTACTGAATGTTTTAAATCAGATATTTAAAAAATTATATCAATTATTAAGTAAAACAAATCTTATCAAATCAATAGGCATTTATCATGCATCTATTTGTATAAGGAATTATGGGGAAAGAAAATTATAATTATATGGCTCTTATCATGAAGTAACTCAGCATCAAATTAGGAAAACATATGCAAGTATATGAAAAGTGAAATAACACTAGAGAGGTATAACAGTTCCATGAAACAATATAACAATAGAGGATACATTCCAGAGCATTATATTGCTGGATGTGCTGGTGTATTTTATTTTCAAACACAGTCATGGGTTTAGAACTCTGCTCTAATACTTACTACTTGAGTGATCCTGGGCAAGTTACTTAGACTACCTGAACTTCAGTTTCTAATTTGTGAAATGAGCAGAAGAAATAGTCTACATTTCATGGGAGGTATTATAAAATACTGAGTTCAGCACACACATGGTAGAGGTCCAGTAAGTGTGAATTTCTCTTTCCAGATCAAATCATGAGATGTGAATCCTGGTTGAGAGACTCCTGTCAACCAAACGTATCCTAATGAAGGATCACATGTGGGCAGGTGGAAAAGAGTGGAAGAGTATTTCAGATAGACAGAGTAATTTGGACAAAGCAGAGGTCAGAAGGACGACATAGTCAAGGAACTCTCAAGCCCATCTTGGCTTGAGCAAAGAGTGTGAACAATGACTGGTTCTTTCTTAGGAGGCTTCAGATTGATGACCACCAATCCCCATGCTGGTAAATAAGGCCGACTTGGCCCACATGCATTTAGAGGCTCAAAGACTCTAAATCGGTTGGTTAAGAATAACAGAGTGGTTGGAGTAGTAGAAGTGGCAATTCTGTTTCCGTTTAAAAGAAAACATGAAAATATTGTAATGTCACATATTGGAACTCAGTCTCTTGAGAGTAAATTGGTTTGGACATTATCTCTTTTTGGAAAATTCCACAAATGAAAGACCTGTATGAATATGAGTATAGTAACAGGATACACAATCTCCTAAAGGAGAGCTTAAGAGTTTTTATTTTAAGGAACTTCGAAGGAATGTAATTTATCTATCCAGAAATCCACCAGACTTTAAAGCTATGCCAGAGCTGATGCCTTTCCCAGAGTAATTGTGCACATGCTCTTCTGTTTCGCTGGGAACATGAAGCTCAAGAAGCCCACCTTTGTAACTAAAAGAACAGTATTAGAGCTTACTTAAAAAGAAATAATTTCCTTCAGAATAGCTCTATGGATATCCTTAACAAGGCAGATTCCCTTGGGCTCAGGGGAAACATTTTCTTGGCTGTCTAACACTGTCTCCATGGGAAGAATGAATCCCAGCCCCAAAGTCAAGACCTACTGACATTGATTGACTGGGAACAATATCAGATGTTGATAAATGATCTATTTGAATGGCATTAAAGTCAAATAAAACTACGGTAAAGTATTAAACTTATATATAAGAGCAGGGAAAGTCTGAGCAGGAAAGTCTGGGTATATTTTCTGGTGATCTTGAGATAAGATACAATTACTTGTCTTAATTTTAGACAATAGCAAAATATGCAGTAAATTTAGTCAAGGGAAAAAGCTAGCTAGTGGTTTGGCACCTGTTGCAGAATGAGTTCTCCAGGAAGCAGACTCGAGATGAAGGTTAGTGTGCCAGAGTCTATTAGGGAATCATCACCTATTGAAAGAAGGAAGGAAAAAAAGCAGGTTTGGCCAGAGGGAAAAAGTGAACTGTAATGCAATCTCAACAGAGGCCTCAAGGGAGCTCTAAAGCTGCAATTATTCTTCAGACTTGTCCCAAATGAGGGTGAGGGGACCAAACTTTTAAACCTCTAAATCCAGTAGTCATTAGATACAGGAGCCCCAGGGAAGCAAGGTGTGGGGCCCTATCTTCAGCTTAGGGCAGCTCATCATAGTGTCTACAACAGCACTTGGGAAAAAATGTAGGCACCTTGGTGAGGGAAATGTTTACTGTTCAACTGATTATCACGACATAGCATTCAGTGATATTAATACTAATAATATCAGTAACCACCATTTCATGAGTACTTATTACATGACAAGTTCTGTGCTATATAATATATACTATTTCATTTTGTCTTATAACTGTGAGGTAAACATTGTTATCTCTAGGTAGAAATGAAGGAACTGAGGATCAGAGAGGCAAAATTACTTGCCCGGGATCACATATGGTAGATAGAGACAGGATTTATGCTCAAGTCTGATTCCAGCACTGTTACGTAAACCTTTGTACTCTCCTAGAGCACGCACTGTGTACTGTGATGATGAACATTGTTTGGGAAGATACTGTCCAAGGAATACAGGTTTGCCTTTCATGCCTAATGGATGCCATTGCAAACCACATTTAAACATGCTTGATGAGTTGCTATATAGATGCTAACTATGTTTAGCAGTTTGTAATTGTATTACTTTTAAAAGGTAAATGAATAATAGTGGCTGATCTGTTGACTATTAAAATTTTTATTTCATGACAAGAAGCCCTGAAGTAACATAATTAGATACCTTTATAAAGCTAATAATGTCCACGGAACTCTGACCACCAGAATACATTCATACAATGAGAGAACCTCATCTATTCTCAGAATTCCCGAACAATTGTTGATTGATATCATAAGTAGAAGGGTAGGCCAGGATAAAATAAGCAGCATTTTTGATAAACAGAAAATAGTATGCATTTATTGAATATAACCATGAAAATTTATTTTGTTATTTTTTTGACAAGTTTCCTAATCTCTAGAATGGAAATTCCAATTGTCATTTGCTGGTTCGCTTTTACCTCTTCAGGTCTCTCTACATCAATCTCGTGGGACTCTGGATAATCCTTATCCTCTCAGTGCTTTGTGGGCTCGCCCTATATTCCAGGTACCATGACTGTGACCCTTGGACAGACAAGAAAGTGTCTGCACCAGACCAGGTTCGGTTCCGTGTTTTTCTTACATGTGGATCAATGACATTATTAGTTGGGAGGAAAGAATATTCGTGTTCTTGTAGAGAAACAATAAATAGGCACCATATAATCATTTTTAACTTCTATAAAGCATTTGGCAAAATTTTATTTTAACAGATATAGCAAGAATGAAGAATGCTGTATCTAAGATTAAGATAGTGAAATACCTGAAAAAAATTTCAAGCCAAGTGTTAAATAGAAATAGTTCAAGGCTAAGAGTAGAAATGTAAAGACAGTTTTAAAAAATCAAAACTGTACACAAACCAAATTACTGTAGAACATTTTGTGGGTATTGTTATATCGCTCATTTGTAAATAGTTTACCTTCCAGTTTTTTAATTTAAGTATGGTTGGTATAAAATATTATATGAGTTATATTACTTTCAGGTATATAATATAGTTATTCAAACATTTTATACCTTACAGTGTGATCACCCCATTAATTCTAATAGTCATCTGACACCATGCAATCTTATCACAATATTATTGACTATATTCCCCTTACCAGTTTTTAGATAAAGAAATTAACCTAATAAGTGAACATTTGTTGAATACCAACTATGTCATGAGATTCTGTGCCAAGGTGTTTTCCATGCTTTATCTTTTTTAAGTTCTCACAATCTTATAATTCTAATTTTATAGACAAAGAAATGAATGAATCTTGGAGAGGTCGTATAACTTGCCTAGATCACATAGCTAACAAATAAGAAAAGCTATAGGCACTCATTAAATACTTTCCATGGGCCAGACACTATCATAAGTGCTTTGTATAAAATTCAACTTTTAATCCCCACGGCTACACTCTGAGGTAGGTTCTATGATTTTCTCTCTTTTAAAGATGAGGAAACTGAGGCACAGAGAAGTTAAGTAACCAGCTAGTAAACCTGGAGCCAGGATTCAAACTCAGGCAGACTGCCACCAGAATTCTAACTTTGAACTTCTGTGCCATATACCATCTTTCAGGAAGTATAGCTAGAATTCAAACTCAGGATTACCAGACTCCAAAGCCTGAGTTCTTATTCTCTTAGTTCTTGCCAACATTGTTTTCTAAGACTTGCTTGTAAGTCAAATGCCCAGGAGACTTATTAGAATGAAGATAGGCTGAATTTTATGTTGGTGCAAGTGCATCACATATTCCCAGAAAAATGCAACTTTGTGAGATTAGAAAATGAGAGCAGCCTTGAGCTATGTAGCTCAACCCGATTTTAACATATGCCCTCCTTTTGGTAAACAGGTCCTTCCTGTTTGCTCAGAGAATACAAGAATCATGTTTACTCTGAACATGGAATCACTCTTCCATTATATTCTCTCTAGTCAAGAATACTTGTGATTTTTGTATATCTTTATTGTCTATAGTTTATATCGTGAAGACAATAGTGTTTCTAATATATTTCCCCTTATTTGGAGCAAAAAAAAAGAAATCTCTACAACTTTCTAACCTTGAGACGCCTTGTCATAGAAACCATTCAAGGGTCTCTTTCATGCACACACCTATCACTTAGAGAGTGTGTGCCAAATTTTTGAAAAAAGAAAGACTCTTTCTCCTTACAGGATGTTTCCAGGACTGTGTTGTTTGTTAATGCATTAATTCAATTAAATTTCATTGAGGATACAGTACAAATAAGGCATAGTCAATAGAAGATGAGATCAAAATCTTTACTTGAGAATGCAAAGATATGTTTCTGTGACACTCTGCTGAGCTCAGCCTGAGGAAACAGGATTAGTGCTAGATGTAATTCTATGATTTTTCTATTGACCTTACCTCATTGATTCTACCTACACCTGAGAGGGCGGTTCAGAATATGAAATACCACACCAAAGATTTTAAGAAAGTTGACGATAGAGGATTTTCGATCTTGTTATAACACTAACAATAGAAACTTAACTTGTGCTTATGTATAGAATAGTGCTTGAAGTTAAATTTTTAAGATATCTTGGAAAAATTGGATCTTGATCTCATAAAGAGAGAGATGTTATTCTCTTTTTCTGTGAATAGTTAGTAAGCTTTGAAGAATGTAGAGGAAGCTTTGCAACAGTGGAAGATGTTCTTCTTTATCTCATCAACAAACCACTGTTAGATAAAATCAAAGAAGTTGATGAGGTAGGGCCTGTCATCTCCTCTGTCCTATGGGAGAAGGAATCAATATCAATGCAAATGGGAGGACATTCTTCTGGAAAATCATCCATTTATGACTCTTTTGATTTAAAAATCAAATTTGTTGAAAGACTTACGTGTAACATGGTGCCCAAGTCATGTACCTTCCCATTCTTATTTAATATTTATTTTTTAAAGTAACTTATCAAAAAGTAAGTTGGTTTCATGAACTTTGTTAAAAGAGGTAAGTTTCAGAAATTTAATAAGGTTACTCTCCACTTGTCACTATATCTCATTCAGCTATAATTATATTTTCAGTCCTGGGCAGTAATTAAAGTTCACAAGGATAACATTGAGTCATCAAGTAAAGTTAAATTAAGAAAATGCTGCTTACTTAAGCAGAGAAGTATGCAAAATATTTCCTTTAAATTAATTTATTATTTCAAAGAATGAGAATAGCTACCTTTTATCAAGCATTTACTATATTATATTATATGTCCTATATTAAGATAGATTACATAGATTATCTAATTCAACTTCTGTAGCAACTCTGTGAGGTTAGTGTTATTATGTCTATTTTACAGGTGAGGAAACTGAGGTTAGAGAAATTAAGTGACAAAAGCCACATCTGTCTGAATCCAGAGCCTATAGCCTTAACTACTATGCATCTTTTAAGTGTCCTCAGTAAAAGAGTTTAATTTTAGGTATTTAGAAATTTCAGTTATGTCATATAGCTTCCTTTAGTTCTTGAAGAACAGAAGATAAATGAGGCATTAGTTAATTTTATTTGATAGCAAATAGTACTCAGGAGTAAATTTTGGAATTTTTCAGCTCATGCCTTATTTGGTACTGGACATTCTGCAAGATTATCCAGGACTTCCTGGACTTTTTGTGGCCTGTGCTTACAGTGGAACATTAAGGTATGTACTATGACACTAATAATACATGGTTTCCCTGTTGAAATTTTTCTTTTGATATTGGATATTTGGGAGGGTAAAGCTGAATTCTAGACATGGGTACAAATGGCCCAAAGGAGGCAATCTTCTCCAGTATCATCCCTTTTGGCCTGACACTAATCTCTATGGGCTAGCAGTCTGTCATCATCAGTCTCCACTTTTAATTTGGTCCTTACTATCTACAATATATCCTATAGGGTCATGGTTACGATGGTCAGTTGATGGAAGCTTTCTCTGATTATGACAAATGAGTACCTACAGCCTTGGTTTAAATATACATGTAGCTAAAGCATAGTCAAATGGAAAATTAGAATTAAAACCTCCTATTTACATGCTGAATAATATACACTGTCCAAAGAATCTGGTTTTGTGTTTGAACTTATTCATTGTATGTTCTTTCTGTGTTCTCTCCAGGGAATTCTTATTATTAACATGTACAGCATATGATAATGAGGAACCAGGAGATTAATATTATGGATATTTATTGCATATATTAGTGAGGACTTATGACAATCCTTTCTATGCAAAAAGGAAAATATGTTTTGAAGTTATCATATTGATAATACTATGTAATCTATGCAGATTCTTTCCATAGACTCTGAGAAATAATTGCAAAACGGAAGCAACATTACATTATCCTTTCTCACTACTAAGCCTCTGGATGTTGCGTGAATCATTTTTGGATAACACCTTCCAGAAAGAGGATGCTGTGATCATTAAAGATAATATAGCAGAAATCTGGTTATATTTCAGAAGTAACGATTTGTTTTTCCATTTCTTATTCCCACTTAAAGTATTATTAAAGTTAAAATATTATAAAACAAAAGTTGTGTTTTCCCTTACAGCACAGTGTCCTCCAGTATTAATGCCTTAGCAGCAGTGACTGTGGAAGATCTAGTCAAACCTAACTTCAGATCTCTTTCAGAAAGATGCCTCTCTTGGATTTCCCAAGGAACTAGTAAGTTTTCATGTTTGCAATTCCATTTCAGATCTGGGAGATGATTTTTAGAGATACCAGAAATTCTTTTCCATAGAAGATACAAAGTAAGAACCTCTGAGTTTAAATACAGAGACACATGCATGCCTACAACATATTTACCATCAAGATTCAGGAGGCATGTCAAACAGTTAATTGTCAGAGCCCACAAAGAGCAATTTCCAGGGATCTTATTTGGCTCTCCTTTCCCACCTCTTCCTATCCTGAAACTGTTAAACTTCTTAACCACAAAAGAAAATTCAACACTTTTCCTTTTCAACTTTAGACTACTATTTTAATAAATATTCTTAGTTTGATACCAAGGGCCACACTTTTTCTATATTACCTAATAAGGAGCTGTCATTTTAAGGTAATAGTCTGCGTGTATGAATTGAAAATAAAGAAACAGAGCATTATAATTTTTGACCCAAATTGATTGTCCTGGAGATCACCCATAAAATTGGGCAAAGAATGCTCAACTTCTATTCTTATAGAACTTTATTTATTAGAGGTTAAAAATCAACCTGAATGGAAATATTTAAATGCCTCTGGTTCCCAAACATCCCAAATGTGATATGCGACTCAAAGAAATCTGTCCAGTGTACTTCCTTATTTTGACCTCTTAGGTATACATGTCTTGGAATGAATGACTAGGAAAATTTTTTTAAAAAGAATTTTTAACTTTAGCACAATAACAGTAATAGACTGTCAAAGAAATTGTAAATAATACTCTGTTTCGAGCCATAATTCTATATATAATTGCGTAGCCTGCAATAAATACTTAATTTATATTATTTATTGTCCCCTAAATTTAAATAGTATTGCATCATTTTATTATGTACCCAGTTTTAATCCTGGAACATAATTTCAGAATGACACAATGCTTTCTGAAGAGTATTTAGACTGGGTCATTACAAGATTATTGAAGCTGGGTGGTTTAGTGGAATGAATACAAGCATTTGAAGCCAGTCAAACCTAATCTTGCTTCATCAATTTGCTTGCATTAGGCTTGAGTAAACCCAAAAACCTCTGTTTCTTTATATGGAGAATCGGGGAAAAAACTTCACCTTGCAGGGATGCTATGAAGTTTAGAGATAATTCATATAAAACAAGAGGCACTGACTAGTGCTCAGAGAATGATGCTGCTGATGATTAATGAGATTTATATTGTTATTATTTTGAGATATTTACAGTAAGGACATCATAGAGAAGAACATGGCAGATGATTTGACTGTGTTTCTAATGACTTTGAATACCATAGTCACAGTGGTGACCATTCATGAGCTGTCAAACGGAGAAGAACCAAGCTAAGCATGTTGGAAACACTATTTATATTAGGATCCAGAGGCATAAAAAATTGTTGCAATAAGAACTTTTTGTAAAAAATTAATATCAGGTTTTCCATTTAGGTGCAATAAGATTATTTACCCAATATACTTAACAAAGGTGTTAGGGTTAGTGTAAGTAAGATGATGTAATATAAGGAATGCACTAATTTTATGATGAGCAAATATCTCATCTATTTCTTCTATATTTTGAATTTAGGGATAGTGTGGGAAATTATATTGACTGACTTCTGGTGATGTTTTGCTGAATAGAAGCCTTTAAAAATAAAATATGTAGGGAGGTAAATTTTCTTATAATTTAAATACTAAAACATGTGCTTGGAGAAAATCTGGAAAATACCGAAAGCCAAAAAACAAACAAACAAAAATATCCAATAATCTGACCACCAGTGGTGACTTGAAGATTTTTATAAATGAGTTTGGGGAAAACAATTCAGTACAAGGAAGAATGTAATACTTGTCTCAAAGCTGCCTTTCTTTGCTCCTTAACGAGAAAGGCTTAGGGCTGTTAGTGGAGATTATGAGAGAGTTAAAGGTCCTAAAACACACCTTGGTGTGGATTGCTACTTCCCAGGGGAAATGAACACTTAAAGTCAGACGACTCTAGTTTCCGATATTTATTACGCCCTTCCCCTACCATGTTGTAAAGAGCAGAGCTGAATTGTATCCTCTTTTTGTCAAACTGAAAACAGAGACCTGAGCTTTCCTTTATGAAAAAAAAAAAGTTGATGGATGATTGGATTAAGAACATAATAGTTCTTAGCATTAAAATCCCTGTAGTTAATTCTGAACACACAGTGTAAATATATATATACTTTACTGTTAAAGTGTACAGCTGAAACTTATTGGATTTCTTTAACCAATGTCCTGCAAAAAAAAAAAAAAAATCCCTGTAGTTAATTCTAAAGATTTTTTTTTAAACTTATGTAACCTAATGTAATTAATCCGTGGACGTAATGTCATGGTTTTCTTTCTCCTTTACACACTGCTGACCCTGTAGGAAAACACCCCCTTCCTTTTTTTCTGGCTCTGATGTGTGTGACCATTCTTCACCACAGTTGTATTACTCATTTTGAATCAAAGGTGCGGTAGCTTATTCTATTGAGAATTCTAATCCTCTGGGTCTGGATTTTACACTGGCTTTTTCATTGTCCATCTAGGTGTACTGTTTGGAGTCCTGTGTATTGGAATGGCTGCACTCGCATCACTAATGGGAAGTGTGTTGCAGGTAAGAGCGGACCCTTAAAGCTTTGAGTCATAATCACTAAATTTTTTTTCTTTTTAATATTGATGTGACTATCTCTCCAGACTTCTCTTTATATATGCCTACACATAGACATATCAAGGAACAGAGTGACTAAATGCTTAAAAATTCTTTTAACTTTCTATTTTGAGATAGGTATAGATTTACATGTAATTGTAAGAAATAATACAGAGATCTCATATACCCTGTACCTGGTTTCCCTCAATGATAACATCTTGCAAAACAATAGTACAATACCACAACCAGGATGTTGACATTGATACAGTCAAGAGATGGAACATTTCCATCACCACAAGAATCCCTCATACTGCCCTTTTATAGTCACACCTACTTCCCTCCTGTCCCTACTTCCTTCTAACCCCTGACAACAAGCACTAATTTGTTCTCCATTTCTATAACTTTATCAAGAATGTTATATAAATGGAATCATATAGTATGTAACCTTTTGAGATTGGCTTTTTTCACTCAGCATAATTCTCTGGAATTCATCCAGGTTGTATATATGAATAGTTGGTTCCTTTTTATTGACGTTGGTTCCTTGTTGTTGGATACTATTCTCTGGTATGGATGTGCTACAGTTTGTTTAAACCATTTACCTATTGAAAGGACATGTGGGTTGCTTCTAGTTTTGTGCTATTATGAGTAAATCTGCTGCCAATGTTCATGTATGAGTTTTTGTGTGAACTTAAGTCTTCATTTCTTTGGAATAAATGGCCAAAGGCACAATTGCTGAATGGTGGTTGCATGTTTACTTTTAAAGGAAACTGACAAACTATTTTCCAGAGTGACTGCACCATTTTACACCATTAGCATCTATGAATGGTCCAGTTTCTTCACTTCCTTTCCAGCATTTAGTAAGGTCACTATTTTTTATTTTAGCCATTCTGATAGATGTATAGTGATTTCTCATTGTGGTTTTAATGTGCATTTTCCTGATGGTTAATGATGTCAAACATTTTTTCATTTATTTACCAACCGTATATCTTCTTTCCTAAAATGTCTCTTTATATCTTTTGCCCATGTTCTGATTGAATTGTTTGCTCTTTTACTGTTGAGTTTTGAGTATTCTTTATATATTCTAGATGATAGCTCTTTGTGGTTTACAGATATTTTCTCACTCTGTAGCTTGTCTTTTCATCCTCTTAATAGTCTTTTACCGAGCAAAATTTTATTTTGAATAAGTCCAAATTATCAAGTTGTCTTCTTATAGATCATACTTTTGATGTCAATTCTAAGAACTCTTTGCCTTGAAAATATTGAAGATTTTCTCCTATGTTTCTTTTCTAAAAGTTTTACAGTTTTACATTTTATATTTATATCCATGATCCAGTTAGAGTTAATTTCTGTGTAAAGTATGAGACTTAGGTGGACATCCTTTTTCCTCCCTCTCCCTATGGATATCGACTTACTCCACCACCACTTGTTGAAAAGGCTGTCTCTTTCATTGAATTGCCATTGCACCTTTGTCAAAAATCATTTGGACACATTTATGTGTGCCTATTTCTGGTTTGTATATTCTTTTCCGTAGATCTATGTGTCCATTCCTCTGGCAATACTACAGCCTTGATTACTACAGTTTTATAATGTCTTGAAATCAGGAAGACTGAGTCCTACCACTTTAACCTTATTTTTCAGAATTGTTTTAGACATTCTAGTTCCTTTCCCTTTCCACGTAAAGTTAAGAATAATCTTCTGTATATCTAAAAATAATCTTCATAAAATTTGGTAGGATTACATTTAACCTATGTATTGATTTGGGGAGAATTGATATCTTTACTATGTCGAACCTTTCAGTTCATAAGCATAGTATATCTTTCCATTTATTTGTATCTTCTCTGATTTTTTTCATCACCATTGTGTAATTTTAATTATACAAGTTCTATTAGTTTGATTTACACCTGAGTATTTTATTTTTTGAGTGAATGTAAATGGTATCATATTTTGAATGTTGATGCCTATGTCCATGTGCTCATTAATATATAGAAATACAATTGATTTTTGTATATTTATCTTATAGCCTGTGACCTTGCTGAATTTACTTGTTAGTAATTGGGATTTTCCACATGGATAATATCATCTTCAAACAGGGACATTTTTATTTCTTCCTTTCAATCCGTATGTATACATTTTATTTTCTTATTGCACTGGCTTCAGCTTCCACATCATGTTGAATAAGAGTAGTAAAAGTGGACACCTATCCCTCATTCCCCAATCTGAGTGAAGAAAGTATTCAGTCTTTCATTCTTAAATATAATGTTAGCTGTAGGTGTTTTGTAGATGCCCTTTACTAAGTTAAGGAAATTTCCCTCTATTTCTGTTTTTCTGAGAGGTTTTATTATGAATGAGTGTTGAATTCTGTCATATTTTTCTGTATCAATTGATCTAATCATATGATTTTCTTCTTTAGCCTATTGATATGGTGGATTACATTGATTGATTTTTCAAATATTGAACTAGCCTTGCATACCTGGAATCAACTTCACTTGGTCATGTTGTATAATTATTTTTATATATTAATGAATTCTATTTGCTAATACTTTGTTAAGGATTGTTACATTTATATTCATGAAAAATATTAATATGTAGGGATTTTTCTGCTTTCATTTTTTGTGGAGTGTGTGTGTGTTTCCATTATCTTTATCTGGTTTTGGTATCTGTGTCATGCTAGCTTCATAATATAAATTGGAAAGAATTCTTTCTTATTTTCTGGAAGATATTATGTAAAATTAGTATTAAGTATTCTTTAAATGTTTGGTAGAATTCTCTAGTGAAACCATCTAAACCTGGAGATTTCTTTTTTGAGTGTTTTAAAAATATGAATTCAATTTCCTTAATTGTTATAGGGCTGTTCAAATTATCGATTAAATAATGGGCGAATTGTGGTAGTTTGTGTTTTCAAGAAATTGGTCCATTTCATCTAAGTTACCAAATTTATGTGTAGAGAGTTTTTATTCCCTAGCCTTTTCATGTCTGCAGAATCTGTAGTGATAGATTCTGTTTTATTTCTAATATTGGTAATTTTGTCCTTTCTCTCTCTTTTTTTAAGTCTTGCTAGAGGTATGTTAATTTAATTGATATTTTCAAAGAACTAGCTCCTTATTTCATTGATTTTCTGTATTGTTTTTCTGTTTTCAAGTATTGAATTTTACTCTTATCTTTATTATTTTCTTCCTTTTGATTGCCTTGGGTTTATTTTTCTCTACTTGAACTAGAACCTTAGATTACTGATTTGAGAGTTTTTTCTTTTTTTATAATGTGTGCACTTATTGTTAGAAAGTTTCTTCTCAACACTAGTTTAGCTGTATCCCACAACTTTTAATATTTTGTATTTTCAATTTTTTTGAGATGTATTTTTCTTTGAGATGGTTTACATCGAAGTATGTGATTTAGTTTCCAAGTGTTTAGAGATTTTTCTGTTTTCTTTACCTTTCTGCTAGGATTTCTAGTTTCATCTCAGTGTGGTCAGAAAAGACATTTTGTGTAATTTTAATTCAAGCAAATCTATCTGCACCATATTTTTCAACAGCATTTGCTCACTTGATGTCTTCGTATCACGTTTTGGTAATTCTCATAATATTTCGAACTTTTTCATTATTATTATATTTGTCGTAGTGATCTGTGATCAGTGATCTTTGATGTTACTATTGTAATTGCTCTTTTGGGGAGCCACGAACTGCACCCATATAAGACTGCAGATGTAATCAATAAATGTGTGTGTTCTGACTGCTCCGCTGACCAGCAGTCCTCTCATCTGGATCCCTCTCCTCGGCCCTCGCTATTCCCTGTGACACAACAATGTTGAAATTAGGCCAGTTTACTAACCCTGCAATGGCCTCTGTGTGTTCAAGTGAAAGGAAGAGTCATACATTTCTCACTTTCTATTGAAAACTAGAGACGATTAAGCTTAGCGAGGAAGGCACATGGAAAGATGAGATAGGCTGACAGGTAGACCTCTGGCACCAGACAGACACGTTGTGAATGCAAAAGAAAGATTTTCAAAGATAATTAAAAGTGCTACTCCACTGAGCACATGATATGCTGATATGGAAAAGGTTTTAGTGGTCTGGAGAGATCAAACCAGCCACAACATTCTCTTAAGTCAAAGCCTAATCCAGAGCAAGGCCCTAACTCTCTTCACTTCTATGAAGGCTGAGAGAGGTGAGGAACCTGCAGAAGAAAAGTTTGAAGCAAGCACAGTTTCGTTTATGAGGTTTAAGGAAAGACGCCCTCTCCAAAGCATAGAAGTTGTGAGAAGCAACAAGTGTTGATTCAGAAGCTGCATTAAGTTATCCAGATGATCTAGCTAAAATAAGTAATAAAGGTGGCTACACTAAACAACAGATTTTCAATGTAGATAATACAGCCTTATATGGATGCCAATACGATAGAAGAGATAGATAGCTAGAGAGAAGTCAGTGCCTGGCTTCAGGACTTCAAAGACAGGCTGACTCTTGTTAGAGGAAAATGCAGCTGGTGACTTTAAATTGAAGCCAATGTTCATTTACCCTTCCAAAAATCCTAGGGCTCTTAAGAATTATGCTAAGTCTACTCTGCCTGTGCTATACAAATGGAACAACAAAGCCTGGATGATAGCACATTTGTTTACAACATGGTATACTGAATATTTTAAGCCCACTGCTGAGATGAGATCACTGCTCAGAAAAAGAGATTCCTTTCAGATGTTACTGCTCATTGACAATGCACCTGGTAACCCCAGAGCTCTGATGGAGATGTGCAAGGTTAATGTTGTGTTCATGCCTGCTAACACAACATCCATTCTGCAGCATGTGGGTCAAGGAGTAATTTCAACTTTCAGG
Source organism: Pteropus medius (assembly GCF_902729225.1). Classification (NCBI taxonomy): domain Eukaryota; kingdom Metazoa; phylum Chordata; class Mammalia; order Chiroptera; family Pteropodidae; genus Pteropus; species Pteropus medius. The sequence continues at coordinate 9,116,304 of NW_024347791.1, forward strand.
CCTTCTGATTTAAGAAATAACATTTTTAAGGCTATAATGGACATAGTGATTCCTTTGATGGATCCGGGTAAAGTAAATTGAAAATCTTGTGAAAAGTATTCACCACTCTAGATGTCATTAAAAGCATTCGTGATTCATGGGAAGAGGTCAAAATATCAACATTAACTGGAATTTGGAAGAAGCTGATACCAACCCTTATGGATGACTTTGAAGGGTTCAAGACTTTAGTGGAGGAAGTAACTGCAGATGTGGTGAAAGAGCGAAAGAAGTAGAATTAGAAGCGGAGCCCGAAGATGTGACTGAATTGCTGCAATCTCATGATACAAATAATGGACGAGGAGTCGCTTCTTAGGAATGAGCAAAAAAAAAAAGTAGCTTCTTGAGATGTAATCTGCTTCAGGTGAAGATGCTGTAGAGACTTGAAATGACAACAAAGGATTTAGAATATCACACAGACTTAGTTGATAAAGCAGCAGCAGGGTTTGAGAGGATTGGCTCCAATTTTGAATGAAGTTCTGCTCTGGGTAAAATGCTATTGAATAGCGTTGCATGCTACAGAGAAATCATTCATGAAAGGAAGAGTCAATTGATGTGGCAGACTTCGCTGTTGTCTTATGTTAAAATATTGTCATACCACCCCGATCAGCAGTAGCCACCAACACTGAGGCAAGATTCTCCACCAGCAAAAAGATTGTAACTTGCTGAAGGCTCCAGCAGAGGTTAATATTTCTTAGCAATAAAGCATTTTTTAAATTAAGATATGAACATTGTTTTTATATAATAGCCGTAATGCTATTACAGCTTAATAGACTACAGTATAGGGTAGACATAACTTTTATATGCAGCGGTAAACGAAAAAATTTGTGTGACTTGCTTTTCTGTGATAGTCACTTTATTGCAGTGGTCTGAAACCAAACCCACAAAGATCTTCGACATATGCCTATAGTTTGATCTCTATGTGATTATATGAATGAATTAGGTCTAGAAGCTCTCAGCTTATCCGGCACACCTAAACCATAACTAATAAAACTCCTCTGAGTGTGTTTTCAGCCATAATCTGCATTATTACTTATAGCTCTTATTGTAGTTGATTACCTTTTTTTCCTGTATCAGCTCTGGCCTGAGCATGTACAGTAAAATATTCTAGGAGAGTCATCATAGCTCCAAGACAGTTCTTCCTGGCTTCATCTCTAACCAAGGTCTTATTTCTTTGACAGGTATTTTTGGGGGGCACATTCCTTATATCTCCAAAATTGGCTCATAGATCACACTGTCGCAGCTTGCTCATAGGCCATGTGACTTCTTTTACATTTTGCACTGAAGTCTGTCTCCCTTCCTCCTGGACTCTGCTTTGTGAACTGACTCCCTTAGTATCATATCCCGAGTCCTCATCCTCCTCAAACACATTCTCTGTCACCAGTATTCACTATCCTTCCCCAGCCCATAAGATAGGCTTTTGTTTTGTGGACAAATTAATGTGTTCTTGATCCTTATTTTATGGTTTTGTCCACTCTTAAAAACTAGCTATTTGATTATTGGGAATACAAATCTCTTGAAAGTTTTAGCTATTTGCATTTCTCCATTCTTCACATTGTGAATTTTCTTTTCTCTATCATGATTTTGGCATCTGTACATCAAAGGTTAAAATTAGTCAATTAGGTTTTAAACCTCTTTCTACATGATTTGATCAATCTTTTTTTTTTTAATCACGTTTTTCATTTTAGATCCATACTTAGGGAACCAAGGATGACATTGGGTTTCTTTGCCATCTGTGATCACTTACCAGTACTCATTACAGTCTTGTTTTGAGGAGGATTTTGAGACTATCAAAGCACACAGAAGCGATGTGATTATTAACTTCTACAAGAAGAAGGCTGGGAGGAGTAGTGTCACTCTTGACTGATGCATTTAGATAGGGGCTCCCATGGTCTCATGATTCTCCACCTTCCTTATATTTTGCTACCCTTATTGAGGGTACCCAAAGGAACATATAGATACTTCAGACTAAGAAGCAGAAGCTTCCAGGTTCTAATGATCTCTTTGCCATGCTTTTCAGAAGGTTGAACACATTAAATCCTCATCCTGATTAATTTGAAACATTTTAACTTTGTATTTGAGATATCTAATTGCTGACTTTTTATCATTTTCATAGGCAGCATTGAGCATATTTGGCATAGTTGGTGGACCACTTCTGGGCTTGTTTGCTTTGGGCATTTTGATTCCCTTCGCCAACTCAACTGTAAGTATAAAGAATGAATATGTATAAAGCTTTCTTTCCCAAATACAATAGCAGCTCTATAATTTTTTCTCAGTTGCAAAGATGTGGTTCCAATGATATCTGTTATTAGTGACTTTCTCAGTGACTTAAGTTACTTATATCGACTTTGCTGGGGTGTAGAATGAAGTACTATGCACTGAGACCCTGCATGTGTGAAGCTAAATGAAAACTGCCAAAACAGCATAGTGCAATTTCAGATATTCGCAATGTAACTGAAGGTAACATTTCTTGTGCACTTATCTTTTTGCCCTTCTTGAAAATTAATCATTAACATTTAAAGAAGGAGATTGCCAGACTCTGATATGTGAAAGTTAAAGGCAGTAGAGCTGAGGATACCTGTGACTATCCAGTTTACATCAGAGAGAAGCAATAAGATCTTCACCACGTTGGCCTGAAAGTTTCTACTCCTGATATTTAAGGCTGTAGCTCCAACATTATAACATGGGTTCTAGCCCCAAAGGGAATAGTATCCAAAAGAGGGAATATGTCTGTTCTTCTACAAAGATATAACTGTGCTTCAAAGAATTAAAATGTTTGGAATAAATGAAATTGAAATTATTTCTCTGAAAGGCAGGAGAAAGTCTACTGATTTAGTCCTGGTATAAGGTGTAGTTCAGGGAAAACTGATGATAATGTACATGGTTGATTCAACAGATGGAGAACAACCATAGAACTATGACTTTACATTTAGAATTTCGTTTTCCTCATAATGCATTAGGAATTAGTAGGCAGATACTAATAAGGGCTTTATGTCATCATTATTAATAATAATTCTCAGTGAAATATATGAAAAGCTAGTTTGGTAGAAATTAATTATAATGAAAGAGAATAGTTCGTGTACACCTCAGAATGTTAAAGTTTTGATTAGATGCTTTGTGTTATGAAGTACATAATAGTTTGTTGATTGTATGAAAAATTTTAAAAGGACTGACTTTTGGTTTTAGACATTTATTTCCTGCACGAGTTGCTCCAGAAAAGCTATAGGCGACTAGGTCCAGCATGCTTCTTTTCAGGGAAGTAAGGCGCTATTACTTTTATTAAAAAGGGAAGTATCTCTTTTTACTATATTCACGTTTTTCAACCTTACCTTGGAGTGGTCTTCCTCCTTCCTGCCCTCTCTCCCTCCCTCTTTCCTTCCCTCTGTCTCTCTTTCCTTCCTTTTCTTCCTTTACTTCTCATTACCTTTCCCTTCCTCTTCTTTCCCCTCCCATTCATTAAATCATTCCTTTATTTGTTCAATGAATATTTACAAGATTAGAACACTCCTGGGAGTAGAAAGCACTGAATATTTCTGCCCTCGTGGGTATTATAATTTTGTGTACCCTTGATCAAGTCATGCATAGTGCTGAGAGCAAGCAAGTCTGGCCTGTCACAAACTAGCCACCCTACTATTCCAACGTCCCATTGTTCAAAAATATTTGTTGTGTATGCCTTCTTCTTCATAGTCTGTTGCTCGTATGGCATGCCATTTGTTCACAGATTAAATAAAAATAGAGGGAACAATTGGCCTGGAGTCATCTACGAGACTGTTGTGGTTATTTGGGTGTGGAGAAGGAGACCAGAACAGAGTGCTGGCCACGGAAACTGAGTGGAACGAATGAAAATATGAGACATATGAAAAAGAAAAATGGGCAGGAATTGGTGACTGGCTAGATAGGGATATGAAAAAGTGGAATGAGATTACAGAGTCCCCACAGCTCTGGGCAAAAGGGGCCCATGCTGCCCTTGACAAGAGGCAGGGATCTTGCAAGGGAGAATAATTTTAGGATGAAAGCTGGTACATTTGCTTTAGACCATGTTGAGCTTGACCTTCTAATGTTAATTTTCATCTCAAAGCAAACTATATTATTTTTCCTTTAAAAGCACTCTTATTTTGCAGGGTGCGCTTACTGGCCTGCTGGCTGGATTTGTTGTTTCTCTTTGGGTTGGAATTGGAGCTCAACTTTATCCCCCACCTCCTGAGAGAAGTATGCCACTAAGCCTTGAAACCTATGGCTGTAATAGCACACACAACGGGTCAAATTGGATGACAACCACAGAAATTCCATTTTCTACTAGTGCTTTTCAAGTAAACAATGTTGTAAGGTATTGAATTAAGCTTTATAATGTCATATTTTTAAAAAATGTATGTGACAAGTAAAGAACCCTAGTTGCTTTTGTCTTGCCTGCAACACTGTGATTTTACCTAATTCTGAAATGCATAGAGCCCATGTGGCTTTTTGGCTATAATATTTTGTTCAGAAATAGCAAAAAAAATTGCCTTATTTTCTTAATCTCAATAGAAACTTCCGCTTCACCTACAGATCCAAGACCACTTGAATAGTAACAACAAAAAAAATTCTGTTATGGGTAAATGCTACTAAATACCTGCTCTGGTTGAATGAAAAAGTGTCTTTGTCAACTGAAAAACCTTTAGAATGAAAAGCTCAATTATAAAAGTAACATTGCATACATAGTCTTTGAAGTACAGCCTTTACTGACTAAAAGCTACAATTATCTAAATATGTGGGAAACGGCTATTTGTTCAGTTTTAAAGACTCTAAATCTTTAGAGCACTAGCAATGAGTTGCAGGTGTGATCTTCCTCCCAGAGTTTTCAGTATGCAATATACTTTTGAGCTTCTCGATACTGATGTCCGATTTAATGAAATGATGAAGACCTGTTGGTAGATGAGTGTTCTATTGTATAGTGGGTGTGAGGACAAGCCTTGTGTAGTGGGTATACAGTTAACCCATGAACAACACTAATTTGAACTGTGCAGGTTCACTTATATGTGGATTTTTTTCAATGACTATGTGCAATACTGTAAATGTGTGTTCTTTCCTTATGATTTTCTTACTAACTTTCTTTTCTGTAGTTTATTGTAAGAATATAGTATAGAATACATATAACATACGAAATATGTGTTCATTAACTGTTCATATTATTGGTAAAGCTCCTGGTCAACAGTGGGCTATTTGTAGTTAAGTTTTGGGGGCAGTCAAGAGTTATGTGCAGAGTTTCAACTGTGCAGGGGCTAAGTGCCCTAAACTCCAGTGTTGTTCAAAGGTCAGTTGTATAAATGCTTAGCCTTTAGGCATAAATGCCATGGATATGTCCAAGGAATGCAAAGTGGAGGCCACTGACCCCAAACTATTGCCCCGGTTTCATCTTTCCTAGAACGAAAGCATTAGAGAATCATTCCCTTTGGATCAAGACATGGTATCTCCTTAAAATGAACACAATCCTGAGAGAAGGAATGTGACCCTTATAATTAGTGATTCATGTCCTGGAGGGAATTCAGCTACGAGAATGCTTGTTAGTGAGAGTTCAAGGCTGGTAAAGTCTGTATGGGCAGAGAGAAAAGGTAGTTCCAGAGTCTGGGGCATATTTAGGTGAGGTTTGACTAGGTGGGCTGCTATGGGCAGAGGGGTAAAGAGATGCAGGGAGCAGTCTGGACAAAGCACTAATGGGGGATCAGGAAGTCCTTAGAGAGAGTCAGAAAGGGAGAAAAGATTAATGGAAGGATAAGTGGGAGAATGTTCAAGACGTTCTTCTTGTTTCACAATTTTGCTTAGCATTTATCCTGATTATGTAAATATCTCTCTTAATTTAAGAATCTAAGGCAAAATGGTTATTCGAATTCCTGAAACAAATTAATTTCCTGAGGTTTACTGTGTGCCTGTACCGTAATAATCACTTTTATATTTATAAAATACATATTTGTACATTTATATATTTATAAGATATAAACTCATATCTTTATAAAATACCTCAGCTAATAAACAAGAATTTTTGAGCATGAACTATATACTCAGTCCTGGGCTGGCCATTTATATTATATTCATAAAAAGTCTTCCCCTCCCATTCACCGTGGTTCTTGCCTTGCAGGAAATTATATTAGTAATTTATAATATGCACAGAATAGTTAACTCAGTAAACACAATGAGTATAATAATTAGCTCATGGTAAATAGCTAATAAATACTTGAAAAATAATTGTTAAAAGTGTGCAAGAGGAGTCAATGATACAGTTGAAGATGAATATTCAGATCCCAGTTCAAATGTCACTTCCTCACACAGGCTTTCTCTGACCACACATTAGAATAGTTCCTTCTTTCCACTCTGTTAATGTCATATTACCTTGCTTTATTTTCTGTATAGCACTTTCCATTAGTGAAAATTACATTTATTAATTAGTTTACTTGTTTATTGTATTTCTCTCCCCATTCGAATGTAAATTTTCTGAGAGCAGGAATCTCATCTACCTTTTTTTATGGTAGACTTTCTAGTGACTTGAACAGTGCCTGGTATATAAAGCAGAGTCGAATGAATACACGTGGACATTTGGTATTATAGTATCCGGTCAAGGTTAAGTCTTACTTTTAATTCCTCATTCAATAAGATAAAATTGGAATAGCAGATCATGACATTAAAAACAGATTATTATATTTTGACTTTGCCCATGAGGATTATTGACACATACTCTCAGTGGCTAGTAGCATTACGTGAAATCTACAGTTATGCTTCTGCTCTCTCTTAGGACTCCACTGATGGATAACTGGTATTCTTTATCATATTTATACTTCAGCACTCTTGGAACTTTGATAGCATTATTTGTGGGAATGCTTGTCAGTCTACCAACAGGTAACTAAACATTAGTATTATATTTACCTCTGTATCAGTTTTTACTATACCTATTTTATAGATACTTATGTCATTTCACTATAGTCCTATTAACAACTAGTTTAATGACTTGTTCCATTTTACTCATGGGAAATTTGAGAGACTGAACTTGAAAGCAGAAAACTCATCTTTATTTGAATCTTTGTTCTGCCATTTACTAGCTGCATGAACTTGGAGAAGTCTGTACAACTACTCTGAGCCTTAGCTATCTTGTGTGTGAAATGAGAATAATAATGATTGACTTGCCTATCTCACAGGTTGCTTGATGACAAAAATAAAATGCTTGAAAAAATCGTATGTAGCTACTACAGTGCTAGGGATTTTACACACATTTTTACAACAACCCCGTGTCATGAGCTTTTCATTGTCCCATACCGACCTTTGTAAACCGTAAAGAAGTATACGGAGTAATAATTGCAATCTTTATATATTAACATAGTGTGAAGGCTATTTTCAGATGCTCATGAACTTTTTAAAAAATAATTTAAAAAAACAAACTGATAATACATATAGTATACACTGCTCTGTTGGATTGCTATACAGCTGTTCTCCTGGGACTTCATTTTGTCCTCATTTTGTTAATTCTTTTGGTCTGCATCCTAGGATGGATTCCCTACTGCCCGTATCTCATTATTCCTAGTTCTTGTTTACTCCCTTAATTGAATGGAGCACATCCTATAGCACTTTCCTAAGAAAGGATGGATGAGAGAAGAGATTTTGGAAATGACGAATGTCTGGAAAAAATGTCTTTAATTCTCCTTTATACTTGATTGTTTGAGTAGAGAATTTAGGCTGAAAACAACCTTCTTGTTTCTTAGAGGATGTCATAATTTTCTTCTAGCTTATTTACCATGTGCTGTCGAGAATGTTAAAGCCATGCTACCCGTTGACCTTTGTTTGTGATCCATTCCACAATGACTGCCTGGTCCTAGGCCCGCAGTGAGGTCCTTTCAATCTGATGACCCATGTCCTTCATTATGAGGGCATCTTCCTATATTCTTTCTTTTGTAACTTCCTGCCATTTTCTGTTCTCTTTCTGGAAACTCCTGTTAGTCAAATGTTTGCATCTTGGACAGTTCTTCTAATGTTCTTATCTTTTCTCTCCTGTTTTCCAACTCTGTGTCTTTTAGGTCTACTACATGGAATGTATTTTCAATTACTTTTTCAATAATTCTCAAAGGAGCAGTCTGATCCAGTCTTGAGAATAGTCTGTAAGGGAAGGAGGGCAGGTAGGAGGCTATTGCAGTAATCCAGGTGAGCGATCACAGTGGCTCAGACCAGAGTAGTAGTGTGGAGTTGGTGAAAAGTGCTGGGCTCTCTGAGTTCCTACATACCCTCAAGCATATACATCCATAGCAGCCAAACTAGGAGAAGGCAACGCTATCAAACGTGTAATAACTAGTTAGAAATCCTACACTTTATCAAACATGTAATAACTAGTTAGAAATCCTACACTTTGTCCAAGTACATGTGCTATCTCTGTTTGCTTTATGTTACAAAGCTACTAGCATTGTAACATTTTACAGAATCCTACTACCAATCGTTGTTTTCTGGCACCTGGATAGCACTGTCTTTCAAACTTCTGATACTTGTATTTATAATTAATAAGTTATATCGATAATTACTAGTGATATTAATATAATTACATTATAATTATGTTAATTATAATATCATTACATATTCTAATGTATAATTATTATACATTTATAATAAAGTTTGTAGCTATTTGTTATCTCTCAGTTTTAAACTATTCTCTTTCTTTTCAAAAAGGACTGTGATTTTTCTCATAAATAAAATTACCAACACAGTAGGTTTATTCTCTCATCTGTTTTGATATATTTTAAGACAGATTTTAAACTTTTTTCACTGGTAACCTGATTGTTCAGATATGGAATACACCTAGCTGATCTTCATGTTCTGTTTGATCTTTGATCCTTATTCAAGCCGTTTTTTTTCTTTAAGAATAGGGTATTAAAGAATTCCTTTTTCTTTTCCTTAAATGCTTTGGTTCTGATAATCATATACAATAATATATTTTGTTTTAAAAAGTAATTCTCTCTGCAGTGAGCAGGCATCCAGTGATAAAAAACACAACTTCATGAATTTCATAAATAATTCATTCCTACTCCACAGCATCAGTGAGCACCTTGGGGAAAAATAATCTAGAAACTTAAAATTCTGAAGCTCCTTGGGAAATATATTTTAAAATCATCTGTAGGATACTAGGAGTCTGTAAGAATTCAGACCAGAGAGACTTGGCGGGCCTTTCAGTTTCACCTAACCATGACTATGCACGATGAGTGTGTCTCTTATCGGAAAAGTAGGGTAATTCCCTAAGTAGACTGTAAGCTGTGAGTGCAGTGCTTGTTTTATTCATCTCTGCCTCTCCAGCACCTAGTAGAGTCTTTAGTACATGGTAGGCACTCAACAATGTTGAGTGAATGAATTTAAAGTTGACCCCATCTCCAGGACAGTAAAGGTTCCCATAATTAGAAGTCTAGAATTTTTCACCAAAGTGGTGGTTCTCAAACATTAGAGGTCATAATGATCACTTCAGAAATTTGGTAAAAATCAGGAGTCAGTGGCCCCACCCCAGAGGTTCAAATTGGGTCAATACAGGTTGGAGTCCAGGAATCTGCATTTTAAGTACATCTAAATGATTTGGGTAGAGGCAGTTTGAGAACCGCTCTTTGAGATACACAGTTTTTAAAGCATCCTCTTTGATCCACAAATAAAATACCAAACCAAAGAATAATTTTTGTCAAGCAAAACCTTAGGGAAGAGGAATTGGATCAAACATGAATCATCATACTGATTTTCCCTGAAATAATTTATTTAACAATTCATAATTTCCTACATTTCTTCACGCACATCTACATTCACAGCCACAAAAATTGGGGAAAGGCAACTCCACTGTCTGGAGCAGAGGCAGATAGTTTGATATTTTATTGATAGATCATGAAGGATGCTTTTAAACCAGTTTCTCCACCAATATTGAGCCAGACGACTCTTTCTCTAGTTGAGTACCAGATGAAGCAGTTGGCTTGCATTTATCTTTAAACACTGAACTCATTTATCACAAGGAGAGCCTTGCAGAATATGAGACTGACTGAGGGAAGAGAAACGGTGGACTGTCTCCAGAACTATTTAAAAGATTCTTATTCTCTTTGTGTTTTATGAGCACATAGAATTGAATGTGCACAAGCTAAATGCCTGTATGATAGACTGTCACGGGGTAGTTACAGGTGTCTTTTTAACAATGTAAATAATGTATTTTTCAGGAGGAAGAAAACAAAACATAGACAGCAGATTTCTATTAACCAAAGAGGATATTTTATTCAAGTGTGACATTTTTAAGAAAGTAAGTTGGCCTTGTTTTTTCTCAAATTGATAAGACTGTTTTTATCACCTAGATAGACTCCTAGTTGGTCTTCAAACTTTTGAACTCTGATGGACAAGGAAGGTATTTGCTCTATTTGATGATCTGTTTTTGTTGTATATCTCACCCTCAGTAGACTACAAAGCAGATTTAGAGAAAGAAAAGCAGTAGTAATAATTATTTAGAATTGAATGAATGAACAGTTTCTTTTTTCTAATCACTGTGTTAACATTTTCTTTTAGAAGAAGCATGTTTTAAGCTATAAATCTCATACAGTAGAAGATGGTGGAACTGATAATCCTGCTTTCAACCACATTGAATTGAACTTAACAGATCAAAGTGGCAAGATCAATGGGACTCATTTGTGAAGCAGCCGTAATACTAGATGATCGTACAGTGTCCTAGTTTTACATGTTTTCTAACATAATTGGATCAGTTTTAGACTTTTTTCCGCCCCCTATCACGAGCGTATGGGGGGACACTTTTGGGGGGATATGTTTTTGTGAAAGTCCTGACTTTTTCACTTAACTACACTTATTAATCAATGCTACTCTGAAGTTAAGAGTTTCAGCATTAGCATTTCCATTTCTCTTTTATTACCTTAAAGCTGTGATTGTGAAAGTTATGACTACATATACGTGCTGAAAGGCTAATACACACATACTTGATGGTCATAAGCATATTAAATTCAGGCATTATTACAAATATTTACCAAGCATTTGGTGCTATCATATAAGTTTAGAGGCTCGCCAGAATTGTACTTAATATCGAAAAGAGCTTTTCTCCCTCCTACTACATACTCTATTCTTAGGGAGCAACGAGGCGACCCACCTGTGTTGTGTATGTCTTTGCATCTCATCAACCCTATCAGCCCAGGGCACATATTAGCCTTGGAACAAATTCTGGCTCAAGAATGAGGTAAGCATCATGTTTAAGACAGAACGTGGGCCCAATGATCAAGGTCTTGGTTCTATGCATCTATTCTTGTGCTTTTTTGCTTATTTTCTAAGGTTCCTGGCTACTGGCTGCTTATATTGCTTTTCTTTGACTCTGGTTCCTATCTGCATTCTTAGTTTCTGACCCATCAACTTTGATTTTGTTGTGCACTTTACCTTTACTTGCCTTTCTAATTTCCTGTTTGTTGTCTTCGGCATGCACATGTCTTAGACACACTATGTGAATCATGCTAACCCATATCCTGGTTCACTAAGCCCAAGCCTCTACATTATAAACAGCCATGAGCCTGATACTGACTAAAGTACTTTCAACATAGGTACTCATGGATTTGGTGATCCAAGAACATTTACATCATTTAAATGGTTAAGTTTCATGGAGTTAGATGATTACATTGAATGCTATTAAGTTGTATTTTTGAATGTCAACTACTTTGCAATCAATTAAGTTTAATGGTACATATACTTAGAATTCTTGAATTCTAGTATAGTCACCTAGTTAAAGAGCTAAATTACATAGGCAAACACTATTATTTTTATTTTCTATTCTGGGATTACTAAATATATGCTTCGTTTCATGTTATAAAATTTCAAGTCTCAAAGTTTATTTTGTTTATTTTGCTTTGATAAGGCTTTCGTCAATAACTTTTTTTCTGTAGTACCCACATTAGATTTTGTTTAGAGGTTTTTTTTAGCTTTATGATGTTTTAAAATAGTAATTTAAGAAATACTTAGGTACATTATAATATTTTATAATTACATAATTTTTTGCTTATTTTCTGATTTTTAGTTAATCATGCTCTGTACATTTAGAGGTTGCCAATTGAAAACATTAAGAAATAAAAAATAGGAAGTAGCATTTATCTAAAGCAAAGAGATTTATATAGTTTAAATTAGCCATGTATTCATATATTCATATGTGTATGGATGTTATTTTTAATTAATGTATTTGTAAGCATACATCGAACTTTGTAAATCTTTCCATAATGTTTTAATGAGTAAGAAGATACAATCTTATTTGTTTTATGTGAGTGTGATTTGAACTATTGTTATTTATTTAATAATTTTAAATGCATAAATGTGTAGAATTCTTCAATTTTGGAAATCAAAATCAGGTTATTTAAATAATTTTTTTCTCTTATCTGATTGCCAAGTGTTTTGCAATGTATTCTTTTTTTCCCTTGACTTTTATTCATTCTGGCTTCTAACATTTTATGTTTTGGCAATGTATTCTTAATGAGAGATATGGTACATACATTCTTGTCTACTTTCTTTTAACAAAGTATACATTTGTGATATTACGAATCATTTGTATTTTACTTTTAGAAACACGTAAGAGTGCCAGATAAAATTCTTAAGAAATCAAAGTGATGTTATTGTTAAACATTTTATTTTATTTAAATCTTTGGGCAAAATCAAATAGAGATAAAATGTTAACATATTATAATGTAAATTAAGCAATCTAATGTATTTAATTATTTTTAATCACAATAACCCTAACAGGAGGGAAGAGCCACGCAAATTGTCTATTTTTATTTTGCCACTGACGAATTGTATGACCTTGACTTTATCCTTAATCTCCTCTAATGATGGAACATAACACTAAATACTTACCTACCTCACAGAAATACTGTGAGTATAGAAGATCAGACAGCACTTTTTTAACTCAAATAGCGTTATTTAGAATTTCAATATGTTTGAGAATGAAAATTTGAGACTAAAGTCATTTGCTAGTTTAAAAAAAAGACAATCTGTTAATAATTTGCAATGTAATAATGTTGAGATAGTTCTTTCTCTAAAATATATGTGCCATTAAAATATATTTAGGAATCAGGATTATTCTACCAGAGAGAATATAAACTTTAAAGAAAACTATAGGCCAATCATATTCACTCCATAGAGAAATGAAAGTTTTATATATAGGATATAAAACAGTATAAATGTATATTCATTTATTCATTTATTTAGTTGCTTATTATGGAGTCATTTTCTCTCTAGACCAATGGTTCTCAGTGGGGCAATTTTGTACCTCAAGGGACATTTGGAAGTATCTGGGTACATTTTTGATTGTCACAGCTAGTGAGATGGTGCTAGTAGATAGGATTCAGGGATGCTGCTAAACTTCCTGTGATGCACAGGGCAGCCCCTCTTCTCCACAACAAAGAACGGTCCTGCCCCCCAAATCGATAGTGGTGAATCTGAGAAATTTGAGAATCTGAGAAATTCTGCCCTAGGGGGTAAGGTTGCAATCTAGATTGTCCAGAAGTCACACACTCTGGTTATGTTCCTTTGAGGAGATTGCCATGACTCTTCTGTCTGATCTTTCTCATCTACAGATGTAGAGTAAATGTCACTAGCATATGGAATGTTACGATGCAGAACAATGACCATGTATGTCCACAGCATTTAAAAAATATTAAGGACTATAGAATTGTGAATAATTATGAAAACAACTCTTAAGAGTGTTTTGTTTCCCATTGTGATTTCCAACATTAAGACACATTAGAATGAAGGAAATATTAAGTATATGAATATGAAGATTTCACAATATTGTTTTATTTATAAATACCCTAGAAAGTATAGTTTATTGTTAACAGCTGAGTGTCTGTCCATGATGTAGATACAGGGGTCAGGGATGGAAGCTGAGATGAGGGAAGTTACTCTCTGTTCTTATGGGAAATTCTGCGTTTTTTCCAATAACGGTAGTTGATACTAAGTCAACTGAGTACATGATCATTTTTAGTTACTAAAAATTCACAGTAAAATTTACTTTTACATTTAAGTTGTGTGCCCATTGTTTGTGAAAAAAATGAAGGGACTTGAACATATACTGTAAAACATGGTTGTATTTCTAATTTTTCAACTTGCTGAATAAACTCTCTACAAGTGTCTTTGCAGTCGTCTGTTCTTGGGACAAATGTCAAATTGAATATAATTAATGAAGGTAAGAGCTAGGTTCTCAAACCCCTGGAGTAGAAATGGATTCCAGATGCTGAAAAGGTTAGAGGGAAGCAATGAGAGTTAATATATTTGTGAGTCTCTGCGGAAGGGTCTCTGAGTCCTATTCCGTGTGCTGGGCCCTGGGATGGCCACAGCAAATCACCATAGGTTTGTAGAATTTGAAAATCAACAAAACCTGTGCCTTTTTCTTGGTTAGAGCTTCGAGCCACAAGACCCCAATAAATACATAGCTGAGTGTTATATCTGGGCAGGCATGTGGCCTTGGGGTGTTAGAGAGGCTACCATGTTTCATAAGCACAGAAGCAAAAATTGCTAAATGAGGTGTCCAGGCAAATAGGAATTTAGCCTCACAGTTTCCTTGAACCTAGTGAAGCAGAAGAGCAGCATGACATAGGAAGGAAACCCATACGGGAATTAGGCGCAAAAAGGCTGAGACCTATTTAGTCTGAAAATCAAGGATTTTATGGTTTCTGAACACAACATGAATATTGTATATTATAATCTTAGACAACTAAAAAATCTAGTCAGATGGGGAGTGGTGATGGGAGAGAGAACTATTCTCTTTTTATAGCAGTAGTCAATACTATAGCTAAAAATTGATTTCAACCTCTTAATGCTTTTTGTGATCTCTTAAACATCGACACCTGTTTTCACTGCTGTATTCTTAGCATGTAGATCAGAATATGGTCCAGTAAGTATTTGCCGAATGAATGAATCCATACAATTCCTGCCTCTTAGAGTTTTTATCCACCTTTTTGCTTGCTTGTTTGTTTTTAAATGAGTCATAGGTTTGATTCCCTGGGAAGCAGAGTCTAAGATGGAGTTTAATGTGTTTAACATTTATGAAGGAGTGTCTTTATGGTCAACACCTGCGGAAGGAAGATGACGGAAGCAGGTTTGGGCAGAGGTAGAGATTGAACTGGAAAGCAGATCCAAGGACAATCTTCTCACAGAGATTGAACTGAGAGGAGCCCTTCAGAGTTATCTCAAGGTGGGCCAAGTTAGCCAGGCTTTCATATTCCTGCATCAATTAGTCACTGATGGCTGTCACGGGAAGGGGAGTGGTCTTGAACCAGGTGATCTCTGCAGTGAGACACTCAAGAAGGGGCAGAGAGAGGAAGGCTCCCTTGCCAATACCACTCCCAGCGGCTGGAGCGAAGCATCCTTCCCTGAAGGGGGATCTCTGCAGTGTCCTACGGTGTCCACTTCATGAGGTAACTGCATTTTAGAGAATTTAAATCACTTGTTTTTTCTGAACTTAGTTTCGTCTGACTCCAGAGTCCATAATCCTAATATTTTTGTTCCACTGTACATATTGGTGTAAGCTCACTCCTAAACTTCTGAGAGTGGGAGCTGGAGTTAGTAGGACTTCTTGTCAGGTTTTTGGGCTAATACAAAGTGCAGGTCAGAGTGAAGAACCTTTGTGTGGCACTGACCTAGTCTTTTAAGAAAGGCCCAGTGCTCTTAGCTGGGTATCTGCAGTAACAGTACTTCATACTGTATGTTGTGATTAACTGATACTGCTATCGTTTGAAATTGCTACCCACCTACCTTTTGACTAGGGTCTATTCTCTAAAATATTATACGGTCAGGTAAAACTGATCAAGTTCAGCTTGAATTGTAGAGTATATTAAAATAATTCAAATTATGGCAAATATTAACTAGATCGTAGTTTTCAGAGTGTTGCCCAACTAACAGTATCAACACCACCTGGGTACTTGTAGCAATTGAAATTCTTGGGCCCACCTTAGACCTCCTAAATCAGAAATGGCGATGGTAAGGGTCCAGGTGATTCTAATGCATGCTAGAGTTAGAGAACTGCTGGGCTAAATAATGATAATTAGGAAAAACAAATTGTGTTTATGATTAGCAAATAATCTATATAAATGATTTGTTTGAAAATGGTTTGAATATTTACTCTATTCGATCACAGCATTTGCTTTGCATATTGGACCTCAGCCCTTCCAAATGATCACTGCTTCTAATTAGTGAAATCTGAATTAATGACTGTTAAAATTACCTCCTTGTGGACTAATTCTAGACAGGCTGATGCAGCTGTGCATGGGGTCCCATTGATAACAGCTTTTTAGTATTTACCTCTCCATGCCAGATTAATGGGATCCAAATTGAGTACATTATGTATATAAAATCAGTCATACAATAGGAACATTGTTGAGCAAGCCTGCCTTAATTTTTTTGTCATTGAAATATTATAAAATTGGTATCTAAATCCAGACAGCCAGTTGGCAATCTGGGGGAAATTAGTGTCCTTGCTGGGGAAAAAACAATAGCTGGCACTTAAATGAGTGACTTTAATTTCTTCACTCAAGTAGATTACATAAAGAGCCAAGTGTAAGACTCTAGTCTTAAGACACTTGGCTCTTTCATGTTGAAATAGATTTACAGGAAAATGAGTTTAAATTGATTGCATGCTATAAGTAAAATCTCTTTTAGATTCATTTTTTTTTTTTTAAGAAGCACTGAAAATTTGCCTTGTAGGCATCACACTCTGTTAGGCATTGGGGAAGGTGAGGGTGGGCTTCTTGACCTCTATCCCTTACAAGCTGTCTGAGTATATAAGACAGATATGCTGTACTAGCTAAAGAGTCCAAGTGGGGCGATTGTGCAATAGGAGAATTCTGACCAGAGAGAGCCCAGTGGACAGGACTTGCTGGGAGATATACTTGGTGGATAGTTGGAGTTTGAGCTAGCCCTTGAAGCTGGTGATGATCTGAATAGACAAAGAAGAGAGAAAATATGTTTTGTCAGGAAGTGTGGGCATGGAGGGGAGAGTATAAGCAAAACTTTGGAAGGAGCGAAGGAGTGTGCTCTTCTGGGGGACGTGAAGAAATGGACCTGGTTAGCATGGAGTTGGAACTGATGCGGAAGAAGTTTGTGTGAGTAGCCAGCTTTGAAGGCCAGGATTCAGAGTTAGGACTTTGACCAGAACTTCCCTGAGAATCATTCAAGGTTTGGCAATGTTGAATCTAGGAGAGTTTGCTGCCTGGCAGGGGCGTTTGCTATATTCTCAATATGCCTGTACTGTATATTACTAGAAAGTATATGGTACATTTATAGAAAGATTTCAATTTAAAAATATCAGGCAAAATAAAAAGTTGCCAGTTTCAAGATTAATCCCTCCACCTTGCTAATTATTTGGATAACTTTATATCCAGAGTCACTACTTTCATGAGGGATCCAGACAGCCAAGTTTTTAATGAAAATTATAGTGTAGAAGTAGGATATTTCTAATATTTGAGTCTTATGAAGATTCATAAGATTAGGTAGATTAGAAAATCCTCAAATTATGGCATACTCATTAGTAATGATATTTAAAATATTCCACCATCAAGACAGGGAAACAAAGTTCATCATAAAATTATTCTAATATTTTGATTATATTGTTTTTGCATGTATTTATCCAATAAACAATCTCTTTTATTGAGATATAATTGACATGCAGCACTGTATAAATTTAAAGTATACAGCAAATGATTTGACTTAAATATATTGTGAAGTAATTACACAGTAAGTTTAGTTAATATCTATCATATAGATACAAATGAAGAAAAAAGTTTTCCTTATGATGAGAAATCTTAAATCTACTCTCTTAACAACTTTCAGATATACCATACAACAGTGTTAACTATTATGGCCATTATATTTTACATTACATCCCTAGTACTTATCTTTTTAAAATGAGATCTAATTGACATACGCTATATTAGTTTCAGGTGTTCTACATAATAATTTAATATTTGTATATATTGCAAAATAATCACCACAGTAAGTCTAATTAGCATTCATCACCAGTTATGTTTTTCCTTATGATGTGAACTTTTAAGATCTACTCTCAGCAACTTTCAAAGCTACAATACAGTATTTACTATAGTCACCAAGCTGCATATTACATCCCCGAGACTTATTTATAACTAGAAGTTTGTACTTTTTGACCACCTTCATCTGCATCTCCCCCTTCCTCTGACTACAAAATTTGGTCTCTGTATCTATGAGGACAATTTTTGTTTAGCTTTGCTTTTTTTTTAAGATTCCACATGTGAGATCGTACACTATTTATTCTCTATCTTATTTCATTTAGCATAATGCACTCAAGGTCCACCACTGTCACAAATTCCAAGATTTTCTTCTTTTTTATGGCTGAATATTTCTTTGTATATGTACATATAGATCACATTTTCTTTATCCATTCATCCATCGATGCACTTAGATTGCTTTTATGTCTTGGCTGTTATAAATAATGCTGTGATGAACATAAGGGTGCAGATATCTTTTTGAGTAAGTATTCTTGTTTCCTTTGGATAAATACTCCGAAGTGGAATTGCTCAGTGGTCCTCAACTTTTTGGCACCAGAGACCGGTGTTCCTATGAGAATCTAATGCGTGATGATCTGAGGTGGAGCTGAGGTGGTGATGCTAGCGCTGGGGAGCAGCTGCAAATACAGATGAAGCATCACTTACCCTCCCCTCCCCTCCTGTTATGCAGACCGGTACCGATCCATAACCTAGGGGTTGGAGACCCCTAGGGGTCTCCTGAAATTGCTAATTCAAATTATAGTTCTAGTTTTAATTTTGGAAGAACCTCCATAATGTTTTTCCATAGTGGCTGAATCAATTTACATTCCCATCAACAGTGCACAGGAATTCCCTTTTTTCCACATTCTTGTCAACACTTACTTCCTTTTTGATAATAACCATTCTAATAGATGTGAGGTGATATCTCCTTGTGGGCTTGATTTGCATTTCACTGATTAGTGATGTTGAGTGTATTTTCACTTACCTGTTGGCAATCTGTATGTCATCTTTGGAAAAATGTCTATTCAGATCCTCTGGTCAATTTTTAATTGGCTTTTTTGTTATTGAGTTGTATGAGTTCTTTATATATTCTAGATATTAACACCTTATCAGATATATGGTTTGAAAATATTATTTCTATTTTTAGAAGATTTGAAATTTTTATTCTTATGTTGTCTTTCAGTTTTTGATCATTTCTTTTGCTGAGCAAAAGCATTTTACTTTGATGTAGTCCCATTTATTTTTGATTTCGTTGCATGTGCTTTAGGTGTCATATTGAAAAAAATCATTGCTAAGACCTATATCGAGGATCTTTTTTCCTATGTTTTCCTCTAGTTTTATGGTTTCCAATCTTACATCCATTTCAAGTTAATTTTTGTGAGTGGTATAAGAAAGGGGTCTAGCATCATTCTTTTACATGAATTGTTCCAGCATGAGTTATTGAAGATCTGTGTTCTCTCCATTGCGTATTTTTGACTCTCTTGGCAAATATTAGTTGACTGTATATGCATCAATTTATTTCTGGGCTCTCTGGTTTGTTCTCTTGGTCTATGTGTCTGTTTTTAAGCCAATACCATACTGTTGGTTATTATGGGTTTTTAATATAGCTTGAAATCAAGAAATGTGATGCTTCCTTTGTTCATTTTTCTCAGAATTACGTCTACTATTCAGGGTCTTTCGTGGTTCCATATACATTTGAGGATTTTTTTGTACTTCTGTTAAAAATGCCGATGGAATTTTGATAGGAACTGCATTAATCTGCAGGTAGCTTGGGGTAGCATGGACATTTTTACAATTTTCACTCTTCTAATCCATGGACACAGAATATTTTTCAATTTATGTCTGCAATTTCTTTCATTGCTGTCTTATAGTTTTCAGCATAAAGATCTTTCACCTCCTTAGTTAAATTTATTTGTATTGTTTTTGTTGCTATTGTAAATGGGATCGAGATCATTTGTTAGTGTATAGAAATGCTATTGATTTTCTGTTAATTTTGTATTCTGCAACTCTACTGAATTTTATTAGTTCTAGCAGGTTTTTTGGGTAGAGGATTTTCTATATATAGAATTGTGTCATCTGAAAATTAGAAATTTACTTTCTTTTTTTTCACATACTGTGTTGAATATGAGTTGTGAGAATGGACTCCTTTGTCTTAGAGGAAAATCTTTCAGCTAGGATAGTCATATGTGGCCTTTAGTATGTTGAGGTATATTCCTTTATGCCTAATTTGTTAAGAGGTTTTATGAACAGATGTTGGATTTTGTCGAACCTTTTCTGGATCTATTGATATAATCCTATGATTTTACAACTTTTTATTGTGATATATCACATTTATTGATTTATGCATGTTAAAACTTCTTGCATCCCAGGGATAAATCCCACTTTGATCATAGTAAATGATCCTTTTAACATGCTGCTAAATTGGGTTTGCTCCTATTTTATCGAGAATTTCAGCATCTTTATTCATCAGGAACGTTGGCCTCTGACTTTATTTTCTTGTAGTGTCTTTTTCTGGCTTTGGTATCAGGGTATTGCTAGCCTCACAAAATGAGTTTGGAAGTACTCCATTTTTTGGAAGAGTTTGAGGATTGACATTTTTTAAATGTTTGGTAAAATTCACCAGTGAAACTATTTAGTCCTGGGCTTTTCCTTTTTGGAAGAGTTTTGATTACTGATTTAATCTCTTTACTAGTAATTAGTCTGTTCAGTTTTTGTTGTTGTTCGGATTTTCTATTTTTTCATGATTTAGTCTTGGTAGGCTGTGTTTCTAGGAATTTATCTATTTCTTCTGGGTTGTCCAATTTGTTGGCACATAATTGTTCTTAGCAGCCTCTTCTGAGTCTTTGTGTTTCTGTGGATTCAGATGTAATGTCTCCTTTTTCATTTGTAGTTTTGTTAATTTTGGTTCTCTCTTTTGTGCTTAGTTTAGCTTTGTCAATTTTTTTATCTTTTCAAAAAGCCAACTGTTTGTGTTTTTATAGTTTTTCTCTTCTCTATTTATTTATGCTATAATCTTTATTATTTCCTTCCTTCCGCTAAATTTGGGCTCAGTTTGTTCTTGTTCCTTATGGTGTAGAGTTAGGTTGTCTATTTGAGATGTTCCTTGTTTATTAATGATTAACGTAGGCATTTAAGGCTATAAACTCTTGGAAATGCTTTTACTGCAGCCTATAAATTCTATTATGTTGAATTCTATTTTTTGTTTCTTTCAAGATAATTTTTAATTTTCTCTTTAATTTCTTTTTTGATCTATTGTTTTTTTTTCAGGAGAGTTATAATTTCCACATACAAACTTCAGAGATGTTGTGGATTCAGATCTAGACCACCACAATAATGCAAATATCACAATAAAGCAAGTCAAATGAATTTTTTGGTTTCCCAGAGCATTATAAAAGTTACGTTTACAATAAACTGTAGTCTATTAAGTGTGCAATAGCATTATATCTAAAAAATAATGTACATACCTTAATTAAAAGCATTCTACTGCTAAAAAATGCCATCACCTGAGCCTTCAGTGAATTATAATCTTTTTGTCTCATTGAATCAGTGGAGGGTGTTACCTTCAACTTGTAAAGTACACATGTCTATGAAATCCAATAAGCAAAGCATAATAAAACAATGTATGCTTGTATTGGTGAATTTTCCTATTTCCCTCCTGCTACTGATTTTTAGTTTCATACTATTGTGGTCAGAGCAGACACCTGGTATTTGAACCTTTTTGAATTTGCTAAGAATTCTTTTGTAACCTAACATATGGTCTATCCTAGAAAATGTGAACCCACAGCCCAAATGAGGCAGTGTTTGATGGATGGGTGATGGATAATGAGAGTGCTGTCCTCTCCCCAGCTGGCCTAGGAAAGGTGATAACATGGTTCAAGGGCAGTTCTACAGTCTCTGGAAGAAGAGTAATTACAACAGGCTTTGCTTAGAAACACTTTTCCCAGACAGCCAGCCCCTTTCTCAAGCTTAGAGTATACCAGCAGGCAGGATAATCAAAAGCATTGTAAGTATCATTGGCTATATTTCACATTTCCTCAACAAAGTGTGTCAATGGCATTCTTCAAGCTCTTCTGAGTGATTTCTAATTGGTCAGCTTGGTATCCTAAGAAGACAGCATGGAAATGAGATGGAAAAGGTGGATTAGGAAGAAAAATGTTTCTCTGCAGGGCAAAGCAATTTCTGAGGGGTGTTTGGGAGTGATGGACCTTTCTTTAAGGATCCCGCTGTGCTGTGATTCCTGTTATTCTATGAGAAGGAAATACAACAGAATTTCAGAAGACCCAGCTGCAAATATTCCATGTGCATAAATTTATTTTAAATTTTATTGCATCACATTATACAAGCATTAAACATGGCTTCATGTTGATGACTATTTAAATGTGAAAATTCATCATTCACGTCAGTACCTTTTGGCTATTTACAAGTAAGGAATTTTTATGTACTTTATATATCTCTGTATTTGTATGTACATATGTAAGAATACATGACTGTACATATGTACACACAGAAATCTATGGCCATACAGATAGCTATAGATATGTCATATATAATAATCTCAGAAAGATCTGAAATTAAAAAAAAAGAAAGTTGTAAACAGGGTCTTGTTTGTATTGTTTGGTGACATGGAATTAGGACCGTATGATGACATTCTAGGAATGTGTGTCCAGGTGTCCAAATCCCCTTTTTAGCCCAGTGTCTGTAAAATTCACATGGGATAGAATGCAAAAAAGGTAGCAAACAGGCTGAAAAACAGGCCCAGTATATAAGTTCCCCGTGGTTTTAAAAACTTGAGAGTGTAACTGCCCATGATGTGCATGCTTGCTTGGTCAGGAATGGTCTATGAACAGATAGCAAGTGTGTGCAGGACTGCAATGTGACTTCCCAGGCAGTCCTTTAAGACCCCCTGCTGCTGCCGATGTCTGCGACATGCACTGCGGTTGCATTTTAGTCATTCACGTGAATGTGCTTTTGCACAGCCAGGAGAAGTAAACAGAATTCAGGTCCTTGGACTGGAAATGAACAATTACCTAGAAAGAGAAAAGAAGGCATTAAACTCCTGCGTATGCATGACAGCTTAAGAATACACTGTGCAATGGTTTGTACTTACCATAAATCAAAGGCATTCAAAGAATTTGTAACCCCCAAACTGAGTCATGTATATTATAAATATTATTGTGCCTACTTTACAGACTGAATCAGAGAGGCAGCCTGAAGCAAGGTGACATCCTGCCAACTGTCGGGGGAATAGAGACAGACAGGCAACAATACTACACCTTTAAGCAAAAATTAGAAATGGTCTCATTAGGGAAAAAGCAGCCCATAACAATAAGGCCAGAAGAATCTCCCAATTGGTTACTGGCCGTGCAGCCCAGCGAACCTGAGATGTGGATAATGCCACTGCCTGTGCCTTGGTCTCTGGCCACTGGAGCTCCCAGGAGCAATTCTTTTCACTAATGTCTGCCTCCTATGTCAACCAAAGCGATAGTCAGCCTTTCTCCTCCAGAGCCAGAAGAGAACATCAGAATGGGTAAGGGGAGTAGGGACATGCAGTAAATTATAGAATCCCAGAAGGTTAAAGCAGGACAGGCTCTTAAAGTATTGTTCAGTCCAACTCCTTTACTTTTGCAAATGTATCATTTCCATATGAATGTTCAACCCCAGGTCACATAGATAGAGAATGCAAAAAGCCAGGTCTAGAATCTGGTAGACTACAACACAGTGCTTAACAATACCAATCCCGTATAATATTCTACAGCATTTTATTGTTTTGTAAATGTTTCACGTACAGTGCCTATATGAACTGCATGTTAGTTCTGCCAAATAAGCAGGCTCAGAAAAATTAATTTTCCCAAAGTCACATAGCCAAATAGCAGACCTGGGAAATAGCAAAATGCTAAGTAGCGAAACATTTCTTGCCTTTCGAAAGGCCAAGGTCTACTTTGGAATTGAGAGTAGGGCCTCTGGGCCTGGAGTCTAGGTGACTGCCAAGTCTACCTTCCTATCCAACTTATAGTAACCTCCTGGACTCTTATCACAGATCTGGCTTGATACAACTTCACTAATTTAACAAACATCTCTGCAGATATCCATCTTAACCTATACAAAAAGTGAAAAATATTTTTTTTTCCTTGTATATCTCGTTTTTCTTTTAGAGGCTGAATTTTGGAAAATATTTTCAAAGTTATTCTTCAAATAAGTAGAGAGAAATGAAGGGCAAGGAAGGCAAAAGAAATGCTACACTTAGATTCAAAGAGTATCAAAACTGAGAGCTTGTCTAATCATTCCATCTCTGAGGAGACTGAGGCTCAGAGAAGTTAAGTGACTTGTCCAGGGACACACAGCTAGTAATTGACTTGCTAAGAGAAGGTTTCAGAAGAACTCTTTGATAAGACATGTGGAAACATTACTGAACTTTCTTACAATGTTTTTAACCTTAATCCATCCAAGCTTTATTAACTGAATGTGCATTTAATGGGTGCCATGTGTTTAACACAGCTAATTGGAGGAAATAAATTACCATCCATAGAATCTTTCCTCAAGATGCTTACAATTGTGCTAGGGAAGCCTGATAACTATTTGAAAATCATAAATTAGCAATGCAGATCAATATATGTCAATACATGTACTGATACAATAATAGAGAAATTTATGAGTAGTGAGTCTTGATGGGCCGATGAGCCTCTTACAGGGTATGGCATGACATGAATTAGCCCGGGAGGAAACAATAAACAGTGATGGAGGGAAGGCCACCCCAGGTGAGATGAAAAGGTGACTTTACCAGAAAGAAAAGGCATGTTGCCCTGGGGATATTAAAGTGAATAGCCAGGCTGGAGTGGAAGGAAAAGGAAGGCTAATTTCAGGGGACACCAGGCTAACTCATGAGACCTTGACTGCTGGGCCAGAGTGTGGCATGGAGGCAAAGAAGAGTTGCGGGAGTTGTATGCGAAGGGAAGATGAAGTTAACTTTGCAATTAAAGTATGAAACGAGCTGGTTTTGGAAGCTTCTGCGGAGTTGTTTTGATCCCTATCAGTAGAACAATGGCAAGCTTTGACTCAGGGAGTTGGAAGCGCCCTCTCCCAATCCAAGAGAGGTTTCAGACCATGAGCATACCTCTCACCGACCTGGTCACGGCCACTCATTGTGGTGTGCTTTTCCGTTTTTCTTCCTCTCTTTTCGTTCCTTCTGGAGACGCTCTAGTTCTGCTTCATACATCATCTCCTGAATCAAGTACTTCTCTCTCCTCATTCGGTCTCTTAGATCTTTTGGGAGGTCTGGGATCAGATATGAAATGAGGTGCTTTATACAAAACACGAGGTGCTAAAAACACAGAGAACACAATAGTCAGGTCTACTGTCCATCCTCAACTGGAAAGAGCTCTGGCGGGTGGTTCACGAACTCTCTTGTTCCAGCAATATGGAGCTTCTGGAGTACCTGGAAAGTAGGCTGAGGCCAGGGGAGGTGGGTATTGGCAAAGAGGATCTCAGGGATAGGTGAGGACTGAACTTGGTCTGATGGTACCACACAGGAGTCAGAAAAGGAGATGGAGAAGAAATGGTCAAAAAATGCAAAGGAGAGTCAGTAGCACGTACACTGTGGAATCAGAAAATCCGTCAAAATTTTTTATCTTTTACTAAAGAGCTTTCTGTCTACCTAAGCATAAGTCACTCTGGGCCCCAATTTGCTCATCTATAAAATAAGTATTGTGAAAATTGTAGAAAAATGTTTAAAGATGCTCTGTGGATTTCTAAATGCTCTGCTAATCTGGATTGCAAGAATTATAAATGGGCCTAGGGCTGTAATCATTCAGGAAGAAACTTTTTTTTAGCAGGGAGTGGGGTAAACACAAATTCTTTGCCCTAAATACTAATACCTGAAACTCTAGAATCACTGTCACTTCTGTTCACCTATATGATGGTGACCACTAAGTACCAGATGACAATTTAAAGGCCCTTAGAATTCTAAAGTATTAAATAAAGATTAATCATGTCCAAATGACACCATTAAGTATTCTTAGTTTTACTGAAATGTTGGTAAATTTGGTAATTCATGGTAGCTTATGATCTTGCCAATTAAGAGGATTTTCTGATATAGTTCTAGTATTTTTAAAAATAACAATATATTGAAAAGGAAAGTTCTACTCGAGAAACCAAATAACAATTTAACGCAATGCCTTTTCTATTTTGTTTAAAAAATTTTAAGACAGTGATGGGTTAAAAATTTCTTTAAAGAGGGACTCAGCCATTGATAAGTTAATTCATAGGGAAGAACAGCTTAGTATTGTCTTCTCTTGGTTCCTTGGAGTGAAGGGGAAAAAAAAGTGATGGAATAGTTTCAAGGAGGTATAGGAAGCTTCTAGTCCAAACCAAAGGGCAGCCTTGGCTTGCATTGATTTGGCTTTAATATATGTGACAGGAGATAAAATTCCTATGAGTACAGTTATAGAAACAAACTATTTTTAGCAGCAGTTTTCTTAAAAGATGAAAATAGATAATATATTTTTATCGACACACAATACATGTAATTACTAGGTAGATTTTGCTTTATAAGTCTATTCTGAGTCTTAGGTCATTAATAGTTATTTGTGTACTTGAACATAAGTAATGTCATGATGATACACAACCAGAAACTACCACTTGTAATACCCAGTTCAATGATTTCCAAACTATGGTCCTTGAACACCTGCATCAAGATCATCTTGGAGGGCCTGTGAAAGGCAAACTGCAGAATCTTGAAGTGGGACGAAAAAAATCACAATTTGCCCAGTGATTCCTGACTTATTCATTAATAATCAACAACAAGGGACTTCCAAATATTTCTTGGAAAATCCAAAGACTTTAATTAAAGGGAAGAAAAAGTTTATATAATATCATTATACCACATCTGGACACAAACAATCACATTGAAAGTTCTCAAAATACATTCATTACTGTAGTTACTTCATTGCGTCAAAGGATATAAAGGAATCGGTTGAGAAAACTTACCTCAAACACAATGATAAAAGCCAGGCGAGCAGCGAGGACGTGCCAGAACTGCAGTGTGTAGCCGTAGGGTACCAGTGAATGAGGAGGATCACGGTAGTCTCGGTATCTACAAATGTACAGCACAGGGTTGCATTCCAAACTGTGACTGTCCCAACTCCCAAATCGCGTTCATTCCCACAATGTAGCTCTTATTCATGAGAGAAAAGCTTAGAAAGCCTCTGTATACTACTAGACATCTGTCGTTTTATTTGCCCAGCATTTCTTCTGATAAAAGAATCTCTCTTCTCCTCTGGGGAATCATCTATGTGGGTCGGACAGAGTTTGTCCCCTTCCCTGACCCCGACTCTGAACGTAAGCCAGACTGGATCAGTGAGACTCATCACCAGGACTGCTGCTAGGATGATCACTTAGTGAATTATCACTAAGCCCACAGAAAGTTAAAAACCTAGAGCTGCTGGTGGCCATCACGAACTGTAGAGAGCGCCTGGTTGAGAATAAAATCAACAAATCAAAACGGCCAGCAGAGAGGCAGTATCTGGATGACACTGCTGGAGCCTTGAAATCCAGCCAGGTTTCTGGCTTTCCTACTCTCTCAAGTCATTGTACCATAAAGTCAAGTTTCTTTCTAGAGAATTCCTTATTGCTACCTTAAGGAATTAAACTTCGACGACGCCAATGAGTTCGGCTGTCATCTGCTTCGCTGCCTGCAGCTCCAGAATTACTCATTTTGGAAAGCACACTGGAACCAAGTTTGAGGTGTGCCGGACTGATATGATCTTAGGTAATTCATGAAGCTTCTCTGGACATCAGTTTTCCCTGTCATCAAAATTAGAGTCTTCATCTCACCCTGCTCTAAAATTTGGACTCTTTTTTTCTTGTATGATTTTGCAGATGATTGTGGCAAGTGGAGCTCTGTGTTCATGCTCCAGCCTATTCCTGATCCCGCTGGCCTTTCCATGAGGCAGAGTTTCGAGGGAGGGCCACGCTCCGGTGTCATTTGTGCCCCGAGTCTCTGATTTTGGTGCAGTGCTATTTATTTGCATAATGACTGGCTACATGTTCCCTGGCACTTCTACAAAGAAAACACTCCCCTGTTCTGCTGTAAAAACAGCCAGGAAGCCAAGCTTCAAAGCCAATTAAATCAAAGTTTTATTTCTCTAATCTTCTAGTTTAGTACCTTCGAAGACACTATGTCACCCAGTGGCATTAGTGTTTGGAGGAATTTTTTCAAGTAAGTCAGAGTTGTTTTCAGAAAGTAACACTTTTCATTTCTTGTCTTCAATTTTACATGAGGGAAAAGGGGGATGTTCCCTTTTGATTTCAGTTAGCGCATTCTCTAAAGCTGCTTTTACTTCTCAGGAAATGGATGACTGCCTTGCAAACATTTTTCTAGCACCAGGTACAGTTAACTCCCATGATAAAAGTGTATATACATTTGACAGAATGATAAGTGAACCTCATGTAACCCCATTCAAGTTCAGCCTTAGAACATGGCGAGTGGCTTAGAAATGCCTCCCCGGCGATCTCAGACACCCCGAGAGGTACTGCTGTAGCAATCTTCTGCTTTTCTTTATAGTTATACTACTTATGCAAGTGTGCCTAAATAAAATAGTGCTCAGTTTTGTATGGTTTGAACTCTATATAAATGGACTCATACTGTATGAGTTATCTGTGATTACATCTTTAATTATTATGCAATTTATTTTTGAGTTCTCAATTCTATTCCATTTTCTATTTGTTCACTCTGACACTACTACACAGATTAATTTCTCTGATTTTATACTATATCTAACATAAGATAAATCTCTACTTTGTTCTTCAAAAGTGTCTTAACTATTCTTGAGCCTTTGCATTTCCGTGTAACATTATTTTGCACAGAAGTGGCTTAATCATAATTCTTATAACCTTCTTGGTCTAATATTCTTATTTTCTCTAATTTTTACATTTACTTAATACTTATATAATGAACTCTCATAAATCCACCACGGGACCCAAGAATGAAAACAGGAACTTATATCTACCTACCATTGTGCTCCTCCATCCCTTTCTCTTATCCTGAATTTCATTTTTATAATTAACATATTTACGTATATATGAGTATATTCGTGTTTTAATATTATACTGTATAGCTTTGTTTTTGAAATTTCTAGAAAAGATGTTATACTGTATGTAATCTTCTGAGGTTTGCTTTTTTCCTCACTATCACGCTACGAAGATTCATCCGTGCTGCTGCATGGAGTGAATTTAGTTCCGCTGCTATAAAATAGAGCCTAGTATGAATATATGGTTGTTGTTTTATGTAGTGTACGTTTAGATTTACACTCACAGGGCTCGTCATTTCTCTTTAACTTCTCTAACCATGTAAGGTCTTGAAAAACAAAGCTCCAGTCTATCCAGTTCAGTAAATGCTCTTTGGATAAAAGTCCCAATCCTCTACCACTCTGGGTTCCACCTTTATTTACTATTAAATTTTTTTTCTTGCGATGAGAACTTTTAAGATCTGCTCCCTTAGCAACTTTCAAATATGAACACAGTATATATGATGATTATTAACTATAGTCATCAGGCTGTGCATTAGATCCCCAGGACCTGCTTATTTTATAATGGGAATTGGTACATTTTGACTGTCTTCGCGCATTTTCCCCACCTCTCCCACACCCAGTGTTTGGTGACTACCAGTCTGTTCTCTGAATTTATGAGTCTAGGTTTTTCATTTGTTTTGTTTCTAGATTCCATATACAAATGAGATCATACAGTATTTGTTTTTCTCTGTCTGACTTATTTCACTTAGCATAATGCCTTCAAAGTTCATCCATGTTGTCACAAATGGCAGTATTTCCTTTTATTTTATGGCTGAGTAATATTCCATTGTGTGTGTGTATCACATTTTCTTTATCCATTTATCCATCAATGGACACTTAGATCAGGTTGTTTCTGTCACAGACATCATAAATAATGCTGCAATAAGCATGGGAGTGCAGATATCTTTCTGAGTTAGTGTTTTTGTTTTTCTTCAGAAACTGCTGGTTCACATGATAGTACTATTTTTAATTTTTTGAGACCCTTCCATACTATTTCCATAGTGGCTGCACCAATTTACCTTCCTACCAACAGCATAGAGTTCCCTTTACTCCACATCTTCACTAACACTAAAGTTATTTATCGCCTTTTGATAATAGCCATTCTAACAGGTGCGAGATGATAGCTCATTGTGATTTAGATTTGCATTCCTTGGTGATTATTGATGTTGAGCAACTTTTCATGTACCTACTTGTCTTCTGTATGCTTTCTCTGGAAAAATGTCTATTCAGATCACCTGCTCATTTTTTAATTGAATTTTATTTTTTTGTTATTGAGTTATATGAGTTCTTTATATATTTTGGATATTCGCCCCTTAACAGATATATGATTTACAAGTAGATTTTCCCCATCTTGTAAGTAGCCTTTTCATTTTTTTGGTTTCCTTTGCTGTGCAGAAGCTTTTTAGTTTGATGTGGTCCTACTTGTTTATTTTTCCTTTTGTTGCCTTTGCTTTTGGTGTCAGATTCAAGAAATCATCACCAAGACCAAGGTCAAAGAGCTTACCAGCTATGTTTACTTTTAGTTTTATGATTGCAGGTCTTATGTTCAAATTTTAAATATATATGGAGTTAATTTTTTTGTATGGTATAGATAGTAGTCTAGTTTCATTCTTTTACATGTGGCTGTCCAGTTTTCCCAATACCATTTATTGAAGAGATTGTCCTTTCCTCATTGTATATTCATGGCTCCTTTGTCATAAATAAACTGACCACATATGCATTTATGACCATTTATTTCTGGGCCCACTATTCTGTTTCATCGATTTTTATGTCTGTTTTTATGCCAATATCATACCGTTTTAATTACTACAGCTTTGTAATATAGTTTGAAATAAGAAAGTGTGATGCCTCCAGCTATGGTTCTTTCTCAAGATTGTTTTTGCTATTTGGGGTTTTTTGTAGTTCCATACAAATTTTTGGATTTGTTTGGAATTGTTAAATGTCATTAAGATTTTGATAGGGATTACAATGAATCCGTAGATTTCTTTGGGTAGTATGAACATTTAAAAAAAAATTTCTTCCAATACATGAGCATAAAATATCTTTCCATTTATTTGTGTTGTCAATTGATCAATGTCTTATAGTTTTCAGTATATAGGTCTTTCACCACCTTGGTTAAATTTATTCTTAAGTATTTTATTCTTTTTAGTGCAATTGAAAATGGGATTATGTATTTAATTTCTCTGATAGTTTGTTAATTATAGAAACAACTGATTTTATATACTGACTTCGTATCTGCAGCTTTACTGAATTTGTTTTTTAGTTCTAACAGTTTTTTGTAGCCTTTTGTAGCATCTGTAAATAGTGACAGTTTTACTTTTTCCTTTCTGGTTTGTATGCCTTTATTTCTTTTTCATGCCTAATTGCTCTAGCTAGATCTTCCAGTACTGTGATGAATTAAAGTGGCAACTTCCTTGTCTTGTTTCTGATCTTAGAGGAAAAGCTTTCAGCTTTTCACCGCTGAGTATGACATGAGCTGTAGGCTTGTCTGGTAATCATAAGCAAAAATCTAAAGTAGATACACAATATAAAGAGAAAGGAATCTGAGCACACCACTAAAGAGTCATCAAACCACAAAGGAAGAGAGCAAGAGAAGGAATAGAGAAGAACTACAAAACAGCCAGAGAACAATGAACAAAATGGCAATTGGTACACATTTATCAATAGCTACTTTGAATGTAAGTTGACTAAACTCTCCCATCAAAAGATAGAGTGGCCAAATGGTTAAAAAATAAGACCCATCTAAATGCTTGTGGTTACCATAAGGCTTACATATAACAACTTGTATTTATAGCAGTCTATTTTAAGTTGATAACAACTTAAGTTGGATCGCATTCTAAAGCTCTATATTTTTACGATCCTACCACGTTTTATGTCACAATTTAATCTTTTTATCTTATGTATCCTTTAATTATTGTAATTATAATTATTTTTACTACCTTTGTCTCTTAACCTTCTACTAGCTTTGTAAGTGATTATTCCACTACCTTTTCTATATATTTACCTTTACCAGTGAGATTTATAGTTTCGGTTGTTTTCTTAATACTAATTAGCATCCTTTTGTTTCAGCTTAAAGAAGTCCCTTTAACATTTCTGGTAAGGCTGCTCTAGACATGATGAGCTCCTTTAGCTTTGCTTGTCTGGAAAACTTTCAGTTCTGAAGGTCAGCTTTGCCAGGAAGAGTATTCTTGGTGGAGACTTTTTTTCTTTGAATACTTTGAATATATCATGTTACTCCCTTCTGGCCTGCAAAGTTTCTGCTGAAAATTTTCTTGAGAGTCTTATTAGGGTTCCCTTGTATGTATGTAACAATTTTTTTTTCTTTTAATATTCTCTTTTTGTCTTTAACTTTTGATACTTTTATAATACCTTGCTGTGGGTCACTTTGACTTTATTTGTAACTCTCTGATCTTCCTGGATCTGGATGTCAGGGTTACAGCCCCAGAGATTATGTTTTCATTGGTCTAGGTCACAGCCTGGTCAAGAGAGCTAAAAATTCTCCAGGGGATTTTAATGCATATTAAGGTGGAGAACCGCTGCTTTAAACCAACTCAGTCAGCAAGGGCTGACTGAGCCAAACTGCCCCACGGCAGAGCCAGCCCATCTTGGGCTAAGAGTGCCACGCTCACCTGCAGTACTTGAGAGGGGTCCCCGAGAACTCACTGCCATCGGATTCAGGCTCAGATCGATTCTCAAAGTCAGAAATTCGAAACACGGACAAGCTGGCGTTCACATAGCCAACCATGCACCTAAAAGAGAAAGCAAATTCTATAATTAAAACTCTGATCACCTCTGCATCTGATTCAGTAAAGGCTCTATTTCCTAGAATTCCTTACAGTTTTAAGTGCCTTTAGCTGGTCTTGCCTTGTTAGAAGCACTCAATTTAGGATACGCTGAAAAACCCTGGGTTTGTTTAATCAGGAACAAGTTATTTCTTTTGTTCTAGTCCTTTTTGTGTGGAATCATCATACAGAAAATCACTACCCCAGTGAATGCTTCAGTGAAATAGGTGAAATACAGCATTGCATAACCAGCATAAATAATTGGTAAGTCACTGCATCTCTCACTGATTACATAGACACAGAGAGATGATACATATGCACATACAGACACCTTCATTAATGAATATCTATGCTGTCATAATGCTCTGAATATGACTGGTGTGAACATGGTGCCCCCTCTCCAACTCACATCCCACGGTGGTCTGAATAGACAATATTCCATATTCCCGGAATGTATCATATGCTTCATGTCTCTGCACAGGATGTATTTTCTGTTAAGATTCCCTACTCATTTCTTTAAAAGTGAAAATAGTGCTCACCTTTCAATGGCCAATTGAAATGCCACACCTTCTGGGAAGATGTCCTAAACCTCCATTCAGAAGACTCATTTCCTTCTCTCTACAGTGCCACTATGCTAATTTCATAATTGCCAAACAGCTTGTACTAGAGTTGTCTGCATATATGTATGTATTGCCCTTTGGACTGCAGTTTTGTTTTTTATTTTTGAAGCAGAGAAAGTGTCCTAGATATTTTTTGTATCTTAAGACCTAGAACAGTCTCTTCAGTGTAGTGAATTCAATTGCTTTGACTGGAGGAAAACTAAAGTACCAGAGATTCCATCAAGGTCTCGAGAATGGACCAGGAATAAAACTATTGCCTGGATCCCCAGGGATTATACGGTTCTTGAGAATGTGGATTTCATTCTATACCAAGGGTCAGTATATTACAATACTAAATGCTTAGGGCTTTGAGTTCAAATTGTAGGCCTGCTACTTCCTAGGCATGTAATCTTAGAATATTATTTAACTTCTTTAAGTGAGAAAAGTCCCCACATCATAGGGTCATTGTGGGGATTAAATGACATGATGTATACAAAGTAAGTGGTATAGTGTTTAGCCTATAGCAAGATTGTAATACATGTGAGTGGCTTTTATTCATTTTATTTATTTCTGGCACCTAACAGAAGGCTGTTAATAATTACTGATCGAATGAATAAATTATAAACTTCAGACTTTATTACCTGGTGTGATTATCCCAAGTTGCTGAACACCAAACCAAAATAATGACATGAACACAGTTCTGAGAGCACATGGGTTCTATATGTTGTCTTGCTCAAGACAAATCACTGGTTTTATCATGGCCTTAAAAAAAGTGGAAGGACCCATTTATCAAGTCACTTATGGGTGAAATAAATAGTGAGCGAGCATGTAACATGCCTTAACCCAACTGGCAGCAGGCCTGCCCTACTACTTGAAATGGTGATTTGGAATTACGTCTCCCTCATCTATGAACTGCCTAGAACATGACATGGAAACAAATTAATGCCTTGATGATTATTAGCTGTCTCAGAGAGGGAACCAGTTTTCGTGAAATACAAAAAGTAGCAGTCTTTTTAGGAGCCGTGGAAAGGGAAAGGTGCAAAAAACAGGCCCAGCATTGACATGAAATAGTCACACCCCTCCTGCACTCTTTTCTCACCAAGTGGCCCTGAGCTTTATTGAGACTGAAGCTGCTGTCTAATGGCTACTCCTCAAGCAATTGAAAAAAATCTAAATTGAAATGAAATGCCTGTTTCATAGATGGAACATCCTACCCTCAAAATAAAGAGGATACATCTTTAAATGATTTATTAAGCATTTTCATATTATAAGTCCAAGTTGAATATGTCTCTTTAGTGGATGTATACTCCTGGATACAAAGCACTACACATGGACAGAGTACATACAGATATAGTTATCAGCTGTGAAGTTTTCTTTCCATTTAATTTCCATAATATGGAAGGAGCTAATACTGAACTGTCTAGGCATTGCTCTAATTCTTTTCACTAGAATGGAATTTTAGCTTACCAATATCAAATAGTTGAGATGGTCATCAATTTAAGAAAATTAGATTCCCCACATTTTGCCATGTGAAGTTCAGCCAAATGGCAATCATGTGTCAGCTCATGACCTACTATTGCAGCAATAGATCCCATGTCTATCACTCATTTTGCTGGCAGGAGATCCACATAGCGTCTCTGTGACACACCGTCACCCCCAAGTCTCATAAAGACAACTGATAATCAGGGAGAAGTGAGCGGTATGGAGGAAAAATATATCAGACAAAGGAAGAGTTTCCCATGAATATAAAATAATGAAGTCAGTTTTCTTATGGGACTGGTAGATGGCCTCTGAAGGCATTTTCAAGAAAGGAGATGCAGAAAAGGTCTTATGTAAAGGTAGCATTGTTTGAATTAGGATACATATCTCTTCTAAGGAAGATCTTGGGAGAAGATCACATTTAACTGTGAGAATTCTGGTTTTACAATCATTACTTTCTAATCCTTTACTAAAGGCAGAAAAGGATAAACTAGTGATCATTATAATCAGTTTCAAGGCAAAGAACAGAACCAGAAGTTAACTTCTGAATTTATAGATTACAGATAAAACTCACTGTAGAGTGTCTTTGAATTTTGCTACTAAATTTTCCTCTGATGTTTTAGACATTGTGACTCAAACAGCATGGGGATAGGAATCAAAAGGTGAAAGAGCCAGGGGAAATAAGGTCGGCTTTATGCATTAAAGTCAAACATGCTTTATAGATTACAAATGACTATTTATAGATTAATTTATAGATACATTCATTTATAGGTGGTATATTAGGCTAATGAGGGCAGAAGAAAGTTGACTTCTGACTTGTTGCAATAAAAATGTCAGACATGAAAAAGGAAGATCTCGAATAAGTTTTATTTTTAAAAATATAACTGCAAATTATTATGGTATTTAATTGCTTTATAGTTTGTATAAATATTCATAGTTCATTAAGATATTTGTGGTTCATTCTGTGAAAACTTGAGCATTGTGTCCTTGATCAATTCTTTAACTCCTTATAATATCATTATCTCCAGGAAAATTAGTTTTAATTTATATCACTAAATCAGGTTCATACTTCATAATAATTCTAAAGCCTGCATATATCCTTAGAGAATGTTCCAAAACTTTAGCCCATGTCTACTTGATAACAGAGCAATTAGTTTACTGCATTCAGTGGGTGATGGTGGTGGTGAGGGAATCATATTGGTTATTTATTCTCTCTGGAAAAAATTTTCACTTGTTTAAATTTTTTATTTTTCAATTATAGGCTACAAACAATATTTTATTAGTTTTAGGTGTACAACATAGTGGTTAGACATTTATATAACTTAGAGTGATCACCCCAATATGTCTAGTACCCATCTGACACCATACATAGTTATTATTATTGACTATATTCTCTTTGCCGTACTTTAGATCCTCTGACTATTTTTGTAACAGGAAATCTGTACATCTTAATTTCTTTCATCTTTTCTACCCATCCTCCCAATCCCCTCTCATCTTGTAATCATTAATTTGTTCTCTGTATCTATGACTTTGTTTCTGTTTTGTTTGTATTTTAGATTTCACATACGTGAAATCATATGGATTTGTTTTTCCTGACTTTTTTCACTTAGCATAATACTGTCTGGGTCCATCCATGTTGTCACAAATGGCAAGATTTCATTCTTTTTTATGGCTGAGTAATATTCCATTGTATATATGTACCACCTCTTTATACATTCATTTATTGATGGACACTTAGGATGCTTCTATATCTTGGCTATTGTAAGTAATGTTACAATAAATATAGGAGTGCAGATACCTATTCAAATTAGTGTTTTGAATTTCTTCAGGTAAATACCCAAAGGTGGATTGCTGGGGCTTATGGTAGTTCTGTTGAATTTTTTGAGGAACCTCTATACTGTTTTCCATAGTGGCTGCACCAATTTGCAATCCCACCAATAGTGCACGAGAATTCCTTTTTCTCCACAACCTCACCAACACCTGTTGTTTGTTGATTTATTGAAGATAGCCATTCTGACAGGTGTGAGGTGAAATCTCATGTTTTAATTTGCATTTCCCTGATTAGTGCTATTGAGCATCTTTTCATAAGTCTATTGGCCATCTGTATATCCTCTTTGGAGAAATGTCTATTCAGGTCCTCTGCCCACTTTTTTAAAAATCAGATTGTTTGTTCGTTTATTTGTTTTTGGTGTTAAGATGTATGAGTTCCTTATAAATTTTAAATTTTGGATATTGGCTCCCTACTGAATGTATCACTGGTAAATATCGTCTCTCATTTGGTAGATGGTCTTTTCATTTTGTTGATGGTTTCCTTCACTGTGCAAAACTCCAGTCTGATGTAATTGCACTTACATATATATTGATATGATCATATAATTTTCATCCTTTATTTTATGAGGAATATCACATTAATTGATTTGCAGATATTGAATCAGCCTTGCATACCAGAAATAAATTCCATTTGATTATGATATATGATCTTTTTAAGGTTTGCTGAATTTGGTTTGCTAATATTTCGTTGAAGATTTTTGCATCTATGTTCATCAGGTGTATTGACCTTTTTTTTTTTTGGTAATGTCTTTATCTGGTTTGGTATCAGGTTTTTTTTTTATGCATTACCTGATATTATCATATTCTAATAGAAGTTTGGGAGTCTTCTATTCATTTTGTTGTTGTTGTTGTTGCAGTAGGTAATTCTTTGAATGTTTGGTAAAATTTAATCATGAAGCCATCCGGTCTAGGGCTTTTGGCTTTATTATTGAAATGATTTTGTTAATAGTTATTGGTTTATTCAGATTTTCTGTTTCTTCCTGATTCAGTCTTGGAAGATTGCATATTTCCAGAAATTTACCCATTTCTTCCATGTTGTCCAATTTGTTGGCACTAATTGTTCATAGTATTTCGTAATAATTCTTAGTTTTTCTATGGTGTTTGTTGTCATCTCTTTTTCATTTCCTATTTTTCTTTGGTTCTTTTTTTTTTTTATTGGATCTGGCTAACATTTTTTGTTTGTTTTCAAAGAACCACCTTTTGGTTTCAAATTATTTCATTTGTTTCCACTCTGATTTTTATTTCCTTCCTTCTATTCACTTTGGGCTTTGTTTATTCTTCTTTTTCTAGTTCCTTTATGTGTAAGTTTAGATTATTTGAGATTTTCTTGTTTCTTGAAATAGGCCTGTATCATTTTACATTCCTCTTAGAATGGCTTTGGCTATGTCCTGCAGATTTTGGGTTGTTGTGTTTTCATTTTCATTTATTTCAAGATACCTTTTGATTTCTTCCTTGATCTCCATCCATTTTTTTAGTAGCATGTTATTTAGCATTTCAGTTTTATTTATAGAATTGATTTCTAGTTTCATACCATTGTGATTGGTGAAGATGCCCGATATAATTTTGGTCTTCTTAAATTTATTGAGTCTTGTTTGTGACCTCACATATGTTCTCTCTTGGAAAAATGTCCCACGTGCACTTTAAAATAATGTATATTTGGATTTTTCTTGAAATAGTCTAAAAATATCAAGTACATCTGGTCTAATGTGTCACTTAAGGCCACTGTGTCCTTGTTGATTTTCGGTCTGGATTATCCATTGATTAGTGGGGTGTTAGTCTCCAACTCTTACTGTCATTCTCTCCCTTTATGTCCATCAATATTTACTTTACATAATTAGATGCTCCTACATTGTGTGCATAGACGTTTACAAGAGTTATATCCTCTTGTTAGAA
Organism: Pteropus medius; assembly: GCF_902729225.1. NCBI lineage: Eukaryota > Metazoa > Chordata > Mammalia > Chiroptera > Pteropodidae > Pteropus > Pteropus medius. Next base: position 9,154,997 of record NW_024347791.1, read on the forward strand.
TCATCCCTTTACCATTATGAAATACACTTCTTTGTTTCTTCTTATGGTCTGTTCTAAAGTTGATTTTGTCTAATATAAGCATTGATACCCAGCCTTTTTCTTTCCATTTGCATGAAATATTTTTTCCATTCCTTTATTCAGTCTGTGTGTTTTGATCTGAAGTGGTTCTCTTGTAGGCAGCATATTTATGTCTTGGTTTTTTTTTTTTATGCATTCACCCACCCTATGTATTTCGATTGAAGTATTTAGTCTATTTACATTTAAAGCAATTACTGATAGGTATGTAGTTACTGCCATTTCTGAGCATTTTTGTAGTTCTGCTCTGTTCCTTTCTTATTCTCTTGCTCTCTTCTCTTGTATGTTGATGACTTTCTATAGTGTTATGTTTGGATTCCTTTCTCTTTATTTGTTGTACATCTCTTACAAATTTTTGGCCTGTAGTTACCACATGCTTCATATATACCAAGCTATGTTTATTGTAGTCTATTTTAAGTTGATAGGTGCTTAAGTTGGAACATATTCTAAAATCACTATAGTTTTTTATTAAACTTGTCCAGGTTTATAGTTTTTTTTCTTGTGTGTATGTGTTTATCCCTTAATTTATTTTTGTAATTACACATGATCTTCTAATTTTGTCTTTCAAGCTCTATACTAGCTTTAGTTGGTTGATCCACTGCTTTTACTATGTGTTTGTTTTTGTCAGTGAGAATTATTTTCTTATACATATTTTTGATCTTCTCTTTTCTACTTAAAGAAGTTCCATAACATTACTTGTAATACTGAGTTAGTGAGGATGAACTCCTTTTGCTTTTTATTGTCTGGGAAACTCTTTCTCTCTCCTTCAATTCTAAATGATAGCCTTGCAGATCAAGTAATCTTGATTGTAGATTTTTGCTTTTCATCACTTTAAATATTTTGTGCGAACCCCTTTTGGTCTGCAGCTTCTATTGAGAAATCAGCTGACAGCCTTATGGGAGCTTCCTTGTACATAACTTCTTTTGCTGCTTTTAAGATTTTCTTTGTCTTTAACCTTTGTCATTTTAATTATGTTGCATCTTGGTGTGGCACTCTTTGGATTCGTCTTGTTTGAGACTGTACTTTCTGGACTTGCATGTCTATTTTCTTCACTAGGTTAGGGAAGTTTTCAATCATTATTTCTTCAAAGAGGTTTCCAATCCCTTGCTCTTTCTTCTCCTGGTGCCCCTATAGTGCAAATGTTAGTATGCTTAATGTTGTTCCAGAGTTCCCTTAAATTATCCTTTTTTTTTTGGATTCTTTTTTCTTTTTTGCTGTTATGATCAGGTGTTTTCTGCTACCTTGTCTTCTAGATCACTGATTCAATGCTCTGATTTATCTAATCTGCTATTAACTCCCTCTAATGAATTTTTCATTTTAATGACTGTATTCCTCATTTCTGACTGTTTTTATTAATGGTTTCTATCTCTTTATTGAGGTTCTCACTGAGTTCATCTATTCTTCCCCAAAGTTCATTGAGCATCCTTATAACCAGTGTTTTGAACTGAGTATCTGGTAGATTGCTTGTCTCCATTTCGTTTAGTTCTTTTTCTAGAGTTTTGTCCTGTTCTTTCATTTAGAACATGTTTGTCTCCTCATTTTGGCTGATTCTCTGTGTTTGTTTATATATATTAGGTAGACTTGCTACCTCTCATTCTTTGTAGAGTGTCCTTATGCAGTAGGTGTCCTATAAGGTCCAGTGGTGCAGTGTCCCTAAGCCGGGTGCTCCAGCATTGTCCGTTGTGTAGGTTGTATGCCCTCTGTTGTAGTTAAGCCTTGATTACTATTGGCACATCAGTGGGCGAGACTGACTTTCAAGCTGACTAGCTGTGAATATGGCTGTGACTATAGTAGAAAACCCATTGTATGGAGGTTGACCTCACAGAGTGGGAGCTGTATTAGTGGGGCTCTGGTACCAGCTGAGTCTGCCCTTTGGCTGTGTCATTTGTGAAACTGATTGGGTGGTGCTCTGGTGTGGTCTGAAGTCAGCCACGGGGTGTGCTGATTCTGGACGCTGTTTGGAGGGTGCTCCAGTGTAGGCCAAAGTTAGCTACCATTTGTGCCCAGCTTGAGGTCACCTGGTGGGAGCTACAAAGTGATCAGAGGTTGGTTGCCACTTGTATTGGGCTTCGAGGCACTTGGGAGATGCTGCGGTGTGAATTGAGGCTGACTGCCACTAGTGCTATGCATAAGATCCTTTAGTGGGCACTACAATGTGAGCTGAGGCCAGCCGCTTCTTGTGCCAGGATTGTGGCTGCTCAGCTGAAGCTCTGTTCCAGGCTCACACTGGCTGCAGCTTATGCTAGGCTTGGGGCTACATAATGGGAGTTACAATGCAAGTTCAGACTGGAGTTGGGGATGCTTAGCAAGATGTACAGGGCATACCAAGGCCAGATGTTGCTTGTTTGGAGTTTATGGACCTTTGAGAGATTTTAGGAAATTCTGCAATATGAGCCAAGGCAGGCTACTCCTGTGGAAAAGGCACTGGAAGCAGCTGGGATAGTGGGGCACAAGTCGGGTGGGACAGTTTTTCAAGGAATCACCTGTGATTCTGTGGGAAAACAGTGTCACTCAGGTTAAGGAAGAGCTCAGATTTGGCCCTCACCTGCACCTGCTGGCTGGGTGGAGGAAGGAGTCAACAAAGAAGCAATGGTGTCTGACAGAGCTTCCATCCCCAGAGATAGCCACCCTGGCCCTTCAGACCTCACCCTGAAGCCAGTCAATTCAGTTCCTCCCCATATGTCCGTTGCTTTTTGAGCTGCTGCCTCTGTGCTGGAGCCCAGTGAGTGTGAGTTTGTTAGTAAGTCCCTGCTCAGCCCCTCAAGAGGAATGCTTTGGACCTCAGGAGCCTTTTATTTCCCTCAGATAAAATCTCTGCTAGTTTTCACAGCCAGACATTATGGAGACTCTTCTTCCCAGCACTGATGCCCCAGGCTGGGAAGGGGCTAGGGCCCCTAGCTCCTCAGGTACCTCTACAGCCAACATAGCCCTTCTGATTCTTAATTGCTACACCGTGTGTGTGGGACCTACTTGTTCTGCATCTCTGCTCCTCCTACTAGTCTCAATGTGGCTTCTTTATATCCTTGGACTTCTGTTCATGTAGTGGTTCAAAATGATGGCTGTTCTATAATTTAGCTGTAATTTTGATGTCATGGGAGGAGGTAAGCACAGCATTTACCTATTCCGCCATCTTGACTAGAAATCAAATTTTCACTTTGTTGATTGAAATTTTAGCACTGGTTGACAAAACTATTTTATAGTACGCATCTTCAACTTCATAATTTCTGTCTCCTATGTCTGCTCAGAAGTAATTTTAGTTCTCTAAGTTCTTTTCTAAATGGCTCCTTTGAAGAGTCCCTGAAAGAGAAAGTGACTCCATTTTGCAAACAGTGAACAATCTCATCATGGGCGTTGGTCTAGGAATCAGTCCAGGCAGTCAAGAATGTCTTAAGAGGACAGGGTAAAAACATTTGAAAATTTTTTGTGTACCCATTGTATGGAGAACATTCGTTCAAACCACGGTATTGAGAATGTTTTTTCCATTATGCCACTGAAGACTCATTTGCTGGGCATCCATGAAAGTAGAGAGACTGTGATCAGAATGCACAGCCAGGAATAAATGAAACATACTATCATAGGGACAAGGGACATGTGAACTGAATGACCCTGGACATATGAATGAAATTCTCATCCATGGAGAAGCCAAGGAAAGCTATAGAAAGGCTAAAAATGCATAGAGGTAGCCTGGAGTGGTTGAGAAAAGTGATTGGTTTGTTTGAAATATTTTTGATTTAGGGTCAGTTTAAATTGAAATATGACATTTCCATAGCCAGATTAAACCATGAGAAGTGGTATTTGATTATGACCACAGATATTACCCCAAAAACCTATGACAATGCTGCTCCTCTGATTTCGGTCATCTCTGAAGTATTTCTAAATTGGAAAAAAAAGGTCTGAAAGGGATAATAGAGTAGATGGTAGAGCATAAAAATAAGCTTCATGAAGAAACATACAAATATTTATATCAGTAAATATTTGAAAACAAGAAAAATGACCAATGGATTAGAAGATAAAAGATAGATCTTTAAATTCTGAAAGTGGTAGAGGCTCTTAAATTACGAAGAACGGTTATTAAAAGCCTTGGAGAGTCTAATAAAACTGAATTAAGGAGGCTATTAGATAAATTTTTAAACACCATGAACATTTTTTAAAATGTAATAGGATGTTAAAATTCTAAAGTTTTGATTCACTGTCTACTGTGCATAAATGTTTCCATTTTACTTTTTAGTGCCCTCCCTCCCATACAAAACCAGTTTCACCAGATTTGGAACAGAGAAAACTGAAATAACCACTGGGATTTAACCCACAGGAAGTCTGTTAGACAAGCTAGATAACCACTTCCTGGCAAATGCTCCGAAGGCTGTGTAGTTCAGGGTGGAGAACACTGTGTGAGTCTAGGCTTTACCTTTGTGTGGGCTCCAACAGTTCCACTGCCTTCTGATTCTGGATTCAACCTCTCAATATCTTTCTGCTCCTCAAAGTGAGGGTAATAATGCATGTCCCACTCCCAGGGTTATTTTGAGAATCAAATGCAAAACATATGTGAAAGTGGTTTGAACAAAGGTAAGCTTTTGTAGGGTGAGTGAAGCAGAGAATGTTGACAACGGTTACAGGTAGAAAGAAATGTGTGGGTAGTACAAGGTAAGTCTTTAAATCTTGAAGTGAGATGGTATGCTCACTTAATGTTGCTAGATAATTAGTATTTAATGGCCACATGGTTATTGTAGTAAAGAACTTTATAGAAACTTCTTCAAATAGCTGGATTTTGAGCTTTATTGCATTTAATTATCCATACCTTAACACAGGAGTCCCCAACCCAACCAGTGTGTGGCCTGTTAGGAACTGGGCCACACAGCAGGAGGTGAGCATCAGGTGAGCAAGTGAAGCTTCATCTATATTTTCAGCTGCTCCCCAGCGCTAGCATCACCACCTTACCTCTACCTCAGGTCATCATCAGGTATTAGATTCTCATAGAAGCACTAGACCCTGGTGCCAGAAAAGTAAGGACCACTGCCTTAGAGCAGTTATATTGGATTCGTGAAATTGGACCTAGGTCAGGTGTGCATGAATTCAGTTGTCTTGATTCAGTGGCACTTTATTCCTTGGGGCTACTTCACCTATAGTGGTATAGAGCATGAATTAGTTTGGCTCAGACTAGAAAACAAGGAGGCAGGGCTGCTGTGTGAGTACAGCAGCCCCTGTGGGATGATTTCTGGGACACTGAAAAGACCCTATGGTCCCAACACACATCCCACACTGACCTACAGACACATAAATCCTGTAATTAGAATTAGATTATTTTGACATTAGCCAAGTAGGGATTTTCCTTCCATAAAAGTATGCTGAGACTTTTTGTCTTTTTTTCCAAGGCTGTAGCAATGGAAGTAGGGAACATGTTACAATTTTGCCTAGGCTTTCTCTGACCAAAAATACAGAGCCCTGGCTTTGGGAACCACTGAGGTGATAGCACAGAATGGAGTTCCCAGGGAGTTCCCAACTTGCCTGAGGTAATACAGACACTGGTCAGGTCAATAGCCTGGAAAGAAACATTCAGTTATTCCATAAATACTTACTGAGTATCTAGTGGGTACTTAGCACAGGGTTACATATTTCTCATGTAGAATTTGTAGAGACTACATATGATATAAGGAGAATCAGATTGTCACTATCCTTTTATAAACTCATAACAACGGCATAACTATACACTACAGCACATATCACTTTTTTTTGTTACACACATTAGCATACCAGACACTTCTGAATTTGTAGTGGTTCGTAGTGGGAAAATGATTAATTGTTGCTTTGTCATTGGATTCCATCTAAAACTTGTCTGACTTGTACGACCTCCATCCCTTCAGTAGATCAGGTTGTGTTTTCTTTGGCTGAAAGTGTTGTTATATTATAATTCTACCTTCCCCACTACAGGCCTTCTCATTCTAGGCTTGAGTCCCATGTATCTCAGTGCAGAGGCTTCTAAGATCCCAAAACCACATAATGGCAAGGCAATGGAGATTTCATGATGGTTTTACAGCAAACTTACTTTTGCCCAGCTTCTCCTTGGCCCGCACAAGGTCCATACTTATAAGCATACACCAAGCGAGGAATAAAGTCAGATGTTATCGCTATGACAAATGCATTTGTAATTACAGAGAGAATTCCAATGCCTTCAAGAATTCCATACCAAATTCCTATTCAAAGAGAAGTTTTGTATTAATTCCAGACACAAGAGGAATAAGTATGAAAACAACTGGGGTGATTAATTTTAATAGTCCTTTCCATGAGTTCTTTCATCTTCCTGTCATACAAATACACTTGCAATCAGGAGCAAGAATTTGTACTCATAAACACCTTGGCATTAAAGTTTGTTTTTTTTTTTTTTTTTTACTGGAAGTGCTAATGCTCATGACTTAAAAATTCTCAGGATCAGACATAAGTAGAGAATTCTGGTCAATGATAAGGCACCAAAACCCCATCTGATATGACTGGCACATGTGATGTCAATCTATTGCCAGTCTGGGAACTCCTCAGGGGTACAGAGAGGGTCCCTCTACTTCATCTCTGTGGGCACAGTTCCTGATGCACTGACCCAGGGTGGGTGCTCACTGAATGTGTGTTTGTTTCATATGGATGTTAAAAGACCACTGGGAGCCAAATACACCCACACTCAATCCTCTTCCCCACGCACTGGCTGAGGACCACCTGCTCGCTCTGTACTAAGCACTGGATACAGAAACAAATGAAAAAAAAAAAAAGTCTGATCTCAGGCAGCTTTGGAGAGGCTCCACTTGATTCAACTCAGCATTTCTAGTCAAAGACCAAAGGCCATCTCTACCTTTAGAAAAACAATCACGCTTCATTTGACTCAGGTAGACATTTAGGAAATAGCAAAACAAGTTAAGCAAATGGAAGATCTATTTTAAAAAGGCAAAAAATGGTCATCAAAATGTTAGATTCAAAAATCTTACGATAGACATAACCAAATGAAGAATCTATATAAGTACAAATTCTCTAGCACTGGAAATTATAAAGTTCCAAATAGGCAGCTTTACTTCTTATTTGATCTTATTTAAAACTAACATAATTATTCTTTTATAAGAGTTAGTTGAGTCATCTTACATGGAAACTGTAAGTAAAAATCCAAAGTTGGTGTCTATTTTTATTTTTTCTACCAGATGGTTAATATTTTTTAAAAAAACACTCAAATCCAACTTACCTATGTCTTTGGCCCTTGAAGCTAAAGGTCGCCTCCATTGTGTGACGAATTTGTAAGCATCAAGTCGAATTTCAATTATGTTATTCAGTAAGGCCAGAAGTGGTGCTAGAGGAAAAGCTGCCACAAAGATAGTTGTGAATCCGAACTGAAGAACTAGACAGAAAAAAGGAGAAAAAAAAAAGTGTATTGGTTTCCCATGACTGTTTTTAAAAGTCTGATACTCTGAGTGTCTCATCGTTTGAACCTATATTTTTTCTCAGTACAGAAGCACAGGGAATATCTCTTCCAGAAAGATGGCCAGCGCACTGGAAAAAGAAGCACTTCTGGGGCCTGGAAGCAGTGGCATCCTAGGAGCAGTGGTCGTACGTAAGGTCCAGATTTTGTTTTCTAGATACCCATATCTAATAAAGTAGCCAGGATTCCTTCAAGAAATGTTTAATTCTAGAGCTATGGTAGGGAAAATATAAGATGAGCGTGAAATATCCTGTGATGTCAGAAAGTTAGAAAGTGCTTGAAAAGTGATGGGATACAACAATAGGACACAGGACAAACTCGAAGGAGTTCCCAATGGCCAAGACTGGATCACTTTGTGCAACGATAACGATAGTGACAAATTTATATTCCTGGCAACAGTGTATAATGATTCCTTTTTCTCCATGTCCTCACCAACACCTGTCATCTCTTGTCTTTTGGGTAGTAGCTACTGTAACAGGTATGAGGTGATATCATGGTTTCATTGGCACTTCACTGATTGTTAGTGATGTTGAGCATCTTTTAATGTATCTGGTGGCCATTTGGATGTCATCTTTGGAGAAATAGTTAGTTCCTTTGCCATTTTAAATCAGATATTTTGTCATTGAGTTGTATGAGTTCTTTATATATTTTGGATATTAACCCCTTACTGATATATGACTTACAACACTTTTCTTCCATTATGTTGGTTGCCTTTTCATTTTGTTTTCTTTTGTTGTGCAGAAGCTTTGAGATTTGACATAGTCCCATTTGTAGAGTTTTGCTTTTGATATCATTAAGAAAATCGTTGCCAAGACCAGTGTTGAGGAACTTCTCTCTGTTTTTGTTTGAGTTTTATGATATCAGGTGTTGTTTGTCTTTGATCCATTTTGAGTTAATTTTTTGAGTGGTTTTAGATAGAAGGTCCAATTTCATTGTTCTGAATGTGTTTGCCCACTTTTCCAAACACCATTTGTTGAAGAGATTATTCTTCCCCCATTAGGTGTTTTCATCTCCTCTGTCAAATATTAGTTGAATGTATTTGCAAGGGTCTAACTCTGAGCTGTATATTTGGTTCCATGGGTCTATGTGTCTATTTGATTACCAAAGCTATGGTAATCAAAACAGTAGCTTTGTAGTACAGTTTAAATGCAGGAAGTGTAATACCTTCAGCTTTATTCTTTTTTCTTCAGGATTGCTTTGGATATTCAGGGTCTCTTTTGCTTCCATACAAGTATTAAAATTGTTTTTTCTATTTCTGTGAAGAATGACATTGGCATTTTGATGGGGATGACACTGAATCTATAGGTGGCTTTAGGTAGCATGAATAATTTAATGATTTTAATTCTTCTGATCCATAATAACTGGGTGTCTTTCCATTTGTTGTCTCCAATTTCTTTCAGCAAAGTCTTGTAGTTTTCATTATAGATCTTTCACTTCCTGCATTAAATTTATTCCTAGGTATTTTGTTTTTTGATGCTATTGTGAGTGAGACAGTTATCTTCATTTTTTCAGATGTTTCTTTACTAGTGTACAAGAATGCAATTGATTTCTGTATGTTTATTTTATATCCTGTAATTTTACTAAAAGTTGATTACATCCCACAGTTTTTAGGTTGCGTCTTTAGGATTTTCTGTATACAAAAGCATATCATCTGCAAATAGCGACAATTTTACTTCTTTCTTTCCTATTTTTGGATGCTTTTTATTTGTTTTGCTTAGTTGCTCTCGCTAGGATTTCCAGTACTATACTGAATGAAAGTGGTGAGAGCAGGCATCCTGTCTGGTTCCTGATCTTAGAGGAAAAGCTTTCAATTTTTATTCACCGAACATAATGTCACCTGTGGGTTTGTCACATGTGGCCTTTATTCTGTTCAGTGATTATATGAAAGGTTTTGTCATGAAAAGAAGTTGCATTTTGTTAAATGCTTTCTTTGCATCTATTTAGATAATCATGATATTTATCTTCCAATCTGTTAATGTGATGCATTACATTCATTGATTTGTATATGTTAACCAGCCTTACATCTCAGGCACGACTTCCACTTGGTTGTGGTGTATAACTGTTTTAAGGTATTTTTGAATTTGATTTGCTTATACAGTGTTAAGAATTTTGAATCTATAGTCATCAGGGATATTGGTCTATAGCTTTCTTGTAGTGTTCTTATCTGGCTTTGGTGTCACAGTAATGTTGGCTTCATAGAATGAGTTTGGAAGTAGTTTTCCTCAATATTTTTGAAGAGCTTTAAAAGGACTGGCATTAATTATTTTTTATTATTAAATTTATTGGGGCAACACTGGTTAATAAAATTATATAGGTTTCAAGTGTACAATTCAATAGTGCATCATCTGTATATTGCACTGTGTGTTCACCATCCAAAGTCAAATTTCCTTCCTCTCTGGTAACCACTAAACTGTTGTCTGTGTCAGAATTGTTTGTTGTCTTGTTTTATATGAGTGATATCATGTGGTTCTCAACTTTTTCTGCCTGGCTTATTTCGCTTAGCATGATTATATCAAGATCCATCTGGGTTGAGTCATATTCTATTGTAGATATGCCACATTTTCTTTATCCAATCATCTATTGGTGAACACAGTTGTTTCCATGTTCTGGCCATTGCAAATAATGGTGCACTGAACGTCAGGGTGCATATGTTTATGGATAAATGTTTTCGAACTTTTTGGTACATACCCAGAAGAGGAATTGCTGGATCATATGGTAATTCTATTAATTTTTTGAGGAACTTACCCCTTTCCCCTATACTGTTTCCCATAGTGGCGATGCCAATTTACATTCTCACCAGTAGTGTATGAGGGGTTCTTTTTCCCTACAACCTCTCCAATACTTGTCTTGCTGATAATAGCCCTTTAACAGGTGTGAGGTGGTATCTCATTGTGCTTTTGATTTGAATTTTCCTATGATCTAGTGAAGTTGTGCATCTTCATATATCTGTTGGTTTTTTGTATATGTCTTGGGAGAAGTGTCTATTTAGGTCCTCTATCCATTATTTTTTTTATTGAGTCATATGAATTCTTTAGCCCCTTGTTTGCAAATATCCTCTCCCATTCAGTTGTTTGCCTCTTGGTTTTGTAGGTTTCTTTTTTGCCGTGCAGAAGCTTCTTAGTTTGATATAGTCCTATTCACTTATTTTTGCTTTTACAATTCATAAAATGCTCTCTAAATCCAAGGTCCATGAGTTTAGTACCTGTGTTTTCTTCTATGCAATTTATTGCTTCAGGTCTTTTATCTATTTTGAGTTTTGTATAAAGTGATCCAGTTTAATTTTTTTTTTTTTGCATGCATCTGTCCAATTTTCCCAATAGCACTTATTGAAGAGATTGTCTTCACCCTCTTGAATGTTTTTTGCTTATTTGTTGAAAATATTTGCCCATATGTATGTGGATTTATTTCTGGGCTCTCAGTTCTTTCCATTGATCTGTATGTTTTTCTGCCAGTACCATGTGGTTTTGCTTATTGCAGCTTTGTAGTACAGTTCGAAATCAGAAAATGTGATACCTTCCACTTTGTTCTTTTGCAAGGTCTCTGGCTTTGGGGTGGGGGGGTCTTTTGTGGTTCCATATAAATTTTAAAATTAGTTGTTCCAGTTCTGAGAAGAATGCCTTTGGTATTTTAATAGGGTTTACATTGATTCTGCGTATTGCTTTATGTAGCACAGGTATTTTAACAATATTAATCCTTCCAATCTGTAAGCATGATATACCCTTCCATTTATTTGCATCCTCTTCAATGTCTTATAGTTTTCACAGTACAGGTCTTTCATGTCTTTGGTATTGTATATACCAATAATGAACTATTATAGAATTTTAAAAAATTCCATTAACAATTGCCTCAGAAAGAATAAAATACCCGGGAATAAATACAACTAAGAAAGTAAAGGGCCTACACTCAGAAAACTATAAGACATTGAAGAAAGAAATTGATACAAGATACACCATGCTCATGGATGGGAAGAATTACACCATCAAAACATCCACACTACTCAAAGCAATCCCTATCAAAATACCAATGACATTTTTCATAAAACTAGAATAGTCCTAAAATTTACATGGAACCACAGAAGACCCCAAATAGCTGAAGTAATCTTGAGAAAAAACAATGTTGGAGGTATCACACTACCTGATATCAAAGTATGCTACAAAGCTATAGTAATCAAAACATCCTGGCACTGGCATAAAAACAGACACATAGATCAATGGAACAGAGTGACCAGAAATAATCCCATACCTATATGGTCAATCTCAAAGGAGGCAAGAACGTACAATGGGGTAAAAACACAGTCTCTATAATAAACGGTTCTAGGGAAACTGGACAGATACATGTAAAAAAATGAAACTGGATCACTCTTTCTTACACTATACAAAAAAATAAACTCAAAATGGATTAAAGACTTAAATGTAACACCTAAAACCATAAAAAAAACACCCCTAGAATTAAGTAGTAAACTCTCTGATATCATCTTTAGCAATACTTTTTTGGATATGTCTCCTTAGGCAAGGGAAAGGAAAGAAAAAATAAATGGGTTTACATCAAACTAAAAAGTTTTTGCACAGTGAAGAAAACCATCAACTGGGATAATATATTCGCCAATGATACATCCAATAAGAGATTAATATCCAAACTATATAAGAAACTTAACACCAAAAAAAAGCCCCAATCTGATTAAAAAATGGGTAGAGGACCTGAACAGACATTTCTCCAAAGAAGATATGTAAATGGCCAATAAACATATGAAAAAATATTCAATCATCAGAGAAATGCAAATTAAAGCCACAGTGAGATATCTCACAGCTGTTAGAATGGCTATCTTCAATTAATCAACAAACATACGTTTTGGCAAAGATATGGAGAAAAGGGAACCTTTGTGCATTGCTGATGGGAATATAAATTGGTACAGCCACTATGGAAAACAGAATGAAAGCCTCTCAAAAAAAAAACAAACAAACATAAAAAATCTACCTTATGACCTAGGAATTCCACTTCTGGGTATTTATCTGAAGAAATCCAAAATATTAATTCAAAAATATATATATACCCTATGTTCACTTATTTACGATAACCAAGGTATGGAAGCAATCTAAGTGTGCACCAGTAGACAACTAGATAAAGATGTGGCACATATAATCAATGGAACATTAGCCATAAAAAGAATAAAATCTTACCATTTGTGACAACATGGATAGACCTAAAGGGTATATGCTGAGTGAAATAAGTCAGAGAAAGACAAATATATGATTTCACTTTTATGTGGAATCTAAAAACCAAAATAAATGAACAGGAGAAATAGAAATAAACTCAGAGAACAGATGGTTGCCAGATTGGCGGTGGGGGTCAGAAGGCTGGGTAAAAGGGGCTAAGAGGTATAATTTGACAGTTATAAAAATAGCACGGGGATGTAAAGTACAGCACAAGGAATATAGTCAATAATATCATGTCATATGGGTACTAATCAGTTTGTAAGGTATATAAATGTCTAATCACTATGTTTTACACCTGAATCTAATATTGTATATCAATAATTATAATTACCATGAGAATGTAATTAAGTGAAAAATAAATTTTTAAAAAGTCAATGAGGAAAGATGATCTTAATAGAAAAGTACAAAGTTCATGAGCAGGAAATTCATGAAAAAGAAAATATAAATGGCTAATAAACATATGTACAGACAACCAAATTAAAACAATGTATTATCATGAATAAAAAAGTATGTAAAAAAAATACAGCTAACATCACATTTTACCCTCAGGTCAGGAACAAAGATATCCAATATCAATTATAGCAGCATTATTATATGAAAGATCTTAATGCGATTAGGTAAGAACAACAAAAGAGTATAATGATTAGAAAGGAAAATAAAAAAGTATTTGTAGATGACTAATTTGTAAAGAAAAATCTAAAAAATATAGAAACAATTATAATTGACATAAGACTTTAGCAAATTTGCATAATATATACCAAGTACATACTATGAGCCAGGCACTGTCCTAAGCCCTTTCTATGCATTAACTCATTTAATCTACACAAAGACCCTATGAAGTACTTACTCTTATTATCCTCACTTTAGAAATGAGGAACTTGAGATTACATAGCTGCCCAAGTTTTCATAATAAACTTTAGGGCTGGGATTTGAACCCAGGTAATCTGTTTGCAAACCTTCTGCTCTTAGTTACATGCTAACATAAATAGCTTGGTTTTGATTACAGAGAAATCTGATTCCTTCAATAAAAGTGTGGCATTCTTATCTTCCTGTCAACCCCATTCAAGGGAAATGACTGTCCCCACTATACCCTCTACTGATTCATACTGCAGCATCTTATGATACTTTATTACGCTTACTCTTTATATCTCTGGCTTCCTTTACTAGCCTATGCCCTCTTGAGACCTGGGACTGTGCCTTACTCCTTATATTTCTAGTGCCAAGCGTAATATCTGCCTGGACAGAACATGGCTCAACAGATGGTCTGCTGAATGAATCAATCGCGTGATGAATGATAACTCCTTTTTCTTTGGTTCATCAAATTTTCCAACTCATTTTTGTTTTTTGGTGATTTACTACAAGGGACAGAACACTGTCATGACAAGTCTGATGTGATTATAGGCTTTTGGCACAATCTCTATGGATCAAGACACTGCTTCCTTTGCATTTAACTCAAGAATCCTCGCTCGCTGAGGGCCCAGACAATATGTTTAGCTGAATGCAGCTAGAATTTGCATTTATGATAAACAGGATAAAGAAGAAAAGGATAAAGTAGAATATTTTCATACTCATTTCTAAGTATTCGTCGAAGAGTCCGTAGGCGTTCATGGGCTGAAGGTTGTAGTCCCTTTCCCACTGTGGGAAACTGATTTTCCTTTCGGGCCCATGTTCTTGTCGTACTTTTCTTCTAGTCCACCAATTCTGAATTAACCTGCACAATAAGAGCTATTTGTTTAAAATATAAATTTATATATCTATATAACTGTTCATGAGACTTCAAAAAGAGTCCACATATAGTCATAGTTTAACCCATTTCCCGTTTGGCCTGAGAATGCTTGCTGGCAGTGCTTGTGTCTTTAGCATGTAGCCCGAGATAATTCACGGATTACAGTCCTAACCTTACCCCCAGTGTTTGCCATGAAATACCTCGCTTTATTACTTTTGCATTGGTCTAGTATATCGATAGTCTTTGGAAGCAAATGACATCATTCTGTTTTTAGTTGTTCTATCACTGAAAATGTCAAATCCTAGAAAACATAGCATTCCTATGAGTGATGTTAAATGAATTCTGGCAGTGAGCCTTTTTTTTCTAAACGGGAAAAGGGTTAAAAAAAAAATATATTAGGACACGCTACCAGGGAAATAAGGCCTTGGATTAGGAATAACAATGGAGGCTATATGTCAAGTATTTTTACTTCCCAATGAACAGAATGACTGATGAACTTAATCACTCACGAAACTGTCTCAGATTCAGCGTTGCCTGTGAGAATTGGAGAGAGGACTGAGAACATCTGTAAACCAACCCCCCAGTACGAAGGCAACACCCAGGTATCTTACGGGTCTAAGCTTTCAGAGGAAGATCTGGCCTAGCTGGTTTAATTAAATTATGGTTTATACTTTAAAGTAGAATATAATGCCTCTAGTTTAAAATTTTTTATGCTTTAAAAAGTTTTACAGAAAACATCAAACACTTGGAATAAGTTTTCTAAAAATAAATCTATGAAAATTATTAGTATTGGCTCTGCCAGGGAGCTAAGAGATGACTTTTCGAAGTGAACAAAGTTCCAGCTAATTTTTCTGGCTAAGTGATCCTCCCTGAAACCTGGAGTTCTTTATAGGACACGCCAAGCTGACACAGAAACCAGTAAGTGTGGAATTAAAGCAGAAATAGAAGTGTTGATGCTTTATGTCCCTTTCAAACTTAACCGATCTGAGCGAACAGCAGAATTTGAAATTATCCTTACAAAGGTGATGTAGGTTTTTGCCCATTGTCACCAACGTAAACTATTATGATAATATTTTTACTGATTAAGATATTCTGACTTAGAAATACCCTGGTTTCTTTTCTGAACCCCTAAACATTTCTCCTTTCCATGAGTTTCTTTTCTGTACAGTCTGAATTTAAGGTAGTTAAAAAAAAATTACCATTCCTGATTTATCTCAGAAATGGAGGAGTGGAGATCTAGTAAAGAATATCCATTTTTGTTCATGTGACTTGTGCTAGGTCTTCCGAAAGAGCCAATGTTTATTATTTTCAAGTCTGTCTTTGAATATCTGAGCATGAACACTTAGCTCCAGGTATACGCACTGGCCGAGCTGCTGAATCTGCATTGCTTATCTTACTTGCCACACCTAGAAAAGCCAATAATGAGCAATGCTGCCTCTCCACCACAGATACCAAAAGTACTTACGGGTAGCCAAGTTCCATGAAATTATTCCAGGTCTGCTTTAGCACCATTATAATACCCATTTGCATACAGAGATCAATAAGGCATCCACTAGGGTGGCACTACGAGGTAAGCAAACACAGAAATTCAAGAATCAATGGGGAGGAAGAAAGGGTGTCTGGTTTTTAGTATGTACAAAGTGCCCTAAGGCTGTTAATGCAAGGCTGAAGGAAACAAGGAATGATGGGAGAATACAGACCTCTTCTAGTCTCCATCTGTTTATCAGCCTCAAGTAGGCACCTGGGTGTCCTGTAAATCTTCAACACACAGAAAAACAAACCATTAGCATCTTATAGGTCTAAGCATTCAGTGAATATTATGTTTAGATTAGCACATCTTCTAATGACAATTGCTGGTACAGTAAGTATCATGTGTTAAGGAATTAGGAAACTCTTCAGAGCTGTCATAACTGTAGCTTCTAGAATTCTCCAAGGTGTATGTCCCTTTGGCCTTTCTATCTGGCTGTCGACCACAGAGGCCAGTTCTCGTTGCTTGCTGTGACTATAACTCTTCTGCTAAATATCAAGTGCCCTGGCCTGTGTAAGCAGCAGGTTGGCTTGAAACACATTCTGATCTTTTTGAATTATAGTAATGATTATTATTTTTAATTTTAAATTTTTTTGGTGACATTGGTTAACAAAATCCAGTGTTTCAGGTGTACTATTTAACAGTAAGGCATATCTCTCTCTCTCTCTCTCTCTATATATATATAGATAGATAGATAGATAGATAGATAGATAGATAGATAGAGATAGATATATATAGATATATAGATATATATAGATAGATAGATATATATATCTATATATAGATATAGAGATAGATAGATATAGTGCATTGTGTGTTCCCCTCTAATAGGAATGGTTTTTTTAAAAATTAAACTATTTGACCAGAATTCCATACTGAAGTAGCTAAATATTGAGGAGAGGCTGCTGCATCGTCTCACCAAAACCCAATCCTCAGCCCGTCCCTGGTTCTCCTCTGCTCAGAAACACTTCCTGGTGTGATGGAATTCACAGGACACGGCCATGAAAATGTGAGATCCTTTCCAAATCCTCCTAACTGCTGGTTTCAGAAGTTACCCAGGCAGTGCTGGCATCCTGTGTCAGCCCCCTTTCCTGTCTGGATGTCCCACCCTCTTCCGTGACGTCAAGGATAAAGTCAGGACATGCTGCAGGCCACCCTCCCCCTCATGCCACCTGCTCATATAGGTGTGAGATGCGGGGGCTGGATTCAGGTGCAGATGGAGTACAGTTTTAAATTCATCCTTTGTTTGTGCAAATGATTTTCCTCGACTTACCTTAGCAAGAAAAGGTACACAGATACTTTAGAGCGAAGACCATTTTCTGCGATGGGAGTGGGAAGGAAAAGGAGGTGGCTGATCTTCTCTTTTTACACTTTGTATAAATCACTCTAAAGGAGGGACTTCTCTGTCACCCCTGGTCAGTGACCTCTGTGTCCTGTCCCCAGACCAGGGAGTATGGACAGATGGGTTCTTACCTTCCGAGGAAGAACGCGATGTAAAACGTGGAGCTGTTCAGATTGACAAACTGAAAAAGAAACATTTTCAGGGTGAAGCTGTTCTCCCACTCGGACTCCGTGCGAGGCTGTTCTGTGGGTGAAAGGGGAGCAGAGTTTGAAAGGCGGCGTCTGACCCCTCTCAACTCCCTCTGTCCCCCTCCCCATGCACACAGGGTGGTAACAGGCACCCCAACGAGGCTGCGGGAGACTTCCATTTGCCTATAGATGGAGACAAAGTGGACCACCCATGGGATCCTCAAGCTTGTAGACCAGCCCCAGAAAGGGTTTGGTGCGAAGCGGTTACTGACGTGTCCGAGGGGACAGAATATCCAGTTTGTTCCATTGTTACAGGAGGCCCAGGGAGTCTGCAGTAGAGACAGCCAGGCTGAAGGGGCCTTGTCCCTAGTCCTGGCTCTCTGCAGGAGTCCCTCCTTTTGCTCTTAGTTTCCGCCTGTGGGGAAGACCCCGTGTAGGGTCGGGTCCCCTCCCAGATCCTAAAAGTTCTTTGGTCTCAACTTCTATTTCTGGTGAAATGCCAGGCACTACTAAGTGAGAAAACCAGATCCCTATCTCAGAATGTTGATGCATTTGACTTCTTTACCTGTCACCCTCAGCCATCATTTTTCATTATCATAGATGAATGCCAAGGAGATGACCTCATTTTTAGAGCTTTTACTGTACATCATCATTTGTGTCTTACAATTTCCTGACATCAGTCAGGCACCGATCCTTATATTTCAGCTTCTATAAAGCAAATGCTCTTTGGATATTGTGATATGAACCAAAATATGGACCAAACCTACAAGTTGACATCTCATGTCAAATGTACTTATCCTTCCCTAGGAGCTGCATCCTCACCCCAAGCCATGCCAAAGAAAATGTATTTAATGCAATGAGGTTTTCTCTGTTTCCACATTCTCTGAGCTTTTAATCACTCATTTACCATTTCAACTCAATTCCTTTTCCGTGAATTATAACCCAAAATGCTTCCTGGGAGCATATCAGAGAAGAGAAAGAAAGAGAATTTTATTTAAAACAGTTTAAAAGTCAGCTTCAGAACAAGGCTGCACTGCTGTTGAGGGAAGAAAAGAAAAAGGATTTTAAAGGGTTTTAACTTTCTTTCACTTCTGCTGTTGAACTCTTAGATATCAGATGTCAGTCAGCTGGGTGAATTTCCAGGTGTCCCAATTACAAATGGACCAATGCTGTATCTCCATTGGCATCTCTGCCAGCCTGGCTCAAGGTGCCACTGGGCAGTCTACCAATGCATAGATACCTTTCTGTGGACATAAACCTCTATCTTTTTGGCAGGGGGTGATGACAGTGTAAGATTTCAATGACATTAAAGGAGATATGCCAAGTGCTCAGCTCTGTATCTGGTACACAGAAGGACTCAACAAATAGCATCTTGTTTATAATGGTCATTATAAATAAATATGCCTTTGTGATTTTTTTTCTCTCTGGACAAGCTGCGCATGGGAATGCACCAAAATAGGTCATGTGTGGAACACATAATTTCCTCAAACTGCATAGAGGAAAATGACTAATATCGCAATAATAAAATTGGGACACTTTCTATATCTTCAAAATGTGGAAAATATACAGCATATAGCTGGCTACCAGGTTGTTGTAGTATTTTATGGAGTCAGACAAATGTTCTTAGGGGTGACTCACCAGATAAATGTTCTT
Organism: Pteropus medius; assembly: GCF_902729225.1. NCBI lineage: Eukaryota > Metazoa > Chordata > Mammalia > Chiroptera > Pteropodidae > Pteropus > Pteropus medius. The sequence continues at coordinate 9,174,169 of NW_024347791.1, forward strand.
TTAACAAATTTCTGATTGTTAGCCTGCCTACATTCCAAGTAGAAGTCCTCCAGCCTTCAAAGCCTGAAACTTTGCTGTGATTTTTCTTATAGCATGAAAACTTGATACATTTTAAAATAAATAAAAATTGTAGGCAGCAAATGAACACTTTTCTAAACGATTCTGGGCACTATCCACGTGTTTTTGTGATGATTTATTTTTTTGTACGTTAAGAGAAAACCTACTTTAAATTACATTAGCTCATGATAGATAATGTTTGTGACAAGTTTTAAAGCTTTAGACAGAAAAGCTCCCCCAGTTATCAGCCATATTTAAAATATCCTGTCGAGGGCAAAGAACAAATTGCTGTATGCAATTCCAAATAAAGGAAATATTTCTTTACAGCAATGTTTTAGAAATGAACCTTTGAAAAGGTATTTTCCAGAGTACAAACTGTACCAGAAATAAAAAAAAAAGTGTCACTTACCTAAATTTGTCAGAAGAAGTGCAACTTTTTCATAGAGCTGTAAAATAAATTTCATATGTTTAATAGAAGAACTGTATGTGTTCTAAAATCTGTAATTATAAAGGAAAAGGTGATCAAGTCACGAGCAAAAACAGTTTAGTGAAAAACTGTTTCACTAGCCATCCATTGCTCAAACAACGATGATAATGCGAAAAATTGTGTCCTTTCAGGGCAAGAAGGAAAGGTACGAGGTCCCATTTTATTGTTTTTAAAATCTCCTCATTTTGGAGTGAATAATTCTGTGACAATAGGGCTAGCAGCCACTAATTACTGGCTTGCTAAGTGATTCTGGGCAAGTTGTAACATTCCTGGGCCTCGGCATTCTCAGTGTAAAAATCTCAGACTGCTTCTGGGGGTAAGATTCTATATTGCTTACTGTTTATGGACTGCTGGACTTTCTAGCTTATAGCTTTCATAAGTACTGAAGTGATCAAATGTTATTGGGAATTCCCATTATGATACTCTGCTTTCCCATTAGTACGTTAGATGCATCCTTAAACTCCCCCAGTCATCTGCTAAATGGAGGCCTTAAGAGAGAAAGAAAGTGTGTGCGTGTGCATGTGTGTCCGTGTATGCATGTGTCAATGGAAGTGCAGGGTGTACTGTTCAAGGCAAATTCAAGTCTAGGCAATTCCCCAGAGAGGGTATTAACTAAGAAAAAGAACAAGTGCCTTATCTAAAATGAAAGATGATAAATGAAAAGGAAAAGGAAAATTAGTCAAATGGATTTGAATAATATGCAAATAAAGATCACGTTTAGACAAAAGTAGCAAAAATGTACTGGTTAAAATTCCCCCAATTATTTTAAAGAAATAGAACAAAAAATCATCAGATTTGTATGGAAGCACAAAGGACCCCGAATTGCCAAAGTCATCCTGAGAAAAAAGAACAAGGCTGGAGTCAGGCATCACTCTGCCAGACTTCAAATTATACTACAAAGTGACAATCATCAAAATGGCATAGTATTGACAGCAAAGCAGACACAGACCAGTGGAACAGAATTCAGAGTCCAGAAGTAAACCCATATTTATATGGGCAAATAATTTTCGACAAAAGAGCCAAAAACATACAGTGGAGAAAGGAAAGCCTCTTCAATAAATGGTGCCGGGAAAACAGGAAAGCCACCTGCAAAAGAATGAAACTAGACTGTTGTCTATCACCACACACCAAAATTAACTCAGAATGGATTAAGGACCTGAATATAAGACCTGAAACAATAAAATACATAGAAGAAAACATAGGAACTAAACTCAAGGACCCTGGGACTTAAAGATTTTATAAATTTGACCTCAAAGGCAAGGGAAGTCAAAACTAAAATAAATGAATGGGACTACATCAAATTAAAAAGCTTCTGCACAGCAAAAAAAAAAAAAACATCAACAAGGCAAAGAGACAACCATCCGAAAGGGAAAATATATTTGCAAGCAACACCTCCGATAAGGGCCTAATATCCAGAATATACAAAGAACTCATACAACTCTATAACATTAAAAAAAAAATCCAATATAAAATGAGCAGAAGACCTGAACAGACACTTCTCCCAAGAAGACATACAAATGGCCAAAAAACATATGAAAAGATGCTCGACATCGCTAGCTATTAGGGAAATGCAAATCAAAACCACAATGAGATACCACCTCACACCTGGTAGAATAGCTATAATCAGCAAGACTAGTAATAACAAATGTTGGAGAGGATGCGGAGAAAAAGGAACCCTCATATACTGCTGGTGGGACTGCAAATTGGTACAGCCACTATGGAAAACAGTACGGAGGTTCCTCAAAAAACAAAGAATTGATCTACCATATGATCCAGCAATCCCTCTACTGGGTATTTACCCTAAAGACTTGAAAACATATATCCAAAAAGATATTTGCACACTCATGCTCATAGCAGCATTATTCATGGTGGCCATGAAACAACCGAAGTGTCCTACGATAGATGACTGGATCAAGAAGCTGTGGTACATATATACAATGGAAAATTACTCAACCATAAGAAGAGATGAAATACTGCCATTTGTGACAATGTGAATGGACCTTAAGATAATCATGCTAAGAAAAGCCAGACAGAAAAAGTTGAAAATCACATGATATCACTTATATGTGGGATATAAACCTAAAAGTGACAGAGACTGATAAACATGGACAATAGACTAATGGTTACCAGAAGGGAGGGGCAAAGGGAGAGGTAGGTTGGATAAAAGGGGTCAAATACGTGGTGATAGAAAGAAACCTAACATTGGCAGTGAACACACAATGCAATATATATGCCTTACTGTTGAATTGTACACCTGAAACTTACTGGATTTTGTTAACCAATGTCACCATTATTTTAAAAAAAAGAAAAAAAAGAAAAATCAACAACAAAATAATAAAATTTCCCCAACTGAAATTATAACTTGACCAGCAGCAAGCTGTGGGGCTTGGGCACACTACCTCATCTCTTCTTCAGGCCTCCATTTTCCTTACATGAGAGTAGGTATTGGACTCATCGATCTTAAGGTCCTTCCTAACTTTTGAATTCTCTTTTCTAAGGTTTCTGCTAACTACAGAAACAGGCAAAATACTCACATTTTATAGCTCTAAACTTTCATCAATGACTATGGTTTGCTATGCAAGATATATTAATAAGGCCACAGAATCAAATTTTGTGCATAAAATCTCCAACTCTAGAGTCCAATGTTAAAAGAGATTGGTAGAATTTTTAATAAAGAATCCTGTGGTATAGATTAGTCACACATTTTAATTTTATCTTAAAAATAAAACATTGGTAAACAACAGATTAAGACATGTTTTAATCGAATCTATTTTACTATTACAATCATACTATGTCATTAAAGTTATTTAATTCTGTAATTATCAAGGAAAATTATATTTGACTGTTGAGTCAACTTTTCTGAAAAATACAGTTTTTGATTATGCAGTGTATCCTTGATAGCTTTTAAGTTGACATATGTTTATCAAACTGCCTCACTTTGCACACTTGTCTCAAAAGTCTTGGGAGCTGGTGACGTGCTAACGTTATTTTGGATTGGACACTGAAAAAATGGAATTTATAAAAGGAACAGCACAGGAGTTGAAATATGATTAATATTAACCTTTTGAAAAATAAGTGCATGAGGACAAAGTAGGGATCTGTGGCATCTGTGAAAACTTTATACATACATTGAAGATACAGAGAGACAGGGAGGCTGTGAGTGGCATGAAGCAGGAAAGGTCACATAAACAGAGAGACTAAAGGTCAGCAACAGATGTTCAGATGAGTGGTTTCTGGAGTCTGATGTCTCAGTAGGCAGTTGAGATAAAAAACCATGGGTGTCTCTGATAAGAGCAGTGGAAAAATCTAAGTTTCCATACCGATGCTACAAATTGCAAATGTTAAAATCTGTAACTGGCAGAAAGCTTTGTGATCTTAAGTGTATTTTTAAAAGAAGCTTCTAATTAGAGTATTACTAATTTGACTTTGTTCTCCCGATCAATGTATCTGAGATTGTCTGATGCAAGTCATATTTTGTGGTTTACTTCTTTTTCGAACAAGACATTGTGGTTTTCACTATTTACGGTATAATGAAACATCTGATTCAATTGGTATGGCTGAATGAATAGAACAGTAATAACTTTTAGTCTCCTCCTGGGATATGTCCTCTGTTGGCATTTTTAGCTTGCAATATTTAGATGTTCTTTGGTTGCTAGTGAAACAGAATGGAATTGAAGCAGCATGACTAGGAGCAAGAAAACCCATCCTATTCACTTCATCTTTGAAATATTTACTTTTTTAGGAAAAGAAATAAAATGAAAACTAGTAAGTGCTCCTTAACCAGTCATTAAGAGGCATAATATTTTGTTAGGATCCGAAACACTTTTGTAAAATGTGAATTTTATTTTAAAGTACACATTAAGTAAGAGTAAATACATATCATCAAATCTAAAAATAGGCATCTCTTATAGGCCTGCTTCTTTAGTCAGCGTTGGACATATCTAGCAAAAAGAAAAAGGTATGTGATCTATAACAGTATTATTTAAAAGTTAGAGGCCTTAATGAACGTAAATTAAAAACCAATCTACTCTCAAAATTTTTGTATTCAATTAATGAAAAAGTATTAATGATTAATGTAAATAATAATTTTTGCAAAATTAGTATGGCTGAAATTTTTAGTAGTTGAAAACACTTCATATAGCTATAAAAAACCATATTATTGAGTCATGAAAACTGAGTAACTTAAGAAATCAGTAGTTTAGTAGTAAACTGATCAAAGCTACGTTACAGTCGTTAGTCTGTCATCTGCCCTTTATGTGATATTTGCTTTTTTAGATATTCTGATGAGTCTTTTCAAACTATATTACACACTTGGTTGCCTTCACAATGGAAATTGCAGAGCTTCAGGGCATAAGACAGGGCTGTAAATCTGTGCGCTGAGCTGGGGATGTCATCAGAGATGGCCAAGGAGGATAAGGCAAATGGTTCCTGCGCAAAAGGGTCCTGAATGACACTGTTTTGAGAATTCCTCTGTATATTTTTTATTTACTTTCCTTCCCCTTGCTATGGCTTGTCCTGTCTTGTCTGTATTCTTGCTTTAGTAACCTTCTGTTTTCCTAGTTTGATGTTGGCTGAGAAATCAGAACACCAAAGGTATTCACACTGTATCTAAAATAAATAAAAATATACCTTAAGGTCATTCACAAGAATAACAAATGTTAGCTTTAGTGTATGGACTCTGCATCATCCATTTTGGTGACTCTGAAACCCCTTGGTAGATAAAACATATGAAATGCCTACTAGCCTAGTGCCCAGCACATGGTATGTGCTTTGTAATGTCCAGAACCATATATATGTCCCACTCCTTATGCTTCCTTCTTCATTTTTAGTTTATTGTTTCTTTTCTAAGCTGTGTCTTATGAAGTAGAGATTGCTGAATAAGTGATTTCCAGCTAAATGAAGGATTACTCTGACAAACACTGGCACCTGCTCAAAACATATGAGCAAACATATATTTATAGACTCACTGCATGTACACAGAAATTATTTAAGATGTATAAATTAAATTTTAATCAGACTTTAGAGGAAAGTTATTATTAAAAAAAAAAATACAGTAAGCTTTAATTCATCTCATCCTACCAGGATGCAGACTCTTTCACTGCTCTGGCTGTTTGGTTAATTTCACTGTGATCACTGCCCTTCACAATGAATTCCACAGTCCACTTTGAGACTAGCCGAGTAGCGAGGAGGGTCAGGGGGTGCCACACACCCACTTTCAGCCTCCACTTGACCAAGCAGTTACACGATCGTCATGTCAAAATGATCAGCCACTGCTCTTTTTTCATTTTTATAACTTCTGGATTTTAAAGCTTTTTTTCCCCTAAGGTAATAAATTCCTGTGTGTTTTATTAATAGTAAGAAGAAATTATCTATATTTCATTAGCTCGCTGATTAATAGTTCACCTAAGAATCATAAACTTCTTTATTACCGGGTAGGTTGAATGCTCTTAAGAATCAGAGTTGATTGGTTATAGACTTTAGAATTGTTTAAAGAGCTAGAAATAGCAATCTGAGTAGATAAGACTGTGTTGATAACAGTATTAAATTATTTGGCCTTTGGGAAGCCCTTTACTAATGATGACAACATTTCAGCAGTATAGCCCAGATTTATGATGCAGTATAATGAATTCTCCAGGCTTAACGCTGTACGTGGCACTCCGCATACATTATCTAATTTATTCCCTACTACAAATTTCTAATGTCAGTATTTTTATATGTAGGTTGACCTCAAGTCTAACAATGTCAGCTATTACCTTTCATTCTGCAAATAATCACAATGTACTGAAAGCCTACTATGTGCCAGGCCCTGTTCCAGACACACGGAAACAATAACAGCAAAAAATATATAGACAAAAGTTTCTGCCCTCATATGCCTAAATCCCAACAGAGAAGACAGATAATGAACAAAATAAAATTTAAAACATAGCATATGAGGTGGTGATAAGTGCCATAGAGAAAAATAAAGCAGGCAAGGAGGATATAGTCAGATTGCAGGAGTCAGCTGCAATTTTAAATTGAGTGACCGGGGAAGCCATTAGGAGAGTAACAGTTGACCTGAAACTTACTGGATTTTGTTAACCAATGTCACCATAATAAAAATTAATTAAAAAAAAATTGAACAAAGACCTGAAGGAGGTGAGGGAGCAAGCTATGCAGACCCAGTGGGGAAGAATATTCCAGGCAGAGAGAAGAGCAAGCGGAAAGACTAGGGTGAGAGCCTGCCTGGACATCCCAGTGGTTGAGGAGCAGGGAGGAGACGAGGTCAGAGATGTCACAGGGGCCAGATGAGGGAGAGCCCCAGAGGCCATGTGAAAACGTGAACTTTCATTCTGAGCAAGAGGAAAGCCACCGGAAATTGTGAACAGGGCAGTGACATGAGTTAACGTCTGTGTAAGAAGCTCACTCTGGCTGTTGTGAGGAGCCTAGATGGAGAGGAACACACGTGGTGGCTGGGAGCCCAGTTCGGAGGGCATTGCCACAACCCAGGTGGGAGCTGGGGATGCGTGAAAGGCTTTCAAACTCTGGAAACATTTTGATGGTGAGAGAAACAGAGGCGACACGGATAATGCCAAGGTTTTCAGCCTGAGTAACCGCAACATGGAGGCTGAGGGAGGAGCTGATTCCGGAAGGATGACGGAGAGTCTGGGTTTGAATGTGTAAGGTGAGGATGATCCTTTAGTTTGGGGTACAAGGGAGACATCTAGACTGAAATACACAACTGAAAAAAGCCTGAAATCAAGACAAGCAACACATATCGCCCTGATGTGTCCCCTGCAGGGTTATCTCAAAGGCTGCTTTGGACGCTGGTGACCTTCACATCATTCAGAAACAAAGGAAGGGAGAACCAACACTGTTGAACTATGTCACAGATTCTGAGCTGGGCTTTTAAAATACATTCTTTCTCTAAATTTCCTCAAAGGGTATACAGTATTATCTTATTGAATAAGGCAATTAAGATTCAGAGAGAATACTTTGCCAAACCAAACACTGCAGAAAATATGGGAGCCTAGATTTGACTCAAGCCTTCTGATCCCCAGATCTGAGTGCATCTCAGATGCACTCTGTAAGACCATGTCCTTGAAGCAACAGAAGAAAACTATCACGTGCAGCGCACATATTTTATGCATTTGATCAGTTACCTTGCAGCTCACTTACCACATTCAGCAACATGATGATACAGAAGTTGATGCACACGGCAGTCCCTGTGGTTGCAACCTGAGAGTTATTTCTGATCAATGCCCACTTGAAGGCAGCAAAAGTGCTGACAGTCACCACCCGATAAATGACGATCCCGAACACAGCGGCGATCACCACGCAGATCTGGCAGGAAGAAAGAGGAGACCCAGTGAGTACCATGGTGGAATGTTGCAGGCAGAGGGTTCCCGGCACCTGGAAAATCTTCTGAGGACAGAAGAAAATAAAGCAACGATGGCACTGACTCAACAAACCGCAACAAAATGCACACACTTCGTATTTTCTCTTGTCTATTTGTATTTTCTTTGTTATTCAAAGAATAGCACTTGAAAGCTACAGGGTAACATTTATTAAGCAGAATATTCGATTGAGCAGATAAGCAGATATTTACTATGGAAATCTTACAATGTCCCTCTTCTGTTTAGAACTAGTTATTGGTTTCCTTTCACTCTCTGGATAAAAGCAAAGCCCTTAGTGACCTGTAAGACGCTTCACAGCCCCACTGTGTGCCACTTTCCCTGCCCTTGGGGGGTTCCAGACTTTCTCTCATTGTTTCAAATGGGCTAAGTACCTTTATTCTTCAAGACTATTTCCTTTGCCTAAAATGCCAACCCACCTATTCCCCTACCCAATACACACATGGCCTGGTTAACACCTGCTCATCCTTCACATGTCAGCTCAAGAACCACTTCAAAATTAAAGCTTTTCATGACTCCTCAGGTTTTTTTGTTTGTTTTACGGTAACTATACTCTCTTTTCAGTACCTACCTATAATTTGTAACAACTTGTCAGCCTGATTACTGCTGGTCTCCTTGGCTTAGAAGGTGAGCTCCATCAGGGCGGGGGTGGTACCTGTTTTTGCTCACCATGGTTTCTGCAGCTACTTAGCATAATTGCAGGTAGTTACTTGTTGCTGAATAAGCCAACTTTGTGATAGGTGCATAACCTCTTATTAATTACATATAAATATAGACCGAACTGAAGCATCTTTCTCTGAAGAGTTCACGGTGTTAGAGAAGAACACAGCATGCCTTCTTTCCCCATAAAATGATGGAAATCTGAGACTCCAGAAAGTTTTGTGACTTTCATTAGGTGACTCAATATATCGGAGTAGAGAGCTGAGCCTACTTAGTTATCAAACACTGGATCTTAAAGCTAGGCCTCCACTGACTTACAGATTTCTTTCTTCATAGAAGCATTATTCTGTTTTACAAAAACTCCATTTTGGGCTATGAGTGACATGCTCTAAAAGCTTGAGCATGAACCCTATCTGAAACTGGCCAAAATAACAACAACAAACAACAATGAAATAAAGCCCACATTTTAATCCTAGTCCTGTTGATAGGGGATAGGTGAAATCTACATTGAATTTCAGACAAGGGTGGCAATACGGTATGATGGACATCTCTCTGGACTCAGAAGGAAGTCAGGTCTGAGTCCCAGCTCAGCGACTACCTAACAGTGTGACCTTCGGAAGTAGCTTGTCCTCTCCAGGGCTTTAGCCTCCTATGCTCTAGGTAGAATAAAGAAAGCTTAATCTATATCTACAGGTCTTGTTGTGAGAAACGAAAATCAAGACAACAAACACGAATGTACTTACAGAAGGCAAAGCATGACACAATTGCTTACAAAGCAGTGTCTATAGAAGGGCATAGATATGAATTTTGATCTGAGCTGAGGGACTCTCGGGCATGCTGCTTACCCTTTCATCTTCCCTCTTTCTAGCTAAAGAAGAGTAGATCATCTGCATCTGCTGTAGTCTTGTCCTCATTTTAATGATCTAGGATATATCTTTACACACTTGCCATTTGAAAAAAGGAAAAGAGACTCCTAATCACTTCTTATTGTTCTAAAATGACATTTTTGATAACTTTGCATGTGTTTTGTTTAGTAGTTAACAAGGTCAAAGTTGATCGCAAAAATGACTTCTTTTTAGGAAAAGCTAACCACCCAGCTTCAAGGTAGTATTTTTCAAATTGATATAACTATTAGTGAAGATGGAAATCAATTTTAGGGAGTTATAGCTGGCATTAAAAAAAGACTATAATAAAAAAAATCAGGGTTCATTGCATATTGTAAAGGTGAGCACTATTTCACTATTTTAGTTTTATAGACCTATTTGCATAGAATATACTGAGTCATGACAGAGAATGTATTTCATACATGGGCTTGGTAAAAAAAAAAAAAAGTTTGAAAAAAACTGCTGTAGACCCTATCTCATATTTTTAGTTCCTTTCCGTATGGCATAGAGAAGCAAGTGGAAAGAACATCAGATTAAAATAGAGGATCTGAGTTCTTGGCTATTTACTGGCTATTTAGTGGCTAACCTGGTAAAGCCCCTTAATCTTTTGGAGTCTCCACTGTTCCATCTGTAACACGGGGACAACACCACCATCCCTGACCACCTCATGGAGTTGTGAGGAATAAAAGAACATGCAAAAATGTCATATGGAACTACGTAAATAAATGCCTGATATGATTATTGTTATCATGATACAGGTTTGTACTTTATGAAACAAAAGAGTTTTGTAAAACAGTTTCAAACCATAAAAAATATTCCAGAGGCAGAAACGATCAGTCGGCTGCATTTATCTGCAAATGCTTGGTAAGGTTCTGGCTTTCCCGAAATGGGATTCATCCGCTCTTTCTTGGAATACTTGGCTTCAAACTGGGGCCGTATTTCTTCCTAAAAAATGAGCAGACACATTTTTATGCTCTAAAGAGGTGCACACACAATAACAAAAAAATCATTACCTCCTGGGAAAACTGAGTCAACAGCTGCCACACTAATCAATCAATGAGGTAGGCTGAGACCCAAGTATAAATGTTTGGAAATTGGCCACTTGAAGAAAATCTCAAGAGTGATGATTTAGACTTACTATTATCAAGGCAATGTGATTTAGACTAATAGTTAAATGTCTGTCATCTTATTTAATTATGCTTGAAGAAACTGAGAATGAGAAAAGGAACCACCTGCCCTGTCTCTAGTGGTTTGAACCAACTAATAAGCTTTGACTTTTATTACCAGGAAATGATATGAACACCAGGACCAAGAAAGCTTATGAACAGCAAAATGTTCAGAGTTCATTTTGTCAGTTATAATGGTAATGTAATTCTTAGTATTCTACAATTTTTTTTTTTTTGTATTTTTCGATTCAGGCAGCTAAAAACATGGTGGATCTATTTTATTAAAAAATTAACTCCTATAGAAGTTATTCTCCTTTAACCATAGATTTTAAATGTATCCTTAATTGGTATTGAAAACAAATACCTTTCAAATGCAGCTAAAATCAAAGCTCCTCTGATTCTAAATCAAGCTGAGATTTTATTTCAATTAATTGAACCCCATCTAATATGAAAAGCTTCCAACGAAGAAGTAATTATGGGATCAGGAAAAGGTAATCAGCGAAAGGGTATATTGAAGTGGTCCAGCTAATTAAGTACATGTTCCATTTGAGTGTCTTGGGAGAGAGAAAATGAGTAGAAACTCTGGTGAAATGGAGATTGAGTTAGTCCAGGCAGAAACACTCAAGACCAGGATGGAGGCACTGACAGAAAGAGAAGCAGCAGCTGACAGAAGACAGGCAAAGAATGGGCATGGTTTGGATAAATGGGCACAGCCTGTGTAGGAGGAAGGGCGCCCTGGCTCCTGCTTAAGAATAAGCCCAATGCTGGACCTTCACTCAGTAGCAGGTAATGGGGAAGGTGAGGGGGAGATATAATTATAAACAGCTTCTGCCTCTTTTCATTTATTTTAGGCAGTTATACTTGAGGATTGAAACAGAACAGACCTAGACTCTTCTGTTTCTGTGGGAAACTTTTAATTTATCAGGCTGTGTCACCAAGAGTCATTGAGTTCATCATCCAGGAACGGAGGCCAATCACGGAACGGGGCCTGTCTTCCCAGTGTTATGAGCTGCGTTGTGTCCCCCACACAAATTCATATATTGAATTCCTAAAGCTTTTTATCAGGGCTAGGAAGACAGAAGACTCTAGATTCACGAGGGACATTTTAAAAAGCGTCCCCATGTCTTGGGCCCACCACAAGACTGACTTTTAGACTGGCTGTGTCAAGATTACTTAATGCCACACTTTATAACTGAAAGAGAAAAACTGAGAAACATCTCTGTTCTTTATAAATGAAAACAGTCCAAAAGTGAAGTTATTTGTCTAAGATGACATAGTGGTGACTCAAATTCCCAGGAAAGAACATTTTCTATCCCATTTGAATGTCGCTCCCATGAACACCTATAATAAGAACCAACAGAAGAGGTTCACCAAGGAAGAAGTCCTGAATGCAGACTGGCTGCTGCCAGGAAACTCCAGAGTCAACTGAGTAGTTTCTTCGAAATCGTTTCTGGGAGAATGCTTACAAAAGCATGAGAGAGGCCTTACAAAAAGAACAAGGATTGCTGAAAATCCCAGCGTTGCTTCTAGATCTATAGCTACCCAAATGTGTTCGTGGGCATGAGGAGAAAAGGCAGCCATTCACAAGATGTGATTTGAAGAAAAACAAAGTACCTTTCAAAATGAACTCCCCTACCGTTCCTACCACAGGGTTAAAATGATCATTTCTGTTTCTAGAAGACTCCTTTCAATATATAAAGTATATATGCATGTCTCTTGGAAGGAACACACCCATTAATACCCATTATTACATCACATGTGACTAGTTTATCTGATTTACTGGCACGCCAAGGCTCTGAGGAAATGAGACTCACTAGAGGCAAGAGATAACGGACGAGACAAAGGAAAGAGGAGGATCAAGTCTGGATCAACCAACAAAGGAAGTAGTGTCCCTACCTGGTGACTAAACTCGGCATGGGTACTTGGGAGACTTTTGACAGGAATGGGATAAGAAGAGACTGTAAAGACCAGACACAGGATAGAAGAGGGCACAGTGCATTGGCGTAGAAGCGGGTGAGAGAGAGTGATGGGGCTGGGAAACGTGATGAGAATGGGAGGTCTGAGGGGCTGAGTTTACCTCTCCCAGACAGTTTTATCTAGATCCGGCCCCGCATTTAGCAACATCCGCCAAGGAGGCTGACTGAGGAGTGGTTTATCCTCAACATGGTCCACTTCTCAGCCTGTGCACATCTAGGCACTGTCCAGGGTCCCGAGGCTCACAGAATTATTTCCTGGGAGTAGTTGCCATACGAGGTTTGCTTCCGTGTGCCTAGGGTTGTAAAACTGCTACCCTCCTGCTGCTCAAGTAAAGAAATGGATAATATTCAAGAAAACTAAACAAATCTTATCACCAATTCCTTGGATATCTCTACCTAAAAGTGAAATGCTTTACTTAGCCATAGACTTTTATTCCACTAACCAATCAAAATCTGCTAGCTTTTATACTGCTTGGAGTTCTTCCCAAGACAGATATTAGAAATGCTTTATGAGTAAACCTGACTTCTGTCACAGAGCAGAGAGTGATAACTCAAGGCCACTGTGTGTTTCCTGGTGATTTGCTTTTTTAAAATTCTGAGGTAAATGATACAAACCTCCTCCTCTTCCCAGTCTATCAAATCCCAGTCATAAGCAATTACTGCTCGTCGTCTCTTCCAAAACTCCAGGAAAACTGTCGCTGAAACAAGCAGAGGATGACAAAGACATTTTCAAATAAAAAAATGCTGTTAACCGTGTCACTAAATAATGAAGCCATTGCAAAGAATGATGGTTGTTCGTGTAAGCACCCTTGAATACCAGAATTTCTACCTAAACTTAATGTAACTAGGACTGTTTTCTGAGAATTACTAAGCTTGTATCAAGCAGAATGAAAAATTCAATACTTCATTTAGAATTAAATTAAGCTGATTTGCAAGTTGAGGCAGAACCAACTTATTAGGATGACAAAGGCTCCCAGGATGTAAGGATACAGAAAATTAGGTTACCAAAATCTTTCTGATATAGTATTTATTCTTAAAAGTGAGGGGCAGGTAGAGGCCGAAAGGTAAAAGTAAAACTTAGCAGTTTACATGTATTTGACTGGCAGTGATTACTTGTCCCCCAAATCCTCCTCAGAGCAATATCTATGTAAAATGTATTTTACTATTTCATTGAAGGAAGCTATTTTATTGGAGGAAGAAGTCCTATTGCTTTTCCTTTTCTCCAAACCACCTCTTTATTGTCACACTGAAGGCAAATGTGTGTCAATTCTGATAAGAACCTTTTCCAACAAGTGCTGGCCTCCCCACTCAGGGAAACCTGGAGGTTACTCCATCCAGCCAAAGTAACTTTCAACTCAATTCTATTTTAAAAATCTGCTCAAATGAATTACTGAGCACTGTACAATGGCGGAGATAAAGAAAATAATCAGGATATACTTTTGCTGCTTGGAAGTCACAAGCAAAATGAGGGGATGCACAAGCATACACACACTCAAACTTTGAGGATGACTGTAACTAAAGATATCATGAGACATGACAGGAGATGGAATTGGTGGCTCTCTGTTGAGCCTTGCTGTGTACTTAGACTTACATAGGCAAAAATATATCATATATTTGAAATCACTTTCATGAGGAAAGGCAAATATCCAAATGACCATTCCAAAGAGAGATAATTACTTTCTTCTTTCCTAGTCTGCCTCATTCACCCTCACATGACCTCCTCATTAGCAGTAGTCAGACATACAACACATATTTTTTAAATAAGTAACTAAAAAGACAGTATTGGGTAATAGTCAAGAGCTCTCTGGCATGTAATTTAGACATTCATTACTAGGTTTGAAATCTAGTTCAGGTACAAGCTATACTACCACTGGCAAATCAATTAACATTTCTATTTCTCCATTTCCTGCCAAGCAAAAGAGGGATGGCAATAAAGGTCTATGACCTCCATCTGCAATGTCAAAATTCAAATGCTCTAAAATTCTAAGTTTTTTTCCTCTAAGTTTGGTACAAACCATCTTGTGGCACGCTCTGACCTAGGCTGACATAAAGCTACTTATAGTCTCCATTTATCCGAGAATACCCATACATTGAAAACAGCCATATTAATGTATTTGAACATGGGGTCCTTCCCAGACATTCTGGGGTATTATTACGTAGTAAATTGTGTATATACCACAGTTGCCTTTCTAAAACATGAAAAATTCAAGTAGTTATAATTACGAAAGCCACACCTAAAATAATCAAGTGTTTAATTCTAGAAGAGGGAAAGTAAAATAAATAGATGTTTTCGAAGGTTAATAAAAGTGCTAATGTTAAGCAGCCATTTCCACAGGAGTCCTTCCTGTGAGTCTTGTTGTGTTAGAGGTCTCCAAGACCACCTCCAGGTTTGATGATTCACTAGGAAGACTCACAGGTCTCACCATACAGTGGTACTCATGGCTGACTGAGATTTATTACAGTAAAAGGAGATCAAACAAAATCAGTAAAGAAAAAAGGCAAAGTCTGGAGGAAACCAGGTGCAAGCTTCCAAGAGACCCTTCCCAGCGGAGTCACACAGGATGTGCTTAATTCTCACAGCAACAAGTTGTGACACATGTCCTGAAGGTTAGAAGTCTGAAATCAAGGTGTTGGTGAGGCTGGTTCCTCGCTGGAGGCTCTGAGGGAGAGTCTGTTCCATGCCTTTCTCCTAGATTCTGGTGGTTGCCAGAAATCCTTGCCATCCCTTGGCCTGTAGGGCCCCTGCTCCAATATCTGCCTCTGTCATCATGTGGCATTCTTCCTTGTCAGTGTCTGTGTCTCTGTTTTCTCTTCTTGAAAGGACACCAGTCAGAATGGTAATCCAGTATGGCCTCATCTTCACTTGATTACATCTTCAAAGACCCTATTTCTGAATAAGGTCATATTAACAGGTGCTAGGGGTTAGAATTTCAACATATATTTTTGGGGGGACGCAATCCAACTGACAACAGGGTTTTTTTGGGCTACCGCAATGACTAAGACCACACTGGCATTTAGGGTAGGAGGCAGGGGTGTTACTTGCCTGAGTCTTAGTTTACCTGGCCATACTTTAATCTGGAAACTTTTATTTCTAATGAAATGAGAAGAGCCAGAAATAAAGACAAAAGAAATCCCACTCTTCCAACTATAGCAGCACTTTGCTGAAACTAGTTATAGATATAAGAGTAGTATGCCCCAGGTTTATGGGTTCGTCGTGAGAGCCTGGCATTTAATCTCTATCCTCAGATCTATCATCTTCTTCTGGGAGGCCTGGAAAAGCCTACACTTATTCCCAAAGCTGCTAGAGATAGAAGACTGCCAATTTTTGCCTTCTGATAATACGATAGGGATTGAAAGGCCTAATTCGATTCTTCCTTTCGAAAATGTCTACACTGATAGTCCAGAGGAGAATGATGTCTCATGCTAGATAATAATATTAAAGGCATTTTTTTCAATGATTTGGAAAGAAAAAGGAGCTTAAAGATTCAAAACTCTCATTTTTTTCCCAAAAGATTATGTTCTATTTGTTTGTATAAAAACAAGAATTGAGCCATGGCCAGCAATAAAATGGGCAGTACACATGAAAGATAGTTTTTAATTCAGAATGGTGACCTAGAATGTGATGACTCAAAGCATTTTCAGACACCTGGTCAAGACAGTCCTATTTCTTTCTAGGAAAGTAGAATGACTTACTTCGTAAACACATTTAGCCATTGTTCTCCCAATACTAATTTCTTTTTCGAAGAAGTGAAATTAATAACACTAACAGGTTCCATTTTTTTATTCCCTTATAACTTTCTGAGAATGTTCATTTGGGAGAGGAATTGAAGAGTTACAAAGATGTACCCTCCAAGAACTTAGAGGAATGACCTCATTCCTCTTGAGAGATTAACTTGTAAAATTTTCACAAAATGAATCAGCTTAGCCAGCAGGCACAGACTTAATGCTAAAAGGGCCAGATTAGTACAAAACCTAGAAGAGAAAGCAACACAATAGGGAGTGGTGGGGACTGGAACAAATTGGGAAGTGCATGGACCATGTAAAGTGGTAGGTGTTCCTTAGTTCCCATTGACTACTATGGCCAGATCTATACATTTTTTCAAGAAAAACTATAAAATGTATCTTCATGTGAACTATCCCAATTTCAAAATGATAACAGTTTATTTGTATATTTCTAAAATTGGTAAGGACCAAACAGAATAATTTTACAGGTTGTTAACTACAACATCTGAGGTAGGCCATTGGCAGTAATAATGCAAGCGAATGTAAATGAGTGACTAGAAAGTATGTGAAACACCCTAAAATGCCAACAAGAGGGTAATTTCAGGATACTGGAAGGACAGGAATGTGATTGACCACACATTAAGAAGTTGAATGTTAATTACTGGTATTGAAATATTTTCTGGAGAGAGTCATTGTGTCCCAATAGGGGATAGCCAATCTGTAACTTAAGGAAAACAAGGATCTAAGAACACAAATTAGGCAGAGATGGAGCTAATGCAGGACATCAGAAGGGTGTCCTGACATGAACCAGTCTTTATGGGTGTTGTATGTAATGGGATAAGGATGACTAAACAAACTGAAAAAAATAGTTCTTGCTCCCCTCTTCCATTCACTTATCAATTATTAACTGCATTCTTTGATATGGTAAGGGAATTTGATAGCTGCACTGATTTTCATGCTCAAACAACACTGATGATTAATTTGGTTTCCCAAGCATCTTCACACAGGAAGAAGGTGCTCTAGATTGTTATTATGTGGTATTCACTACCACTTACTTGTATTTTCACATTCTGGATTATGCGCTGGTATCTGTAAAGTTTAGACAAGGAATCTGTATCCTCAAGTCAATTTAACTCCGTGTATTCCGACAGTGTTTCTGAACTGGTAAAGCTGAAGAGACACAATGGATCATAGCAGTTCTCCCAAGGAATCATAATTCTCTGAGGCCCTGTCTGAGGGTATGCTTCCCTTCTATAAAAAAAAAGCTACCAAACTATATAGCAGACTGAGGGCTTTCACTTCCACTCATGAGGATTAGCTGTTACGATATAAGAAAGAACTGTTATCGATGCTGGACAAGAGATAGGACAGGACTATGATCCCTGAGAAAAAAAGAAATAAATGAGGTGGGCCCTAGGACTGTACCAACTCATGGTCTGGAGGCAGTTTCCAGGCTACAGTTCAAGCAAGGGGAATCAAAACAGAGCCCAGTGGTCTTAGTGAGCTGAGGAGACAGAGATTGGAGTAGGGAGGGCCACTGGGGACGAATCTGTGGGTAGAGTGCCAGAGAAGAGGGAACTGTACCAAAAGAAAGCTCCAGAACAACAATGAGGTGCCCTCTACTCTTGACATGTGTGCAGGTGAAACTAGACAGGGCTGCTTATTGGTAACAAAACAGTCCCCGCAGCTCACAGAGGGCTGGAGGTAGTTCACAATCCCACTAATCAGAGTGGAGACGTGTTGCAACATATAAGTTATCTTAGGAGGCCTCATGAAGGTCATAAATTAGTAGTGGGTCCTTGGACCTACCCTAACAAGCTAGAAACAAGTCTCAGAACAAAGTAGGCTCCATGTAAATTAGCTGCATGCCTGAATAAAGTCAACACTAAGAAAACACAACAAAACCCCAAACTCGACATTTTCCAGCATTTAATTAAAAATTACGAAGCATGCAAATAAGCTGGAAAATCAAAGCCATAACCAGGAGAAAATTCAATCAATCTCAGACTGAGAGCCCAGAACTGACATAAATAATAGAGCAAGGATGATAAAACAACCATCATAAATGTACTTCATATGCCAAAAAGGTAGAAGAAACATGAGCACAATGGGGAGAGTAATAAAAGATATAAAAAGACTCAATTGATTGAGATCTGAGATAAAAAAATGTAAGATATGAAAAGAAAAATACACTGGGTAGGATTAACAGAAGATTAGATTTTTCAGAAGAAAAGATCAATGAACTTGAAGGCAAATTAATAGAAACAATACAAAAGAAACATGGAGAAAACAAAGGCTAAAAAGACTAAAAAATGTAAACAACGCATAAATAACCTGTAGGACTATATCTAACATATATGTAATTGGAGTACTAGGCAATATAATTCTGGAAAAATTTCTAAAAATATGCAAGACCTGTACATTAAAAATGATGTTACATGCTTAGAAAAATTATAGAACACAAATAAAAAGCTAAATAACGTTCAGTGACAGAAGTATTTGATATTAAGTTTTCAATCTTCCCAAATTGATTCATTGATTCAACTCAATCACAATCAAACTATCAAGTTTTTTGGTAGAAATGACAAGTTGATTCTAAAATTTACATGGAAATTCAAAGGACATAAGATAGCCAAACAATTTTTTAAAAGAATATGATTTCAAGGCTCACTATTATGCTATAACAATTGTGTTATTGTCATAAAAATATACATATAGAGCAAATAGAACAAAATTCCAGATATACACCCATACATATGTGGCCAATTGATTTTAACCAAAAAAATGCCAAGAAAATTCGAGGAAAAAAAATGGCAATCTTTCAATAGGTGTTATTGAAATAATAGGATATCCATATATGCCAAGAAATGAATCTGACTTTTAGTCTATGCTGCATGCAAAAATCAGCTTGAAATAACTCGCTAACCTAAATATCTGAGCTAAAACTATAGGCTAAAACTAAAAAGAAAACAAGAAGAAAACAAAGAAACTAGAAGAAAACAAAGAACATATTTGGGACCTTGAGGTTGGAAAAAAATTCTTAAAAGGAAACAAATCATAATTGGAATATATTGAAAGTAAAAAACTCTTGCTTTTCAAAAGACACCATTAAGAAACTAAAAATGCAGGCCTCAAACTGGGAAAAATATTTGCAAAGATATGTATGAGAAAGGACTTCCGGCCAGAATATACAAAGAGCTCTTTGATCTTAAAAATAAAACCCAATAACAAATGGGTAAATGATTTGAACAAATACTTCATCAAAGATGTACAGATTGCAAATAAGTTCATAAAAAGATGTTTAATATCACTAGTCATTAAGGAAATACAAATTGAAACTATAAGGAGATAACACTGTACACCCACTAGAATGACTGAAATGATAAAGACTGATAATAGTAATAAGTATTTGTGAGGATGTAAGAAACCCGGAACTCTTACATAATGCTGTTGGGAATGCAAAATGGCACAGTCACTTTGGAAAACAACTTAATATGGTTAGACATTCACTTATTCTGTGATCCAGCACTGCCACTCCTAGTTATTTCCCTAAGAAAAATAGATACAAAGGCTTTTATGCAAATCTACAAAAAATTTATAATGAGTCTCAGGTTTATTAATAAGAGCTAAAAACTGGATTGGATCTAAATGTTCGTTAATTAATAAGCAGATCAACAAATTTTGGTATATCCAGTTGATGGAGCACTAAAAAGGAACAGACTACTGACATATGCCATGACATAAATGAATCTCAACAGCATTAATCTTCGTGAAAGCAGCCAGATGCAAAACACTAAAAATGGAATGATTCTATTTGCATGAGATTCTAGAACAGGTGAAACTGTAGTGGTAGAAAGCAGGTTAGAGGCTGCAAAGGGTCTGACTGCAAAGGCATGAGGAAACGTTCTAGAATCAAAAATGTTCTAAATCACCATTATGGTAATGGTTGCCTCACTATACACATTTGACATAACTTGTCAAAGTGTACACTTAAAATTACTGGATTTTATTTTATGTAAATTATACCTAAATATAAAGCTGACATAGACTTCCCATCATCTCATCACCCAGAGAAACCTCCATTAATATCATGACAAAATTTCTTTGTTTTCATTAGTATTTAATATACCTGAAACCATACTTTACTTGTATACTTTATATCCTACATTTAACAAATATTTAAATACAAGCTGTGTGTTATCATGTGCTTCGAAAGTCTAATTTTTAATGGCTGCATATAATTTCCTTAACCATTCTCCTTTTGTTATTTAGGTTAGTCCCACTTTTTGCCTGTTATAAATAACTAAAGCAAGGAAAACGTAGTTAAGCACAAGATTTTTTTCCCCTGTAATTTGGATTTTTTCCTGAAGTCCAATCTGCATAATATTTTGACTAAACACTAGAACAGCCTTCTAAGCGGCTACCTGCTACGTACTGGTCTCCACTTTCACCCCTCCGAACACTGTTGCCATAGTTATTTCCCAAACACAACTGATGATGTCACTCGCCAGCTTCTAACTTCAGTGGGCTTTCTGTTGCCTGCAGGTTGAAGCCATGGTTCTCTGCTGTGGTACAAATGTCCTGTGGTACGCAGCATGTGAAGATATAGACACAGGGAGAATGCAGGTGAAGATGGAGGCAGAAACTGGAGCGATGCATCTACAAGCCAAGGAATGCTAAGGATCGCTGGCTGTCGCAAGAAGCTAGGAGAAGGGCAGGAAACAGATTCCTCCTCAGAGCCCTCCAAAGGAACCAACCCTGCTGACACATTGATTTTTTTGGACCTAGCCTCCAGAACTGTAAAAGAATAAATTTCTGTTGTTTCAAGCTACCCAGTTTGTGGTATTTTGTTACGGCACCCTTAGGAAACTGATGAGGAGGTATCATGTGTGACAGCACTTACACACTCAATGGGCATTTAATAAATATATACCTTTTCTTCTTTTGAATATACAATTACCATTTTTTGTTGAACACATAAATATTATAAAAGATAAAATTAGTGTAAATATCTAGAAATAAAAGGCCAATTATTATAAAATTTATATTCAGAAAACGAGACATACTTCATTTACAAATTACTGACAAGACCATATACAGAATCTTTGAATTTGCATTAAAATAACCACAATCTTGTTATTTGATGGGAGAGCTCTGAGAATCTCGATTAGTTTGTTTACTGGGGATAATTTAATTTTGGCAACACTGAAAGTTGGAAAAAAACAAAGGAAGGAGAGAAAAAAGAAAAAAATGAAGAACAGAGAGAGATAATCCTCTTGCTGACAATTCTCTGCCAACATCTAACCCCCTAATGACTCATTTTTTTTTTTCCTAGGGAGAGAAGCTAATTTAGGCCATAACTGTTTTGTCCCTTGAATCTTTCCGAATAAAAATGAGCACTGAGAAAAGAGCCACGCTGTGGCTCAAGCCTAGAGCCCTAGGTTCAGTGGATGCCTCTAGGGTACCCAAGAGACTCTGCTATCACAGCTGTGTGACCGTGAACAAAGGTAGTAGAGTTTTGACAGTTTTCTAACTCCACACTGAGGCCCTAACCGGCTGCTAAGACTGGTTCCAAATGGAGCCTCATTGTTTCTCGGTCTGGTGAGCACAGGAAGCAAAAGGCAACAACAAATACATCAACCCGGCTCTTCGGAAGTCTTGTAAACCACTTACATCTATTCTCAACATCTCCGTATCTAGCAATTTCTCAAAAATAAAGTTTATTTGTTTTCTTAAATGTCAAAACTTGTCAATCAAAAAGGATGATCCCAAGGCCATGAAACTGGGCCCCATCAGATGAGCTTTTGTCGAACATCACCATCACAAAGGGTATCTAATGGCGCTCAGGATGAGCGTAACAGCCCTTTGTCTGAAAGTTCAGATCTCTGCAGCAGAAGCAAACAGGGTTATAAACAGTACATGATCCTAGGAGTAAAGTGTAGGAGCCAAGACTTGCCAGTTTAACTCTGGGCTTTGCCACTTTCTTGCTAGTGCCTCAGTGTCCTCGTCTAGCATGTGAAGATAATAGCAGGACTAGTACTTTCCTCAAAGACTGGTATAAAGATTAACTGAGATGATATTGTACAATGCTTAGGACAGTGTCCAGCATATAGTAATCCCTCAATTAGTGTATTATTATAACTGTTATTATAACTGGCCATTCCAGACTTCTGCAAAAAGGCATAGCCCTATCTACAAAGAAACACCTGGGGTAAATCATTCTTTTTCTGGGAACAATATAAGATTTAAGCAATAATTTGTCAACTAAAACAAAGCAATTCAGAGGATGAATGATTCCATGCTTGGGCTGCCTGGAGTGAGCCTAAAATGTTCCTTTGTGCCCAAAGGTTATTATAAAACATCTATCAGATTTTTACTGAGTACCCTCCAAGGCACAACTGTCAAATTTCCAATCCACCTACTTGCAACCTCAGACTTCTCAACTCCATCCTCCAGGCAGCTATCACCAATCAGTTGAGGTTGGCAGGGATAAAATAAAACCTATTTATTATGCTCAGCATAAGACATTCCAATTTGCAAGGAAGGGATGCAATCCCCTCTGTAATGGTGATACTGAGTGAGGAGTGGAAGAGATGACAGCCTCTGCCTAGCAGACAAATATCATCATATCAGAATTTTACTTCTATATATAGTCTGGGAGGGGAGGGAGAACTGTGGGAGAAGAAAACATTATTTCAGTTAAAGGATATCTAAAATGGGTGAAATAATGCTGTGGGTAGGGGAGTTTTTTATAGTAATTCTTCCAGAATACAACTCTCTATATAGAAGCATTAACTCATTTCACAGCAGACTAGTAGCCCAAAGCAGAGCTTCCCAATGGGTATGACAGGAATGGACTATAGGTCTGCAAGAGGTAACAACTCCTTCAGCCTTTGAGTTGGCTAGGGGTAGGGTACTTAGTGCCCGGGCCACGAGCAGCCTCCCAGGCCACAGGCAGCCTCCTCCATGGGCTTCGGTATACTGTGCGAATATCATTTCTATGTGTGCTAGGACTTGAAAAGGTTTGGGAACCACTGGTTTAAGAAATGAATACATTTGTAACCATGGCAAAGCTTAAGCACTGGATAGGTTATTATACTTCCTGATCATAATTATCGAAACTAATCTGGTCTAGAAAAAACAAATACACATTCCTGACCTGAGAGCTCAGTCCAGTAGCCAAAATTCTGTTACTGATTAGCTTCCTTTGTTTGCAAGGGACCGAAATGCACTAGTAGTGAGGGCTTTCCACAAGGCCCACCAAGGGAAGCAGGAATCTCAATGGAATTACAGGCTAGGCGTACTCAGCGGCAGGAAATGGAAGCCAGCAGCTTGAGACATCTCAGCCACGAGAGACCTACTAGATCTTCACACTGATCCCCACTAATCTCTCTGTTTCTCTTTGGGGAAATGTCTTGCATTTTCTTTCAGGTGACTAACAGTTGGATTCTGCAGCCTCTACCCTATATCTTTCCCACTAGTTATTTGCTCCTGCTTATCTCTACATTCTGATTTGTCATAATTTTTGCCTTCTAATAATTCTTCCTGGTCCCTACTTCTACCTGATGGTCAATCTCAGTCTCTCCCTCTCTTGTTCCCTCCTGCCCTCTCTGAATCCGTCTGTGTCAATTTCTACTACTAACTCCCTGTCTCTACCCACATTGCCCAATCCAAATTCTTGAGAATAAGACTCTGGGTGACCCTGACAGCCTCTGTTTGTGCAGGGACTTCTCCAGGTCACTCACTAACCTATGGTTTGACTGATCTTGGGTCAAATGTCCACTGGCTGAAAGGGGCTGTAGTCACAGAATTCAAGATATGTCCCTTTACCAGAGCTGTGATGGGTGTGACAATTTTCCTTTGAAGATCTCTAGGTAGGGAAGACATAATATATTTACAACAAGCCTCCTCTAGAGAGCAAGGTTTTATATTTCCACTCCTCAAACTGATCATTTAAACACATTCATCATCTTATAGAGAAATCTTTTTGGTAATTTCCTTCTCTTTCGCTTCTCTATTTTTTCCATCCATCCACCCACCCATCCAACAAATATGAATCTGTCTTTAAAATAAACACATGAGGTCTCCAGTGACCACAGTGATCCCTGAGGACCACAAACCTCCTAGGGGAGATAAGTTGTATATGCATATAAGTGTCCAAAGAACGATAACCAAATGCTATGAAA
The DNA here is from genome assembly GCF_902729225.1 of Pteropus medius. Taxonomy (NCBI): domain Eukaryota; kingdom Metazoa; phylum Chordata; class Mammalia; order Chiroptera; family Pteropodidae; genus Pteropus; species Pteropus medius. Next base: position 9,198,699 of record NW_024347791.1, read on the forward strand.
GTTCAAAGGAGGAAGACATCTTCTGGCTGGAGCAGATGACATTTAGCTAGGCCTTAAAATATAATGAAGATTCTGATACTTATCCCAGGCAGAAGGAACAACATGGGCCTAACCCTTGAGTTAGTAGAGTACCAACAAAAATTCAGATTTTGGTCTTTTAAGTTCTAGAAAAAAATTCATAATCATTGTTAAAAATCTCAAATCGAACTGCAAATAAATAGTGTAAAAAAGTCTGTCTCTTATCACTGTTTACTTACCCTTCCACAAATTCTTTTCTCTGAAAGTAACTGCCATTCATTATTCACTATGAATGTCCAGTCTCTTTTCTATACTATTAAATTAAGCTTCATACCTATTTGACTCAGAAGATACTATTAAATCTATTTTGCAAAGAAGCAGGTTAAATGACTTCTTTGGGTTAAGTAATTCTTTAAGTGAATGTCCCATCACACCTTGTTATTATGGGACTGTTGGCTTGAACTTATTATACAGAAGAATTCGATTCAGTCTTGCATGTAGCTCTTGTTTATAGGGGGTCATTTTAAGCAGAACTGGATGAAATCCAGAGATGATACTCATACATTAGTCTGATGAAAAGATCCCATTTACCGGAGAAAGTCCTATTTATTACCGAGATGGTTATTCAAGTCTCAACAGACCTTTTGATGTACTATAAGCTTTACTTTTGCCTCCAGCAGACGGTGAATTTTTACTCTAATAAATGGAATGCTGATGAAATTGAAGGTTTAAGAGAAATCAGACATGTTTCTCCTCTATAATATCACTTTTTAAATAAACCAACTGAATTATTTTTTAGCTCATATCTAATAGAACAAGCAAATGAATTTACTCGAGCTTCTTCCTTTCACGTCCACAGTCAGATTTCTAAAGGAACAAATCATAGAGCACGAAGGAAACTCAAGTTATATGGAAGTAGAACACTTACCCCAGACTGCCATGAAAACAGCAAAGAAGACAGTTGCTCCATTGTCAAAAAGGTGGGTGACCTGGAAACATTATGAATCATAGTTAAACTAACTTCTTACCTACTGTATTCCAATTCATTATTTTTTCAGGTTCTATAAAATTAGCTGATGATGTGATGAATTTTGCAGGGTTTCTTTGGAAGATACTCCTTTTGGATCATAATAAGAAGAGATTTCCTCTAACTGGGAAGCTGTTTGGATATGGAGGAGAGAATCTGTTCCCTTTACGTGGGTAGCACCTAGCTGAACATTTATCATCAGTCTCAATAGTGCAACTAAGAATTTCCTTTCATGTCCTATAAAAACTATTATACGTGCACATATGTATGTAGATATATTTAAGACCAGGAAAGTATGACTGTTGCTGCTTTAAAGGTTTCTGATTTCCCAAGCACTGTTTTTAATGCCTCATTGATTCACTTTGAAAACATGGCTGTTTTATTTGTGTAATTCTGAGCAAATGATTTCTGGGCTGCTCTCTGGCTTTCAGGATCATAAAAAGGAGGGAGCAGACCACAAACAAAATCCACTTCCACCTGTTCTAAAGCCTCAGGTAATCACTATATTTACCTATTACACATAACACAAAGATAGCTAGCAAATACTTTATTGTTAGAATAATATATTCTATCACAAACACCACAGCAGAAAGCAAAAAAATATTCTTTCTGCTACAAAGAATGCTGCAAAACTGCCAAGCTCATTTCCATCTCCAGGATAAATCACTGATATCATGCCAAATTGAAATGATGACAGAGACGTTCATAAAGCATAACATTTTGGAGGTGCTTTATAGCTCTCTATAAAGTATACTTTACCGTCCCTTGGAGAATGTGCCAAGCATAAACAGGTCTTTTCCTGTTACATCAGAGCGTGAAGCATTTCAAAAATTTTCAGAAGTTTATACCTTCTCTTTTTTTTGAACATAGGAAAGATGGGCATCATTCGAACATCTAATGTGAGACAAAAGTCTAAAGTTGATTTATTTTATTAAAGCTGTATATGGGGGCACTCTGCATCAAACCAAGCCTGAGAGTTCTGGTGTGTGTTCTCTATTAGGGTATTTTCTGAGACTGGTTAAGAAGCTGTAGCCTGGTCTATGGCCATGCCACCCTGAACAAGCCCGATCCCATCTGATCTCGGAAGCTAAGCAGGGTCGGGCCTAGTTAGTACTTGGATGGGAGACCACGTAGGAGGACCAGGTGCTGTAGGTGTAAAAAATTTAAAAAAAATAAAAAAATAAGGGATTGTAAGCTGAGAAGGTCCTTGCAATCTGTGAGGTCAACCTAGAGTTGCCTCGCCTAAAAAGCAGCAGCAGCAGCAGCAGCAGCTGTGGCCTGAACCACTAGAGTATATTCTGGAATGGATTGTGGTTGTCATGATTTTTGGCTGATCAGATCATCTTTCCTTTCTTCTCCCTTCTCTAGGTAACAGATCTCTCTCATGCAGGTCGCTAGGGGGCACATGGCTCAAATAGAATCAGAGTTCTTTTATGGGACTGGTATTTAGAGAGAGACATTCTTCTGCTGCAGTTATTAATTTGGGAATATGTGAATCAGGAGGGGTGAGTTAACTGGGACTTCTGGTTCCTGCTAAGATGGTAAGCTAGCATAGGCTGACGGCTCCCTCTGTCCAAACCAACCCTGGAGAAGCAAAATAGCAAATTTCAGAAACTAACAAAACACAAAAACAAACAAAGACCAGGGAACCCCAGGGCAGATGGAAGATCACCTTGACTTGGTGTGTGGGCTGAGGGGTGGTGGAGAGAGGAAGGGAGAAAGATGGTGGGTGGTAGTGGTGGTATGTGGGGAGAGTCAGACAGCAGTTCCCAAGCAGAATGAGAGCAAAGGTTAGAGAAATACATAAATTCTACTCCGACCTCTCCCTCAAGAGTCATTGGACAATTAATTTCCCCTCTTTCAGAAATTAGCTGCAATAGGCCAAACCACAAGTACTGGCATTCTTGGGGTAATATCAGGATGCTGAGAGTCCTGCTTGCTTGAGGAGATGATGAAAGTAGGTGCTGCCTGGCCAGCTGCCCTCAGGCAGTCACTTCTCAGTGCATTCCCTCTTAAACTCCAGGGCTGGAGAATTATAACCAAGGGAGAGTGCCTCCTCCCAATTCTCCTTTGTTCAAAGCAGGCTTAAAAATACAACTCCCACTAGAAAAGTCTTCTGGAACAGAGGTACCCAAACTTCCTGGCACCAGTGACTAGTGCTCCTATGAGAATCTAATGCCTGATAATCTGAGGTGGAGCTGAAGCGGTGATGCTAGTGCTGGGGAGTAGCTGCAAATACAAATGAAGCTTCCCTCGCAGCCTGGTTCCGGACTGGTACCAGCCCATGGCCCAGGGATTGGGGACCCCACTCTGGAAGAGTGGAAGCATACAGTGATACCTGGGACATGTTATAATCTCTTCCCTATAAACTTATCCAGACTGACAGCCTGAAACCTAGCTCTGACCCTCACCCAAAGTGGTTGATACTGCCAGTGACAAGCATATACAGGCCAAAACAACACACTATCTGGGAAAGGCAGCTGTTCCCCCCCAAATTCCAAACGAGGCAACATATACCTTCTGAAAGACACATTCTGTAACAGCAGACTAAGAATTTAAAATATGCATTAAAATCTGCTTAAGTAGCTAAAGGAATGAATATGTAAACTGGGAGCTATGGCAGCCCGCAGCCATCTTGCCCATTATATGAAGAGAACTTGTCTGCAGAATGATCATGTAGACAGGTGGCTAGAGAGACACCTGGGGCCTGGAGGATCGATTCTAGGCCATGAAGCCCTGGTACTTAGTATGAGCTACTCCAGTGTCTTCTCCAGCAAAATGAATCAGTAAGCCCCTTTTTGCTTAAGTCAGTTAGAGTTGGATGCCTGAGGGTCAGGGATAAAAACATGCCTGATCAGCAGAACAGGCGTTGATTAAATTGTATCTGGGCTCCAATTTGATTCCTATGTATCCTCAGTCCCATGAAATCAATCTGGCATTTCTAAGTCAATTTTTAAAATGAAACTCTGCATAACTTCAGTTTTGTCATTGTAAGGCTTTTTAGCCTTCATTTTACTAAGTTTCTAGGCAAGACCAATCATAAAATCCAGAATCTAAACATCCTGTGATACAGTATGGCACAATGACATGTTCTGCAGCCAGGTAAACTGAGGCCCAGATATTTATGGCTGTGTGACTACGAATGAGTGATAATGTTTACACCTCTGAGTAAAATGGGAATAACATCTAGCTTGAAGTTGCTATTAGAATTAGAAATAATAAGTGTAAGTTGCCTAGCTATAGCCAAGCTATGATTACAATTACTGTTGTGCTAGACCTTATATTCAGTAGGATAACTGCCCAGAGAAGACCCTATAAAATCTGAACACTCTGAACTATCTAGGATGATTGTTTTAAGGAATTATCTTGGATCTTCTAAAGAGAGAACTTCACTCAAGGCATGTCTTTGCATGTAAAAAATAAACAAACAAATACCACCCAAACAACAACAACAAACTGGGCTTATGAGATTCCCAAAAAGCAGGATTTTTGTACCCAAATCTTTCAGGCTTAACTCACGATCTCTAAACAAAAACTGTATTACTGACAAAACTCTTTCGATCCTCACCAAATCTATATTTTCCTAGCTCACTCTGTTAAATTTGTCCTCATTTACTCAGGTCTATTTGTATGTTCTCCAAAGGTAGGGAGAGTATTTTGTTTTTGTTTTTTTTTGTTTCCTTCTGGCACATTCTAAGAGCCCAAATCTTTTTATAATCACAGCTGGCTTGCTGTAGTTTAGGCTACACCCACGTAGATTGGCCACCTGCAGTGCTAAAGGCATCATAGATCTGCAGGCTCCTGGGCTGCCTATCAAATGTTCTCTCATTTAAAAAAAAAAAACTCTGCAATGCTGAGAGTATAATTAGATATATCCAAGCTGCAGTGGTCATGGAGGTTCAGTAAAATCCACCAACCCCTTTCAGATCCAGAATCTGGGCAAGCTGATAGGCACTGGGTCTTGGAAAAGTCTTCATCAGGCCATACTCCAGCTATTGCTTTGCAATAGCGACGCTGCCACTAAGTAAAAAACCATAAGAATTTGCTGAACATGTCTAAGGTTTTAATAAAGGCATAACGTGAGAAAGGGGCACACAATAACATATCATAGACATAATGGTCCTACATGTTTTTTTTTTTTTTTTTTCCAAAGCACTTTCGTATATACTAGATTTTTGGTCTTCACGACATGCCATGGGGCAGAGGGGGCAGGTATCACAGCCTACATTTTAGAGATGAGAAAGTTCAGCCTCGAAGAGGCTGTGCCTGCAGAGTTAAGGAGGTAAGTAGCTAAACTAGACCTGAATCTAAGTCTTTTTGACAATAATGAGGAGGAGGAGAAAAAAGATTGTGGCTCTCATTTACTGAGACCTTACTGTTTGCCAAACACTTTGCTCAGTATATACCTTATCTCATTTCTTATAACAATCATATGAAACAAGTATCATGTTCTCCATTTTAGGAATGAGAAAACTGAAGCTCAGGGAGGTTAAATGAATTGTTCCCGGACTAACAAGCGGTAAAGAGCAGAGTTAAGATTGAAGCTTCTTTCTGACTCTAACGACTGTGCTTTTTGCACTGTGCATGCTGCAGCTTCTTGTGATAATTAGATCCAATACATTTAAAATATAGATATATGGTAAAAAATGACATTGTAATTAGAATCCTGAATGACTGAGGTCAGTCTCTCTTATTATTACATAAACTTGAGAATCAAAGACTGGAGATGACAGAGAGATCATAGTTAGCCTCTCTTCCTCAGGAAAGTGTATGTAAAATTCAACCCACCTAAAATACTAAATATCTGAAATTACCTTGGCATAAACACAGCTATCTGACAGCCTCATGAATGGACAGTATTTATCGCATACAGGACACATGATGATATCTGTAGCTTGGCAGACTTCTTTACTGGAAAAGAGAACAAAAAAAGGACCGCTTTTTGATGACATAAGAGCATTATCCTCCTCAAATTTCAACAGAATATTCAACCAGTAAATAAGATCCAGTAGATGTCATTTTTGTCCTCCAAAGCTTCTTAGCCTTATTTGCTATTACTATAAACAAGTTCTTGCATAATTTAATAATTTGATAACCTACTTATTTATGAGGTAGTTTCTTGGACTATATATATTAATAAGTTAAACTCAGAAGAATATATGAAGCAAAACATTGGTTCTTATACCCCAAATTATACAAAAGGCATTCACAACACTGCACAGATTTGAATCAATGTCATACTGAATTATGCGAACAATGAGATACCTAAAAGTGCCTGCCTCGATTTCTGTATGCATGGTAAGTTAAAACTAATAATGGAGGGATAAATAAAAATACTAGGGATTAGTTCCGGGAGAGAGTTATAACTCATTAACAATTTCACCAGAAAGTAAAATACTTTGGTAGGCTAGAAGATCTATATCGATCACTTTTATTTTTGCAATCACTTCTAAAAGGCACATTATTTAAGAGCACTGTCAGGCCCTGCAATAAGATCTCCATGAATACCTTAAACTCTCTAAAGCCAAGATAACAATCATTAACACCGAATCATTCTCAAGACCTCAGAAAGTCGGTGAGATATCTCTCTGGTTTAGGTTTAAAGGGTCCTTGTAAAAATGCAGAATTCACACAAAATGATTGCTAACTCACTATTCTGCAGTATTAGCAGAATGAAAAATGGTGAAAAAAATCAGAAAGAATAACTTTAAATCAATGAATGAAAGGGATCTGTTCTGTGGACATATTGTGGCTTATGTGTCCACAAATGCAAACTTTATTTCCTTGGTAGCTGAAGACCACAGTAGCAAGGGCAATGGATAAAGAGACCTAGTGAACTGAAGCTTTTGAATTTTTCCAGAAGAGACTGGGAAGGAAGTTAGAAGGAAAAGCTCAGTGGGCCCACAGTCTGTGAACACCCCCAAAGCACAATCAGCCATCTTTAAATACAGGCAAAGGCAGGCTTGCTTAGAGCTCCCCGTACCTGACTTGGCAGTGATCCAGAGTCATGACTCCATACAAAAAGACAAACAATCCAATGAAGGCGGCCGGGAAGAGCATGCCGGTGTACCAGCCCAACCAGGCAAAATACAACCCGATCTTCTCTCCAAAGTACCGCCTGTTTAAGACACAACAGCCTTACAAATGACAGTGAAGTATTTAGAGGTCAGCATTATAACACTTAGCTCCGTTTTTTTGACTTTGTAGTGGCCTTGCTGATAAAGGTAAGCCAAGAGAATGGAACACTGGATCAAATCTAGGTTCTGGGCTTAAATTTCTTCTCTTCCTACTCTATATCAGAAACAGTATAAATCTTTTTTATAAAAGAACACGATTATATCCAAGCTTGTTCTCAGAATACAGAATAAATCCAAGCCTATTTGGAAGCTGTGATACTGTTATTAAGACAGAACCAGGGGAACCTGAATAGTTGGTGTCACCATATAGCTTCATTTTTGCCATTTCTGAGTGTGTGCTTGTTTGTAATGTAGGCATTATAATATTTTAAAAAATAGGAAACCAAATTATTATGAAAAACTTTAAATATCCTTTTCAGTATTCTGCAGCTTTACAAGACATTTACAACGTTAGGATCACAAAATATTGGAAAGAAAAACTCTAATTACTGAGATTCAACACAAATCAATGCTGAGAGCAGTTTTCCCTTTTAAGCAAAGACTTTTCACAGGCTTCAATATCTACCTCTATAAATATTTTTCTGAGGCTAAGCAGCCTGCCTAGTTCCCTGTGGTCTGTGGAGTTTAGAAGTGTCCAGAGAATTTCTTGGTTTTTCTTTTATTTCTTAAACATCATCAATAATGTGATTTGACTTGTGCTAGGATACAAACCAAATTGTGCTTTCTGTGCCTGTCAACTGCTACAGTTTCATTACATAAAAATTAATTATTTCTTAGCCCAATATAAGAATATTCTAATTCTTCTTCATTCTCATTTTAAACAGATGTTGTTGACCATCTGTTTCCAAATACTGACTGCTCCTTTCCTCTTAGAATGCCCAATGTTCCTAAGAGTGTGGGATTATTTATTCCATCTTCCACAGTGTCTCAACAGAAACTTTACACTCTCAGAAGACTTTTCTAACATATATTCATATACACATATATATTCACATGACATTGTGCTAGGTGCTGAGAATACATGGTGAGCAAAATAAGCTTGGTCCTTGCTCTTATGGAGCATGCAGGGTGATAGAGGAGACTTACATAGATCAATTAAATAAGTTTATAATAATAAAACTGGGAAAAGAGCTACAAAGGAGAGAAACACAATTCCATAAGCACATATAACAAGGTCATTTGACTGCTCTAGTCAGGGAAGACTTCTCTGAGTAGGTGACAAGTTAACTAGGTGGGGTTAGGGACAGGATAGAGTATTTCCAGCAGAGGAAACAGGTACATACAAAGGCCCTGTGGTAGCAGGGACCAGGTGAAATAAGGGCAGTGTGACTGGAACACTGAGAACAAGAGGTGGGCTGGTGAGGTAGGTGGGGGCTGGGCCTCAATGGGTCTTGCAGACCACGCTAAATGCACTGATCTTTGTCCTGAGAGAAATGGAAAATCATGAGAGAGTTTTAACAATCAAGGGACATGATCAGATTCACATTCCAAAAAGATCCCTTTGTCCGCAGGGAGGAGAATGGACTGGAAGGGATCAGGGTGGGAAACAGGAGACCAAGTAGGGGACAAGAGCCATAGTCTAGGTTAGAGGGGACAGAAGGAGTGTGGTGGAAGAGATGCTGGCTGTGTCCAGATTCAAAAGATATAGAGGAAGCAAAATCTATAGGACAAAAACGATTTCAGAGATGAGATTCCCTGGATGCTCCAGATCTTCATCCCACCCAAAGCTAACTTGTGCTTTTCATCTCCCTTCACTTTGGCCAAAACCAATGCCACTGCTGAGCTCTTCCAGGGCTCAGCTCTACAGAGCCTTCCACAGAGGCACTGGCCCACATTCATCCTGGTTTTTCTGAATTGTTGTAAAACTTATCACCTCCATCAGACATTTTACCTAACTGTGCTTAGTCTTAGATTGTTTTACAGTTGTCTCAAGTACTGAAGGGCCCGTTTTCCTCACGGACACTGAGTTTCTTAAAGCCAGAGACTATGGCTTCTGCTTGTCTTTGTCAATCGTACTTAGCATCATACTAGAAACATAATGGGCAGTTAATTAACACTAACTGACAAACTGCAAAGTCTTAATCAAAACACCGTCATGGGCAGAGATGTTTTGCCTGCAGCAATTTTCTGTAATTTTTAATCAATGTAATCCTGTAATATGGGACTGTGGCTGGGAAGAGAATTTATTTATTTTCTCCCCACTGTTTTATCATCTATTGAGACTGGTCAAAGGAAAATGATCTCATCTCAGAAAATGTTTTCCTCTCACCCAAATCATCTGCATCGTTTGTTACCAACACAAAAAATGACATGATTCATTGATGTTCTTAGGTCAACAGGAGTCAACATTTGGTAACAAGGACTCTGGCAGGAAGAATGACTACCCAGAGAGATGAAACATAAAGTGAGTTGTCTTATTATTTCATTTTCCTCTGGACTCATTTTTTGAGGGCCCCCCGTAAAACTGAAACATATACATCTAGTCTAGGAAATGAGACATGAGTTTCTCTTTAATAAGAAATCCATGAAGTGTGGATTGCTGCTACCTAGTCTTAATAAAACCAGTCTCTAAATAAATAATGAGATATTAGAGCATAATGCTGCCATGGCAGAAAGTTGGGCATATACAGTTAAAAAACATATATTTTCACTGTGCGATTATTATAGGTTAAATAAATTGATATACTTTTTTGACCTGCAGAATTAAAATAATCTTTAAAGATGGTTAATTTAAAATAAAAATTAAAATAAGCCGGATATTTATTAGAATGACAGCTCTTCATATTTCCTACTTAATAATAGTAACTAATATTCCATTTGTCACTAATATATGTAGGCAGTGTTATCTCTCTACGATTGTTACTGATAATTTGTCAATAGCAGTCACATGTGCGACCTGCTATGTATGAAGTCCTGTGGGAGACCTGGCTGATCTCATGAGTTCCTTCCTAAGGCCTTTTTAGAAGAAACGCCATCTTCATCAGAGGGCGGTCTGGTTTACCTATGACCTATGTCCTCTGACGAGTTGCCTTCGTGGGAAGAAGCCAGATTTGAGCGAGAGCTGTGTACCTCAGACTGTTTTTACTTCTCCCAGCAGGCCATCTGCTCTGATCATTTTGTTTCAGCTTTATATGTGCAACCGGTTAAAAACTCACCTTACGAGATCCAAAGGCTGGTATTTATACCACACGCCCCAGGAGGCCCAGCACTCATAGAGCAGATGTCGGTGGTTTTCCGCTCCATGGGTCCTAATGGAGTTTTTACTTCTGTAACTCCCCTGGGATGAAAACACCACTGCTGGTGAGGTAATACGCACAAATGCCAGAAGAAAAGCTAACACTAGTCTCTTATGGCAGGAGTAGCAAGACACGTGATATGAGAAAAAGTGGGTCCATACTACTGAAGAGAAAGGAGTTTGATTAGTTATTTTGGACTTTATCTTATTGATGATGCTATGTAGTAAAAAGCACGTGTTTGCTAGAATTAGACAGGTTTAAACTGAGTTCAAATCCAGTTCTGCTACTTTTTAGCAAGGAGGCCTGAAACTCTCTGAGCCTTGGATTCCTAGTTCATAATGAAACTAATAATAGCTGCCTTATTATGTTTCTTCTGTGGTTTGAATGAATAAAGTGTCTTGCCCAGAGGCCAGGCCCAAGACTTACTAGTTCTCTTTCCTACTTGTATCAAGACAGGGTAGTTGGTAAATAGCCATAGCTGTAACCCTGTCACATGGCCTTATCTATAAGAAAACCCTGGAAGTCACCACGAAATGAGAATAATTCAAAACTAATTCTACCGCCTCGCTGAACAGATGGGAGACCAAGGGCCAGAGAGGTGGGGAGTTTTCTGAGTTCAGTTAATGGCAATGCTAGTTTCACAAACAGAAAAGGTACTTTCTGCAGGTGAAGTAATTGGTGACATTAACCTTTAGTGGATAGTGAACAGGGGTAAGAGACAAGAAACTTGGGTTCTACTCTCAGCTCTACCACCGATGTGTGACTAGAGGTGAGCCAACCTTTCTCGGAATGATTTAAATTTTGAATAGTTTGAATAGTTTCAATAAAACAAGGGCAACAAAATCTGCCCTTCCTGCCTCCGAAGGCTGTTATGAGGTTAAATAATATAATCAAGTTAAACTGAGTAAAAAGTCCAAAGAGCAATTGTTATTGCAGCCGTTGCTAATTTGGACATTCTCTTGAGTTACTCTGTATGGTTTCATAGCTGCATCTCCTCAGACACCCTCATACCTGCCACCCATTTGCCTACACAGACACTTCCGCCCACTACCATTGGTCAGATACTGCCCTTACCATGAGCGAGGGTTGGGCAGTGGGAGGGTGCAATACCTGTTCAAACTCTTTTTTGGGCAATGCCAATTGACAACTACAGGAAGCCACATGATGTTTTGGCGAGAAATCTGTCTTTAGAGTTCAGAAACACCTGAGTGTGGCTCTAGAACACCTTTGCGTCAAAATGTTTGCTTCTGTGACACTGAAAGGATCGTTCCAAAAATGTTTCCTGGAAGATTGTAAATAGGGTCTTAGACAGAAGCTTCTAGTTTTCTTCATGAATAAGTTTTTAAAAATTTGCCATCTTTTACATCCTCATGATGTTTGAAATCAAGGGAAGAAATGCTTTCATAAGCCAAATGAAAAGATTTGCCATTTTGGGACAGTTGGAATTGTTCCCCAAAGTTTATTGGCAAACTGTTAACGTTGTTTCTAATAGAAGACTGTTCTGAAAATCACTCTAAGAGTAGTTTCCCTGGCTAGTTTTGAGGTACTAGAGGGCATAGACTATGATATTTACGTTTTTATTCTCTATGTCACACAGTGACCAGTATAGAGTAGGTGCTCAATACTATGAAGAAGATAATAATCTCTGACCAAAAATGAGAATTCTGTCCCTGAAAAACCCACATGTGAAGAACATTCTGGGCAAAATAAACCAAAATCTAATGGGGAAATAGAGGTAAGGGTAATCACAGTTACATTTACAAAAGTCCTTATATATGACAAAGAGTACACAGTAAGAAAAAGAAAGAAAAAGATAAATGTTTTAAAAAGTCAAAATTTACATATCCTAAATGAGCAATGATACGATACTATTAATTTCCATTTATCACCTTTGGTTGACAGAGACTTTTCAGGATGGCTTCCTCCCACTCTTTAAAGAATAGTTATATATTTCTTTGTTGCAGAGACTATACATTTCAGGAACTTTTTCCCCCTGGGTCTGTTACCTCATGAAAATTTTCAATGCCTCTCTAATTTTACAACTTGGAGTCCCTCAGCTATTCCTCTGAATTGATACTGAGTGACTCCTGATTCAAGTATTCTCACAATTACATAAAAAGACACACAGAAATATATCTATGCTGGGGGAGGGACATCGCCATGAGAGTAGGCTAGCACTAACTGTCTACTGAACAAATTAATTTCATTCTGAACAAATGTCATATCAACAAACTCAATTAATGATTATACCCAGAAGCTGAACAAGAAATTGACAGAGAAGGAGAAAAGGCAGGACAATACCTCGTGTAGAGGAAAAGCAGCTTCATAGGAGCCATTGGTAAGCAAACGATTCAGACCTAAAACAACAACAAAGTCCAATCTGAATTAACAGAGAGTTTCAGCTCTCACAATGGTCAAGGCTAACACAAGGGTGATACTTTTTGGACAAAACAATCTAGGTTTTGGAAACTGATTTAAACCCTCTTGGGGACGTCGGCAGTTTAGAAAGTTTTTTGCTATCTGCTACAAAATTGGAATCGAGGGCTGAGAAATCAGGTTTCAAACAGAAAACAATGAAGTACACCTAGTATAGTACTTGGCACAGGGACTGGAACGTACTGAGAGAAATGGATGAATTTATCATATCAAAAAAAATGACTTTCCACCAGGATCTCTTTATTTTCATCAAGAAGCTTTAATATGGACAAATCATCCATCCTCTGCGTTGGATGATTGGTGTGACTTTGGAAAAGTTCTGTCTTCAGGCCTCAGTTTTCTCATCCATAAAATGGGAGAGGTTTGTTAGATATGTGTTTCTTTCAAATAGCTTTACTGAGATAACTGGTATACATTAAATGGCATAGGTTTAAGACATACGATTTGAGAAGTTTTGACTTCTGTTTATACCCATGAAACCATCAGCACAACCAAGATATTAAACATATCCACTATCCCCAAAGTTTTATCACGCCACTCTGTAATCTCCCATTCTTTCCATGGCATCTCCAAGACAGATGCTCATTTGCTTTCTGTCACTATCAATTAGATTGCATTTTCTAGAGTTTTATAGAAATGGAATGATACAGTACTTCTTTCATTCAGCATAATTATTTTGACATTCATTCATATGGGAGCTCTTTAATTTTTATTACTGAGTACTCCTCCATCCTATGGATATGTAACTGTTTATCTAGCCCCCTAAAGATAGACATCTGGGTTGTTTCCAGTCCTGAGCTATTACAAATAATGCTGCTATGAGCCTTTGTGAGTAAGTCTTTGCATGGATAGCTGCTTTCCTTTCTTTTGGGTTAATAGTTAGAAGTGAAATGATCACATGGTAGACATATGTTTAACTTTTTGGGAAACTGCCAAACTGCTTCTGATGTGTTTCTAAAATTGTACACATCCATCAGCAGTGTATGAGAGTTCAAGTTCCTCCACATCCTTGCCAATACTTTGTATAGTCAGTCTTTAATTTCAGCTATTCTAATAGGCATGTAGGTATCTCATATTTTAGGGTTTTTATTTTCCTAATAATGGTGCTGAAATCTCATATGCTTATTTGCTGTGTATCTTCTCTTATGTTTGTTCAAATCTTATATCTGTGAATTTTTTTTATTATTGAGTTATAAGTGTTCTTTATATATTCTAGATGTCTTTCATTAGACACATTTTGAAAATGTTCCCTCCCAGTATGTGGCCCTTCTTTCTCATTCTCTTAAAAATATATTTAAAAGGGCAGAAGTTTTCATTTTGTTAAGTCCAATTTATCCATTTTTTTCTTTTATGAATTGTGTTTTTTCATATTATATTTAAGAATTCCCCAACTAACCCAAGGTCACAAAGATTTCTTCTTAGAATTTTTATAGTTTTAGGTTTTATATTTAGATCTATGATACATTTGAGTTTATTTTTGCATATGAGTTTACGTTCATTTTTTGCATGAGTGTTCCAGCATGTTTGTTGAAAAGATAATCCTTTATCTACTGAATTGCCTTTGAACCTCTGTCAAAAATCTATTGTCACACAATGAATGTATATATATGTCTTATCCAATGTTACCATAAAAATTTAAATGTGAATTTAAAAAATCTATTATATATATTATATTATAATATATCTATGATTCCACTTCTGGATTCTCTATTCTGTTCCACTTATCTATCTTTATACCAATACCATACTCTCTTGATTACTGTAGGTTAATAGTAATTCTTGAAATCAGGTAGCTAATACTTTAGCTCTCAATTTGCATTTTTTTTCAAAGTTATTTTAGTTATCCTAGGTCCTTTCATTTTCCTATAAATTTTTGAATCAGTTTGTCATTCTCCTTCTCCACACACACACACACACACACACACACACACACACACACACACCCTTAGAAGTTTGAGATTGCATTGAATCTATAGATTAAATTAGGAAGAATTCACATCTTAACAATAACGAGTTTTCCAGTCTGTGAACAGGATACATCTCTGAATTTATTTAGATCTTAAATTTCAGCAATGTTTTGTAAATTTTGTTGTACCTGTCTTATATAGCTTTTGTCAGATAAATATTTCATATTTTGAAGCTATTGTAAACAGTATCGACTTTAAAATTTCAATTCTTCACTGTTTGTTGTTGGTTTATAGAAATACAACTGAGTTTTGTATATCAATCTTGTTTCCTGTAACAATGCTAGACTTTTAATGGATTCCATTGGAGTTTCTATATAAATGTTCAAGTCATCTAAGAATATAGATAGTTTTACTTCTTTTCCAATCCGGAAAAGATGCACTATATGAGTCTGAGGAAGTTCCTATTTGTATTTTGCTAAATTTTTATCAGGAATGGATGTAGGATTTTCTTAAATGCTTTTCTGTGTGTATAGAGATGATCATATGGTGTTCCTTTTTTACTTTGCTAACATGGTGAATTATATTGATTGATTTTCAAATATGAAGCCAACCTTGCAATCCTGGATACACTCTACCTATTCATGATGTATTATCCTTTTTATATATTGTTAGGTTTTATTTGCTAAACTTTGTTTATAATATTTGCATCTATATTCATGAAGAATATAGATTATATAGTTTTCTTTTTCTAGTATTTCTTTTTCTAGTATTTTCTAGTCTTTGCCTGGTTTTGTAACCTGGGTAATATTACCCTAATAGAATAGGATGGAAAGTATTCTCTACTCCTCAGTTTTGTTAAGGACTTGTAGAATTGGTATTACTTCTTTCCTGAATGCCTGGTAGAATTCACCAGTGAAGTAATCTGGGCCTGGAATTTTTTTTTGTGTGTGTGAGATTTTAAAGTAAAAATTCATTTTTTTTTTTTTTTTGCTATATAGGACTATATATAGGTTATATCATATACATTTTTGTTTTTCCTTTTTTGATTGCTTCAGGTAGGAGAGTAAATCTTGTGCTTCTTACTCTATCTTGGCCAGAAGTGGACGTTTACTGTGTTGATCTTTAAAGTTCCTTTCATCAAGAATTATGCTACTTGGGCAGGGGGTTAGTGGGGTGAGTGAAGAGGGGAAGAGATTAAGAGGTACAAATTGGTAGTTACGAAACAGTCACATGGATGTAAAGTACAACATAGGGAATACAGTCGATAATAATATAATAACTATGTGTGGTGTCAGATGGGTACTAGATTTATTGAAGTAATCACTTCTAATCATTACACTGTACACCTAAACTAATATAATATTGTATGTCAACTATAAGTGAAAAATGAAAAATTATTTTAAAAAGTATTATGCTGCTTCCTGAAATATACCTCAAAAAGGATGACTAGAAGAATATCTCTCAAGTGGTTTATAAAGTAATGCTCTCTATGCTTAGAACCAGAGTCCAGAGGCTTAGCTTATCTAGAAAATGGAACATGCACTGATTCGAGTATAATCAATGTTTAAGTAATTAGAATCATAGTAATACAGTAATGTGTTTTAAGATGATTGACATTAACACTAAAGAAAAGCATCTGAAATAATAATATCCACAGGGCTTTGTATTTTGTCTATCATACAGGAGGCCTTCAATAAATACTTTTGTAATGAATGAATAATTATACAGAAAGCTTTGATTTCCTGGATTCTCTACTAAGAAATCCACATATCTTATCAATAGCTTTCAAACATTCCAGATAGTAGAAAAATACAATTCGCAGAGGCCTAATAAGAAACTCTGATGATGACCTTTGCAAGTTTTTAATAATTTACCAAAGTCCTGCAAAGAGAGAAAGTAGTGAACATTTGAAGTCTATCGGTTTACTCACTTCCCTGTCTAAGCATCAATTATGAAAAGACAAATCAATTTCAAGATTTATTTTATGCATTTATATTGTTAAATAAATCTTTGTTGATCTATTAATTGCTCTATTTTGAAAACAGATTTCAATAGCTCTTTGACTTTCACAGTTCTAATAAATTCAGAGTGAAGTCGAAAAACTTACATAGATAGTGGTAATTTACACTCCATTGAAATACTCATCAATCATGTCTACAAATCAGTATTTTTGTCTTATCTCTAATCAATGTTGGCTCATGCAAAATGCCACTTTCAGAAAAAGTTCCAGGCATAAAGTAATATTGAATAAACATAAATTCTATCAATAAATTTTCTTCTAACATGTTCTTTTATTTATGAAACCAAAGATGTCAACAGAGCATTTGTAGTTTAACTCCCTATTCTGCAGCATAATGCCTGATCTTGGGTTAATAGTTTACTCTGTAATTAGTTATTGCTAATTGGATACTTTTCCAGTTCATCATTACCAATTTTCAAACCACTGGGGTTCTCGAATAGAATTCTCGAATTAGAGAACTAGTAAAAAAATTTCATTCTTACAGTAACATAATATGCACTTCCTGTGTTCCTTCAGTACATTTAAAAATCACTGTCTCTGCCCCTTCTTTGTCTCCATCTTGACTACTTGTAAAAATAGTCCACATTTTGAGATAAAAAGGTAAGAACAATAACTGCTGTTTGGCCTCATTATACACAGTTTTTGACTGTGTAAGAATGCTATGGTTAGACATTGATCATGTTTAAAAGGTTTTCAATTCAGTTCAACAAACACTCCTACTAGATGCCCGTTACTGTGCTGGACAATGATGATACAAAGACGAAAAAAGGAACTTATTTACAATTAAGGAGCTTATCATCATCTGAAGATTCTCAATACACTAATGTGTTATAGTAACTTATAAGATGTGCTGCAAACTATAATACCAATATTAGCCAAGGGATTGTTTTTAAAAATTATTTGCATTTTATGAAATAATCCGGAATAACTACTGCCATAATCATTTCGCTTGTATTCTCTTGTTTTCTAGTATGTTCGTGATGCAATGTTAACCGAAGAAAATCATAATAAAAAGTAAGTGTAGCACATTCTAGGTTTGTTTGAAAAAAATCACATGGACCAAATAGGGGATAAATATTTTAAAAAGTAATAACATAATATTTAAATTATTTAGTACACCAAAATAAATGTTAATGGTGGTTCTCGTTAGGTGGTATAATTTTCATAATGTCACTGAAAAGAATATAAATGATTAATTATCAAATAAACACTCCAAAAATATTTGCCATATGAATTCAGAGGAGGGACGAATTCCTTCAAGCTAGAATGGTCATGGAGGACTTTATAGAGAGGATGCGTCTCCAGGATGGATGACTGCTGCAGAGAATACTGGAGTGTGCTAACCCACAATCCTACTGAAGTTAAAACAGACCTAAATCGAGTTCAATTTTACCTTACTCATTTACTTTGACTCTCAATGAACATATTATTCCAGGTGTACTTAGCTCGGACTAGGTAGCTATCTGTTTCTTCTTTTTATACTTTAATCTATGCATCTTGGGATCAAAATAGTTTCTGGCAGCTTCACCACAGTAGTGACTCATGCTGAGCTTGCACTCAACTAAACTTCTGAAGTCTGTTCCTCTCCTGATGTTGAGCAACATTTCTCCTACACCGCACCAGGGCAGTCGCTTTGGTGAATTTACAAACTAATAAATGCCATCTTATTGGATTCAGCTGGGATTTCCAGACCACTGAGATCATTCAGGCTCCTGACGCCTAGGACTAACATATTTGATGCCTCACTTGTCTCCACCCTACCTGAAAGCCTGACGAGCACGTTGTTTAGGCTACACGCCACTTATCGATTTATTGCCCCTTTGCTCCAAATGTACTTTTATCGCCTGCTTTGCAATAATGGAGCTGAATCTTGTAAACATTTCTCCTTTGCAAGATAGTACGATGTTAGATTTTGTCAGGAGAATGCACTGGAGGGACACTGGAGGAGGAAGGAATTTGGTTCCAGTATGCTACTCTCAGCAGGCTTCTGCAAACACGTGGCTTCTAGGCACCCAGCTCCTGCGGTGCATGATGGCAAGCGGCGCATGGCACCTCCCCAAGGGTTGGTAATCCCTTGAACAGCCTCAGAGAGTAGCACTGCTGGTGCAATGAATAGCTTCCTTGGAGCTCCTCCAGGCAGATTCCCCCGTACTTGAGAGGGCAGATTCCCAAAAAGTCCTACTTGCACAAACCCCCAGCCAACTGCTCTGGTGCCCAGGGAAGCACAGCTGCACCCCTCCCGACAGGGTCTGGATCTCAGCGTTGTCTGGGGGAGCCTTTCTAAGGCTGGTAGCTGCTGCGATATCTGCTATTCCTCTATTCTTCTTCTTCATTTTTTTAAAATTAAGTTTATTGGGGTAACACTGGTTAATACAATCATACAATTTTTAGGTGTACATTATCATTTGACATCTGTATATTTTATTGTGTTCACCACCCAAAGTCCAGCATCCTTCAGCTACCATATATTTGATCCCCTTTACCCACTTCACCCTCCTCCTACCCCCTTATATTTGACCCCCCTTTACCCCGTCTACCTCCTCCCCCATCCCACTAGTAACCACTAGTCTCTAGTCCTCTGGTAACCACTAGTCTATAGTCCATGTCCATGAGTCTCTGTTTGTTTCTCATTCTTTACTAGCCAATCGTTCATTACTCCAATCCTCTGACGCAGTTAATTTTTTATATTAAAGTTTCCTTCTTCAAATTATGTGGAATTTTTATCTCCTGATTAGACCTTGACTGATATAAGTCATTATTCAAACTAATAATAAAAATCTTGCTGGGACAGAGATAAGGACAAAACCACCCAAATCTTCCTGATATATAATAATCTGTTTAACAAAGCAGGAAATTTGGTAATATAATATGCAAAGGTTCTCACAAAAAAATGCCCAAAATATAAATCGGAAAGGCTATTTAATGGAGGAGGTGATTATTTGGAGCGTTTACTTATGTGTGACAGCTCATGTCTGCACTTGGAGCTCCCCCTACCCGGAACACCTCTCCCTCCTTCTTCCCACACTAGCCCCTCTTGTCACGCCTCAGTTCAAGTTTCAGTTTCTCTGAGAAGCTTTCCCTGACCATTCCACCTCTGCTTGAATTCACCTCCACCCTTTCCCAGTCTATCTCTGCAACATCGTCCATTTCAGTTTCTTCGTGTTACTTATTATATTTAATTATTTATTGTCTGCTTTTAACTTCTTGAACATAAGCTCCAGGAAAGAACTGTGCTCATCTCCCCAACACGCAGTCCAGTGCCTGGCACAAAATGGGCGTTCCATAAATATTGATCTATGATCCATGAGATAACATGCTATTTAAAATAGAGATCTGAGGATGCTATTGAGATTTTACACTTGTGTGTAATACATCAAGGGTAAAGTTAGAGGTCTTATAAAAGATAAAACATTTCTAGGATGGATATAAACAATATAACTGAAGGAAAAGTCTGTAACCACCTCCCCACCCCAAATCAAATGTAACTTGTTATACTAACACACTACTTACCAATTTTGTTTTTTCCTTCTTCATACTTTATTCTTTGTAAAATATGATGTACAATTCTACTTCTTGTGGCATTGTTGAAGAAAGTGTCTTTGTTGTGTATGATGAAGCTGCACACACACATTGAAAACACAAGTTGAGGATTAATTGGAGGTCAGGGATCAAATTTTTGATACAATTCGGTGTTACTCATAGAGAGGTGTCTTCCATCAGGCCTAGAGAGGTTAAGTGTATCGCAGCAGGAGCGAGCCCAGAGGTCACACCAAGGGCAGGAGGCTCACGATTCTCAGTAGTTTTGGTTCTCAGTGTCCTGAGTACCAACATCGTTATGTCAGAAAAGATCTAGAGCTAAACAACATTAAGAAACCTTAAACTAAACTAATAGCAAGTCTAGTTTTCATATCTTTTTTCCCTCAGTAAGGTCATTAGATCAACTCAATTTAAAATTCATTTTGTTTTTACCTCTTCTCTTCTACCCCATCCCCTCCCATGTCATAACCATCTGATTTTTCAGGAATTTTATTATCTGAAATGGGCTGGCCTGGTGGATACAGGAGTTAGGGAATGAACTCTGGTCTGGGTCAGGGGTGAGGTGAGAGAGGAGTTCCAGAAATCAGCACTGTCCACTCCTTTTCCATATTCTCTCCTGGATGGGGTCCCTTTTCTAAAGCATATGCTTAAGATTGTTTTCTCACTCAGAGACTCACCCAGCCTTCGAACTTTCTCACGAGACTCAGACACACACACACCCTGACACTGGGTATTCCAGTAGATGTTCCTATGCTCCTGAGCAGTTTTCCAGGTGACAGAACTTCCAGGACCATATAATCCACCATGACATAGGCATGTCTTCCCTTCCCAGGAATGTATTAAATAGCAGAATATTAGATATATGAAAGTGTAATTGCTTCATAAATTATAAAGTTTAACTCAGCAGCGGGTACTTTATATAAGTTGGACACCATGCAAAGCATAGCAATGTCAGTAGCCCTCATCCTCAAAATCCAACTCAGTAGTCACCTCCCTCAGGTAAGTCCCCCCTGCTAACTGCACTTCTGCCTACAAAAGAATTTAGGGCTCTCTCCTCTGAGCTTTTTCTTACCTTGAAAACACACTAATTTATTGATCGTCCTGTACTATCATTTGTTTGTTTTCATTCATTCACTCAGCAAATGTTTATTGAGGGCACTCTGTAAAGTACTGATTATCTTTGTCCTTGAGAGGCTTACAGGCTAGTGGGGAAGACAAACCATAAAGGAAATTAACATGATTGCAGGGCAGAGGTGAGCAGAATCGAATTTTGTTTACATGGCTCTCTCCCACACAAGTATGTGGACACGTTCAGGACAAAAGGCTGAATCGTCATAATTTCTGTAGCCTCAGGATCTAGAGAGTGGCTGGCACACAGTACAGGTACCGGTTTTTGAATAGCAGTAAGTGAGGGTCGTGGGGGATTTCTGTTGGAAAAATTGCTTTTAAACATTTTTCTTCAAGAAGACAGATTTTCAAGAACTGTTTAAATAATGGCAGGAAGAGAAAAACTGACTTAGAGAAAGGGTAGCTTAGGTGCGGGGTTTGGTTTGGAAACAGAACTGGGAATGTGAGTTTGGAATAACATATAAAGGACAGAAAGACCAGAGAATATGAAGACAAAACGTAAATACATGAACCGATTCCTTAGAGAAGTATTTTCCTCTCGCTTTTACTTCTCTTGAATTGTTATGGAATACCGTCCTCAGAAAAAAGCAATTTGACTTGACGGATGAGAGATCAATGCTATGGGGGTGAATGAGGAAGCCGCGGCCTTTCTTTTAGTTTCGCTAGGGTTTTCCGAAAACATGTGATGGAATCAAAGAAGGAAAGAGAAAAACCAAAAGTTGCATTGAATGTGGTTCCTTTTATTTTATCCTCCTGTGCTTTTCACCTTATTTGAGACAGACTATTGCAATTTAACACCAAATAAAGATGTCATAAAGAAAGAGACAACAAATGAAAAAGCCCATTTCGACTCAGGACTTCCGATCATAACTGAGAGCTGATAAGCGCAGCCAGGCTTGACAAGACAATCCCAGGCTCAAAGCCCAGGCCCCTCCTCCACTGCATGGTTTCCGATTCCTCCTCCTTTTACAGCACCACGGCTACGTTTCGTGAGCTCATGTAATAGTTCTTATAATAAGTCGTACCGACAAGCTTCGAAATTGTGTTTACTCCTTCCTCACGTCTATGATGTCACCTGGAGCCTGGAGATTCTATAGTGGGAACAAACCAAATATATAGAGCATGTGCCAGGCGCTATTCTAAGCACTTCAGATATGTGAACTGATTCAATCCTCACAATAAGCCAGGAGGTTAAGTACTTTATGGCCCTGCCCTACAGGTAACAAATCAGGCAGGTTAAGTGATGTGCCCAAAGTCACTCAACCAATAAGAGGCAGAGGTAGGATTTGAAATCGGGCAATCTGGCTCTAGAGAATGCCCTCTTATCCACCCCACTCACCTGCCTCCCTGGGTCAGAAACTTCCTGACTCCTGGCGGCTGGCTCTCCTTAGGATCAGCCCAAGAGCTTCTCTGCTTGCAAAGCTCTCCTTGCTGCCAATCAACCTTCAAGCCTCAGCTCTGGGCACAGCCACCTCCAAAGGTCTTCCTGACCCCCTACCCTCACCCTGAAAAGCAATGTGGTGCTATGAAAAGGGAAGGAAGCAGAAAACCTTTCACAGAGGATGGACATGGGATTTTAGTTCCAACATCACTCCTGCTTCCTCTTAAGACTCTGAGGTGAGGCAGCCCTCAATATAAAACCTGGCTTTGCTGCTTACTATGTGGTACTGGGAGCACCGCCCCCACATCTCAGGGTCTTGGTTCCCTCATCTGAGAAAATGGGGATAACGCTGTAATCTCTCACAGGGTTTTTGTAAAATTAGGTGAGATGATGAGCACTGCTGAACCCACTGTCTGGCATTGAATAAGCTCTTAGAATTAGCTGTCATCACTGCTGTTGCTTCTATGACATTGCATAGACCTTGTCTGCCTACATATCGGACTTTTCTGTACGAGCTTCTTGAGGCAGGGACCGGCCATGCTCATCTCTGGGTCCCAGCACTAGTATAGGGCTTGGGACATGACAAGCCCTGAAAGTTGGCTCAAATGAGCTGACCTTCTGGAGAACACTAGCTTACTTTGGGAATTATAAGACTAAATCTCATCCCCTTATACCTTGGCCTCTACTCCTACTTCCTAGAAATCTTTCTACCCACTCCATCTTTCCAGCTACCACTTGAATCATTCTCTCCACAAACTACCTGCCTAAGGGTCTTTCTGTAGGGTGTGGAGCAATCTCATTTTATCTGTTACTCTTCAAACTAGAGGGCTAAGAGAAGGAACAGTGATGATTCCCCACATCATCGTTCTCAAGCCTCTCCTAACCACTTAGCCAAAATAACTTTCTTCAAATGAAATCAATCAATCAATCTCTCTCTCTCTACCCTCTCCCTCCTTCTCTTGCATGCATACATGCACACGCGTGTGCACACACACGATGGAAACAGAACTGTTTTGGCAAACGTAAGACTTGGTGCTCAGTCTCTGAGGTATCAGGGCCCACACAGGCTTAGAAACTCAGCTCTTTCACACACATTGCTGATGGGATAGTAATTAGTACAAATTCTATGAGAAACACTTAACCAAATCTATCAAAATTATGCACATATCCTCACCACACATCTTCTGATCCAGCCATTCCTCTTTTAGAAATTTATTCTACACATATACTCACCCATACGCAAAGTAACAGATGTATAAGAATGTTCATTATGACATGGGTTATCACAGCAAAAAACTGTAAATGACCTAAATAATTCATCAGTGGGGTAGAAGAAACAAATTATGGTACATCTCTACAGTGAAATACTCTAAAGCTATAAAAAGATTAAGGGTGCTCACATGCAGACATAAAAAAGAATCTCCAAGATATTGCAGGGAAAAAACAAGGTTCAAAACAGTCGCACAGGTGTTTGTGTCAAAGAGGAAAACAAGTACAAATAACAAAATAATCCCTTTAAATGTACTGACATAAATATTTGCTTGTGCACGCACAGAATGACTCTGGAAGGGTACGTGCACATCTGGAAATGTAGGCTGCCTCTGGGGAGAACTAGGTGGCTGGAAGGTAGGAAGGAAATTTCACTGTACACACTTAAGGACTGCCTATAAAAAATGGAAATTTTTAAAAGAAATTTTAAAGGGAAAATGCAGTTTCTGTTCCAGGTGTGTTCTCACCTAGGGTAAGGAGGGGAACACGCTGCTGAAGTGGTGGTGGATCAAGGCTCTTAACACATCTCCTTCTCCTGTCCCCTTGGAGGGGTTATGTTATATGCACAGGGTCACACAACCAGCAGGTGGCAAGGAGGAATTCAAAAACCATCTGTCTGGTTCCAAGTCTTCTCATTCATTCGTCAAAGAAACTGCTGGGAGCACCGGTCTGCCTGTGAGTATGTGCGTGTGAAGGGGGTTTTCTGGGTGCTTCCATCTTGCCCTGCAAAGAAGGTCCTGCTTACTAAGTGATGGGCAGACCCACCAGCTCCCCGCTACGTGTGTCTATGTTCCTGCTTTCTCTGGAGGTGAGCAGCCCTTGGTTTTCATTTGGTGATAATCCTGACCTCCTCTTTGCTAGGAAGGGAGGGAATGGGAAAGGACAACGCTGTGCAATTGAGGTTTAGCTACAGACTTCCTGAAGAAGTGATTATTTGCTCTTTACAGATGTGTTCTGCCAAAGCAACTGTCCACAGCAATGTTATGAAGTACTGCTATATGCCAGTTGTTTAACAAGCAAACATTCTGCTTGTTCTGTGCAACGCCGTGTGCAATGACTGAGGGTGTTACACGTGGAGGTGGGTGGAGGGTAGGAAGGAATGTAGGTGTTATGTATGTATTTCGAGGAAGGGGAATTTCTTGCTTCTTCTAGAAAGAGGTGACTGGCTTTAATCAACAGAGCATGGCAGAGTGTTTTTTTGTGAATTCTAAGCGTAGGCCCAGATTCTGTAGCATCCACTCTTGTCCACCTGAAATATTGCCCCAAGACTGCCAATATACAGAAGCCTGAAAATAAATATTTCAGGAAACTTTCTTAATTAGGTTTTAAATAGAGATTTCTTTTTTAACAAGGAGGAACGAAGGGGATACAGTTAACTATCACTTAAAGTATGTCCACGAATTAATGAAAATCTAAGTAAGGAACAAAGCAACCCGATTAATTTTGTGACAAGGCCTATTTTGAGAGTTTTTTTGGGCTTTAGGTAATTGCACTGCAATGACTAACTTCTTAAGTATACTCGTTATGAGTAAAAGGATGAGATGATGATCATACTAGATATACAATATTCAGAGTTCTGAGTGTTTGGTAAAAATTTTCAAGCCTCATTTTAGGATTAAGGTGATAAGCTCCTGGAATATAAGGCAATGTGAGACATTTTCTTATTCCAATGGTCATTTCTAATTGTACTTCATGATATCATCTTTGCTATTTGAATGTTAAATGCAAATTAAGAAATACTTCCTCTTAAGAATTCCAGGTAAAGATGGAAAATTAAACACTTGCATTCAGTTTTACCCTCTCTCAAAATCCCGTGAAAATAATAGTAAAGTGCGTGTGCTTGTGTGTGTGTGTTTAAAGGTATAAATCCTCAATGAACAAAGGTAATAAGAAAACAACAGCAACAAAATGTTGGAATGTGAAAAGCAGACAGCCAAGTAGTAACAGACTAAGGAGATTAGAAAAAGCTGAATCCTAAACCAGCTCTGGGAAAAACCAAGAACAATCATATTTATGCTATAAAACCTCAAAAATGTTTAGATCTGGGGTACCAGACCAGTGACCTATGGAAGTGGGGTGGAAGGCATGCTAAAATGGGTACTGGTTAAAAGCTATTTAGGAAGATACTGGAAGCCCATATCCCCACCTCTATTCTACTAGATGACTGGAGTTTTGTTTTGTTTTGTTTGCATTCATAGTGTGATGCAGTCTCTGAACTGTGAGATACCAGGCATGATTAGGGGTAGGGGTACTACAGTGAAAACGGAAGGATCAAGTGAATATTCACACCCTGGAAGCTGAGATCCCCAGCTATCTTCATCCGCTTAGGTTCCAAAATATTGGTAGCCAGGCCTTGTCTCTCCAGACAGAAGACTGGCAAATTCTTCTCTTGGGAATCTGACCAGTGTAAGATGAAACATCTAAAGATGGTGACATTGGAGACTTCAAAATGAAACTGCCCAGCTATTTCCCTACGATGAAGCCCACAGGGGACAGGCGCAACCTATTACTCTGAACTTATACTCAAGTTTTGCATTTCCTAATCTTAAGTATGGACAGTCAACCAAAGATTATGAGGCATCTGAAGAAATCCATTAAAGTCCATTAAAAAATCATAGTTAATAAAGGCCATAAAATAACAAGCCCCCAGCTAACATCATACTCAATTGTGAAAAGATGAAAACTTTTCCTCTAAGATCAAGAACAAGAAAAAGGTGTCCACTTCCATAATTTTTATTCGACATACAACTGAAAGTTCTAGCCAGAACAATTATGCAAGAAAAAGAAATAAAATGCATTAAATTGGAAATGAATTAGTAAAACTTTTACTATGCAGATGACAGGATATTATATGTAGAAAACCCTAAAGACACAACCCAAAACTGTTAGAATTAATGAACTCAGTAAAGTTGCAAACACCAAATCAATATACAAAAACCTATTGTGTTTCTATACACTAATAATGAACTACCAGAAAGAGAAATTAAGAAAAAATTTACTAACTAAGGAGGTTGGTTTGCACACTGAAAATTATAAGAAATTGATGAAGAAATTGAAAACGACACAAATAAATAGAAAGATATTCCATGCTCATGGATAGGAAGAATGAATATATTTAAATGTCCATATTACCCAAAGCAATCTACAAATCCAATGCAATCACTATCAAAATATCAATGGCATTTTTCACAGAAATAGAAATAGAACAAGCAATCCTAAAATTTATATGACATCACAAAAGACCCTGAATGGC
>NW_024347791.1:9226859-9357086 GCF_902729225.1 Pteropus medius
AAGAAAGAAAGAAAGAAAGAAAGAAAGAAAGAAAGAAAGAAAGAAAGAAAGAAAGAAAGAAAGAAAGAAAGAAAGAAAGAAAGAAAGAAAGAAAGAAAGAAAGAAAGAACGAACGAACAAAGCTGGAGGCATCATGCTCCCTGATCTCAAACTACATTACAAAGATAGAGTAATCAAAACAGTATGGCATTGGCATAAAAACAGACACATTGATCAAAGGAATGGAATACAGAGCCCAGAAATAAACCAACATATATATGGTCAATTAATTTATGACAACAGAGCCAAGAATATACCATGGGGAAAGGACAGTCTCTTCAATAAATGGTACTGGGAAAACTGGACAACTGTATGTGAAAGTATAAAACTGTATTCTTACCTTTATACCACACACAAAAATTAACTTAAAATGGATTAAATACTCGAATATAAGACCTGGAGCCATAAAACTGAACAGGTGGTAAAATCCTTGACATCAGTGTTGGTGATAATGTTTTAGATTTGACACCAAAAGCAAAGGCAACAAAAACAAAAATAAACAAGTAGAGACTATAACATATTAAAAAGCTTCTTCACAGCAAAGGAAACCATAAACAAAATGAAAAGGCAATCCGTGGAATGGAATAAAATATTTGCAAATCATACATATGATAAAAGGTTAATATCCATATAAAGAACTCACAACTCAACAGCAAAAATTCCCAAACAGTACAATTTTAAAAAATGGGCAGAAGATCTGAATTAGGTGTTTTTCCTAAGACAACATACTGATGGCCAACAAAGGCGCTCAACATCACTAATCATCAGGGAAATGCAAATTAAAACCACAATAAGACATCATCTCTCATCTGTTAGAATGGCTATTATCAAAAAGAAGAGAAATAACAAGTGTTGGCAAGGATGTGGAGGAAAAGGAACTCTTATGCTCTGTGGGTAGCACTGTAAACTGGTACAGTCACTATGGAAAACATTATGGAGGTTCCTCAATATTTAAAAATATAACTGCATATGATCCAGCAATTCTACTTCTGTATATTTACTGAAAAAAAAATAACACTAGCTTGAAATGATATTTGCATCCCCGCATTCATTACAGCATTATTTATAATAGCCAAGATACAGAAGCAACCTGAGTGTCTTTGATGGTTGAATGGATAAATACACACACACACACACACAAAGAGGAATCAAATTCAGCCATAGAAAGAAGGAAATCTTGCCATTTCGACAACATGGACAGATCTTGAGAGCATTACGCTAAGTGAAATAAGTCAGAAAAGAACAAATACCATATAATATCACTTATATGTGGAATCTAAACAAACAAACACACAAACAAGCTAACAGATACAGAGAACAGATTGGTGGTTGCCAGACGTAGGGGGTAGGGGGTGGGAGTGGGTAAAATGGGAGAAGAGAGTCAAAAGTACAAACTGCCAGGTATAAAATAAATATGTGATGGGAATAATGAATAGTATGGATTCTTTAGTTAATAATACTGTATGGCATATTTAAAAGCTGCTAAGAGAGTAAATCTTAAAAGTTCTCATAAGAAAAAAATTGTAATAGGTATGGTGACAAATGTTAACTAGATTTATTGTGGTAATCATTTTGCAATATATACAGATATAATCATTATGCTGTACACCTGAAACTAATATGTTATTTGTCAATTATACTGCGATTTTAAAAAAATCATTATGCTCAAAGAATTAAGATAATGGAATTGTGAAAAAAAGCTCAAAACATGATTTTAAAAAGCCAAATTATGAAAATATAATAGCTCTTAAAAACTAAAACAAAATGAGAGAAATTAAAACTCAACAGAAGAATTAATAATAAATTGAGGAAATCTAGAAAACTAGGTGAGGAAATCTCTGTTACAGACAACAAAATGGAGAGAAAAGATAAGGACATGAGAAGATCAGCTCAGGAAGTCCAATATCTGAAAAATAGGAATTCTGGAAAGAGGAAAAAAGGGATAAATCTTCCACAAAATTCAAGAATCATTCAAGAAAATTTCCCTGAACTAAAAGACAACATTATTCAAGTTAAAAGGGTCCCCGGAGTCCCCAGAACAATAGATGAACATAGAGCCACATCGAGATCATAACTATGATATTTCTGAACACTGGGGACAGAGAAATCATAGAGCAAGCTTCCACAGAGAACGAGTTAGACAGAATGAGGAAGTGGAATGTTTCTGAAGTTCATTATGAGTGAACTAGAATAAATATGTGTATTAGTGTGCTACAGCTGCCATAGCAAAGTACCATGGATTGGATGGCTTAAACAACAGAAATATATTTTCTCACAACTTCGAAGGAAGAAACTGCTTCATGGATAGAATTTTTTTGTGTGTGAGCCTAATAGCTCATATCATAACATCTACTTTATTGGTTTAAGGTAAAACAAACCTGGGTTAGAGTCTTGTTTCTGCCAAGTACAGCTGATCCTTGAAAAATGTGGGAGTTAGAGGTGCCAACCCCCGACTCCATGCATTCAAAACTCCACATATAACTTTTGACTCCCCCAAAACGTAACTACTAACAGCCTACTGTTGACTGGAAGCCTTACCAATAACATAAACAGTCAAATAACGCATTTTATTTGTTATATGTATAATACTGTATACTTAGAATAAAGTAAGCCAGAGAAAAGAAAAATGTTAAGAAAACCATAAGGAAAATACACAGCATTTATGGAAAAAAATCTGCATATAAGTGAATCTGTACAGTTGAAACCAGTATGTTCAAAAGTCAACTGTACTATTTAAATTTTGAAAAGTAACTTCTTTAAGCCTCAGTATCCTTACGTTTCAAATGGGACAAGTGGATACCCACTTCAGAGGAAGGTTTGAGGATTAGGAGGTATTGCATGTATTGTACTCATGTTCACATTGTGCTCCTAAATGGTAGTTTTTTGCTTTTATTATCAGCTCACTATTTATCATTGTTTAATAAAGATTACTGCTTCTCATAGTTCTAACATGCCTCAATAAATAAGTCCCTGCTATTTTGAAATCAGTTGTCTTTTTCTTTTAATGAAATATTTCAGACACATTAAAATGTGTTGAGAATAATATCAAACACATGTATGCCCGCTAACCAACTGAAGACATAAAAATCTGCAGATACAACTAAAGTCCCCCCAGTGTGCTAATCCTCACTTTCATTCCTTCCCCCAGAAGTAATCATTATCAGGAATTTTTCCTGATCCCTAATGTGTATGTATTCCTAAATATACGACATTATATTGTATGTTTTAAATCTTTACAGAAATGGCACCATGCTATACTGTTCTTCTGCAGCTAGCTTTCCTCGTGTGACCATTTGAGGTTCATGCATATGGATACAAGGAGCTCTGCTCCAGCCCTGTGCCCTGCTGCTTACAAGCCTACTGTACAAGAACACTGCAGTTCAGCTGTTCATTCTCCTGCTGGTGGGTGCTTAGGCTATTTCTAACACTTTATTACTATAAACGCCACTGTAAAATGCACACGTGCAAATGTTTCTCAAGGAAGGACATACCTAGGAGTGGCATTTCTCATACGTAGATTTGGACAGGTCTTAAAGCGAGTTCGATTTGAAAGTCTAAATTTACCCATGTGTGTCACACAGTGTTGTGATGTGACATGATCAGTGGGGAGGTGCACTGCAATTTGACAATTTGACGCTAATAATGACTAAAGTGTCTACATTTTTAAAAAGTTTTGAAGAATAGATTAGAATAGATTAGAATTTATTTTAGTCACCTTGATAGTAATATCAATTTACTACCATAGATTCTAATGTGCTTTCTAGAGGAACGGCAAAGCACAAAGAAGTGTGTTGTATAAGTAAACGTTACCACGTCATGGTAGAGGAGGCTTAGAGAATCGTTAAACAATAAATATATTAAAACGTCAGTTACCTAACAAGAGGGCATGCATTAACTGGGCCAGATTTTTTAAAAAATGATTTTCTATTTTTTTAAAAAATGGATATGAAAACGCCTTGGTGAGAAACAGTAGGCCAGACAGAACCTTTGATGTTGGCTAGGTGTACATAGAACCCAGAGAATGGGGAGGTGGACAGCAATCTGGATAAATCTGGGGGAAGATGAGGCAGGAAGGAGGATGGGAGATGGGGAAGAAGGAATGCTGTAAAAAAGAGGAAAAGAAGAATAAAGGAAAAAAGTAATATCCTGGAATTGGTAACAGTTCAGACCAATGCTAAATTATCTCCACCTATAGCAACAGACAGTGAAAATCAACATATACAGAACTCACATATATTAAAATTATCTATGTATCGGGTAAGTATTATATTAATAACAGACAAATTTATTGAACATTTACCATAGGCATTTATAAACTGGGTTGCTAACTGTCATAATATTACATTGATACCATTAATACTTCCAATTTACAGATGAAGAAACTGAAGTTCAGAATCATACAGCTTGTGAGCTGCAGAGCAGCAATTTGGGGACCAGGCCCCACGCACTCCAGACCCTGTGCTCCCAACCAGAGTTTGTGTGAGCTCCACCATTAACCCTTAAGAGCAGAAACTGTGATCCATTCATTTTTCCAGCCCTACACAGTGCCTGTCACTGAACTGGTGCTTGATGCTGACTGAACTGAAATGGCTATTCAGAATGAAAACAATAAAAGCATTGCAATATTTAAATTTATTGGAGATCATTTTTTATTTGCTATTAAAAAGTGAGCCAGAGTGAAGATAAAATCATTTTTTTAAAAAAATCTATGAAAACAAGTTTGTGATTTCCTAATTAATCCTCAGAGCAGAAAAATCCAATTTAGAACAACCCAGGACTCAGCTTTTCACTAATTAAGGTGCTACTAAAATTCATTCAATAGTAAATTTTTATCTGAATTACCTAGGCAATTGTCACTGCATAAATTGATTTTTCAGTGGCTCATTCATAGCTACTGTCTCAGTCTGGTCTTGTTCCCAGAATATTTTAATATTCTCTTGTCAGAACTGAGTTGACCCAAGTGTTGATTGAAGGGGCAGATCTACTTCCCTGCAGTTCACTTATATCACCATGATCAGCAAAGACCTAGAAACTCTGACAAGCATCTACAAAATTTGAAAGTTGGTAAAATTTATCTTCTGTAATCACCTTTTTATTCACTTCTGACTTTCCCCCACCTCTTTACCATCTTAGTGGCACCTCTATCTATCCCACTCCAGCCAACGTACCCTCCATGGCTCTTTCTTCTGCCTCTTTTTTAACTCTCTAGAAGAGATGATAGACTTATCCATAATGGTGTAAATGAAGAACAATGTTAAATTGTTCATTTTTCCCAGTGACATTTTAATTTTAGATGCAAATGACTTTAGCCACAAGATTGAAGTTCAAACTGTAAAATTCTTGGGCTGGGGGGGGCGGTGGGGAGTGTACTGCTTATTAAGTTATCTCTTAGCTTCTCTCTTCTATATTCTCCTCTAAGATGCCAGAGCTGGAATTCTACCAACTACAATTCTACTTTGCACCTGGCTCTCTGATATGTTCTGCCAGTAGGGGGCACTACAGGAGACTGGAAGCGGCGGGTAAAAGGAGGTAAAGTGTCTCGGGTTTGCCTGCTGTTCCTGCCAATGTCACACCAGCAGTGATTCTCCAACCTCTCAGTGGCAACTGGTTCCAGTTTCCATCTTTTTTAATAAAAAGAAACACCCGAAACTGGGCTCACTGCACTGCCCTTTACCCCAAAGGTACCGACATCAGCAGGGCAGCAGCTCCTCACTAGAGGCTGAGGCTCCGCTCTGGCGGGCCCTCCTCTTCCTTGTTTCCCTATCCCTAGGGACACTGGCTGCTTCATTTCCTGTAGTTATTATCTGTGTAGGCTCAGTGTCCTCTTTGTGACATTTCAGTTCTCCAATATCTATTTAATCAATTCCTCATGTTAACCTATCTGTTGAAATACCTGCTGGGTTTCAGTTTTCCTGAATGGAACCTGAGTGATACAGGGAGCTGGAAAATAAACATCCTTTGAGGAAGAGGCCTTCTCTCCATCTCTCTCAGAAATTACATGCCACACAAATAGCCACCTACCTATCCTGCTTGTTAATTTGACAGGAATACCATCGTAGTGTAAAGATAGTGTCTGAATTTGAATTTTGAAAATTTCAGCCCCAAGTGTGATTTCTACCCTACACAGTTCTCTCTTCCGCCCAAGTCTTTGCTAAATTACATGGAAACATCTTTTCCGAAAAATATGGAAAGTGGTTGAAACAAAACAGTACAAAACATCACCTGAGTCCTAGAAGAGCTCACAGACTAATGTGTTACATAAATGTGACAGGACAAAAAAATAAATAAATAAATAACAAGAGGTATTCCTGGGTAGAGGCATGAGTATTCTCAATTTGTTGGCTTCTCTTCGTGAGGA
Organism: Pteropus medius; assembly: GCF_902729225.1. Lineage (NCBI taxonomy): Eukaryota > Metazoa > Chordata > Mammalia > Chiroptera > Pteropodidae > Pteropus > Pteropus medius. Next base: position 9,233,257 of record NW_024347791.1, read on the forward strand.
TTACGTTTTCCTAGCCATTATCAGGGACTTGCATCCCTTCTTCCTGGGGGAGAAGTATAATTCCCACCCCATTACCATGCTTGGCCATGAACTTGTTTTGGTCAATGGAATATGAGCAGAAGTAATAAATGCCACATCTGAGCAGAAATTTTAAGAGCCAATGTGTGGCTCTACCATTACTTTTGCCCTCCACTATGAAAATACATGTCTTAGGTACAGGTTGCTTCTTCAGCCAAGATCTTATAAGAAAGACGACAGGTGAAGCCTCAGAGCCTCAGCTGATCCACAGCTAACATGTGAGCAAGAAATAAACCTTCGAGTAAGCCACTGAGATCTGAAGGTAGTTTGTTACTGCAGCAGAACCCAGCATAATCTGACTGGCATAGTCTCTAACCCAACAAAGACAATCTGGTAAATTATGGCCTAATTGACATTCTCCTGAAAAGAATGGATTTTTTCTCCCCTAGTGGAGAAGCCATGTCAGTCCACATAATAAAGCGATGGGAAAGAGAAGCTAGGTTTGAGGGGAGGAGAGGAACGAAAAAGGAAGAGAAAGAAAAACTGCAGGCTGGAGGAGAAGAGGAATGTTCTTGTCTGGGGTAGGAAAGAAGGGTGTGGAGGAAGAGAGATGATAATAAGCTGTTGTTGAGGATCACGATTTGGCTTCTGTTTGTGTCCTTTGAGAAACTAGTGTAAAGATTGGAGCTCCCTTCTAATTACTTTTGGCTGCTGCATTGTGCTTTGAGCAACACAAAGACATGGAGATGAATAATTGTGGGACGACGTATAATCAGTTCCACAATCAAACCATTTGCAAAAGCTAATGGGCCCAGAAATCTAATGCCCCCTGCATGAGAGAGGTTTCATAAAGCTGATGACATCTGAACTAGCTCCTGAGGGAAGAACATGCTTTCCCCATAGCGAGGGAAAGAGAGGCCAGCTTAAGAAGGAATGAGAGTCATGGTTAGGTCACCTCCACAGCCATGCTGTAAGCACGTCCAGCCCAGGAGGCTGGAGGAGGGGAGAAGTGTCTGGAAAAGCAGTTTTGTGTACATGCTAAGGAGTCTGAACTTTACCTCACAGGTCCTAGGAAATCTTTGAAAGCTGTGATGCAGGGAAGCAATGCTACCACCTGTGGCAATGCACATTATGCCCTGCTAAGGGTGCATGGCTCAGAGGAGAGAGGGTGGAAATCCAGCCCATACTCTGCTTGTCAATCTGTGGGCTGTGAATTTTTGGAGGAAGGGTGTCCTTCCAATTGTAAAATAGTGGCCAGAGGTAGGAGACTTGCAAGTGACCTGTGACGTGTGTGGTGGACAGATTTGCGAGTGGGGAAAGCTGGAGGTGAAGAGACATAATTGTTCACGTAAGGGTTGGTGGTCCCTTCAACTAAGGCCATGACGGTGAGAGCAGAGAGGAGGAGCTAGGACCAAAAAGAGTTGGTGGTGATTGTACGATGGTGGTGTCGAGGCAGGTCAACACGCAGCTGTGACAGCATTCGTCAGGACTGGGAAACACAGAACTGGTGGTGTGGGGGTAGTAGTGGGGGTAAGGAAAGTGAGAAATGAGAAGAATCGGGTTTATCTCCAGTGATGAAGACATTTCTAAGACATGGTTCTAAATTAATGGTCACTTGAATAAAGTCCTATTCATAAAGATCACATGTTTAACTCCTGTCCTCTCCCCAGTGCCACTTAGATGTGAGTAAGATGTGCCCTGCCCAGGCCCTGGACCATAGAGGGGTTCACAGATGGGCCTCCCCAGCTGCACTGCTCCCCTAGCGAGGAGGTCTCAGTGAAGCCAAAGGGATGCGCCTACCCAGAGCCTGCCCCAAAAGCTCCAAGACCACTTCTGGGTTTTTGTGGACATCTACTCCAGGCCTGTCCTACTGAAGACCCCTCTATGCCTGACGAGTAGCCGAACTGCTTGCAGGGGGCATGGATGGCACACGGACATGGGGCCACGGACATGCAAGAGCTGGAAGCCACTCAGTGTGGAATGGAGCTATGAGTAGGAAGAGAAGCGAGCAGCTAAAAGGGCGGCCGGGGGCGGGCGTGTAATTTTCCCCACACCCACCAGTAGAACAGGTCTCTGAAGATCCTGAGAACTTGGACTTTCAGCTCATTATACAGATGTATTTGTCAAGGTAGAAGGAAAGATTTGTACTTAATTGTTAATGTGATTTATTACTTTAATTATTTAGACATATGGCTTCATTTGTATTCTTGCCCCATGCCTTACAGTTGTTAGTAGCCTTTCTCTTAGATTCAAAAGAAGTGATTTAAAAGAGATAAAGCTATTGTCTTGCAATCCCAGATCCTAACGATGATAAATATGAGCGCCTGAGCGTGAGGGTGCTGGGAGTAGGTAAGAGTGAGCTCCTGGAATCGCACTGTTCAGCAGAGCTTCCTGCTTCTCCCAGCTGTGCAGCTCAGATAATTGACTGTCCCTCTCTCTTCCATTTCTCCATCACTACATGCAGATAACAATACCACTAGCCTCATGGGTAGCCTGATGTCTAGTGATTAATTGACAAATGTCAGCTGTGGTATTACGGAAGGAGCATGGCTTTGCAATCAGATAGATTTGGGTTCTAACCCCAAAGTCTGCTTGTTTCTGTGTAGCCCTAGGTAAAGTATTCGACGTCTCTGAGCCTGGGGTCCACCTTCGGTAAAATGAGGATAATGAGATTATGTTGCAAAGTTGTTGCAAAAGTCAAATGAGACAATGGATAAAGATCCTGCAGGACACAGCCTGGCACAGGGTACCTTCAGGCACAATTGTTTCCTTCCCCTCTGATCTCCCTTGTTCCCTCTGACCATTATTATTCCAGATGATGTCATGCATGCTGTCATTACATAATATCAATTCACCCACAGATGCGGTCCCAGTCCCCTGCCTTCCTCTTTATGTTAATTAACCCTTCCTTATTTTATTGGACCTAAATTTGGCAAATCTTTCCTTTTTCTCTAGGTGCTTTAAATTGCCTTTTATGACTTTGATGAGTAAAATACCCTCTGTCCCATCAAATTTAACATGTTCAAGTTAAATTTTTAAATAAAAAATATATACATACACACTAACATATATATATATTTCTCTACTTATAGTACAATACTTGGCACATAATACATTTAAAATATTTGTTGGATGAACAAGTTGATAAGTTTTTAAAGACCATATTTACAAACGAATAAATGGCAATAAAAAATTGCTAAGTCATTTATTCCAAGCTGGTCATACAACTACTAAAAGAACACAGCTAACTAACTACTAGATCTCCAGACACCCAAGATGTGCTCTTCCCACATGATTAGGTGACCCCTTTGTCCCTTAAACTAAAGTCATTAAATTCTGTCCTACTTAAAAGGGGCCGCATTATTTTCAGAGGCACAAATCTAAGGCTGCGGAGCTTGTTTCATTTTCATCTCAGTTTAAGACTTTCCAGGACAGAGTTATGTTTCTCCTAACTCTACGGATCAATACAGACAACCTGCATATCGAGGATCCTAATGCAAAATAAGTGACTGCAATAAAACAAGTGTTCTGAGATGGCTGTAAGTCATGGGGGCATCAGAAGAACATTAATCCCACCTAAATCGATCTCAGTATTTCTTCGCCTGAAGGACTCTCTAAAGATTTCAGATCAATGAAAACCGAGGGAAAAAGAAAAAAAACTCCAAACACCAAAAATAAAATACAGTAAAAGGTACATGTTAGAAGAATCCGTATCTTCAGATATCTATGCTGAAAGGGTTTAAACAACACACACACTCGTTATTGATAAATGAATGTGAAATGACGATCCTATTTTACTTTGGGCTGCTATACCGAATTACCATACACTGAGTGGCTCATAAACAGAAATCTCTTTCTAGGAGGCTGGAAGTCTGAGACCAGGGTGTCAGCATGGTAGAGTTCTGGTCAGGGTTGCAGAGTCTCATTGTGTCCTCACATGATAGAAAGAAAGGGAGCTAGGTCTCTGGTCTCTTCTTTAAGGGCACTAATTCCCTTCATGAGGGCTGCACCCTCGTGACCTAATCACCTCCCAACAGCCCACCTCCTAATATCATCACATTGGGGAGATTTCAACATATGAATTTTTTTGGGGGCGGGGGAGGGACATGAACATTTGGTCCATACGTATCCAGAACACCGAGTAACATTTAGTTTAAAAGTAATGCTATTCCAGTTCGGGTTACTTTTGCAAAAATCAGTCATTCCTACCACGAACTTTCCCTTTATATACTGACAACAACTTTTCAGAGATTTTCCCAAGGATTCTCATTAAATTCCTGGCTCATAGTTTTAGTAGCAGTAATGGCTATTAATTACTGGGTATTTTTGATGGGCCTGGTGCTGAGCTATTTTACATGTATCATTTCATTTAATATCCCCAAATCCTACCGCCACAACCTCCCTCCTTTCTTTTCCCCCCATCGAGACTTACCTGTCCCCCTCTGTCCTTAGACCCTTGGAGCTTTACAGATTGGCAAATTTATATAGCTGTGCTAGGCAGAAGAACACTCCCCCAACGACGTCCCCATCCCAATCCCTAGAACATGTGACTGTGCTAAGCTACATGGCAAAGGGGAAGTAAGGTTGCAGATGGAATTAAGGTTGCTAGTTAGGTGACTTTAAGACAGGAAGAGCATCCTGGATCATCCAGGTGGATCCAATGTAACCAAAAGTGTCCTTAAAAATGAAGGGGAAGGCAGAAGAGTCAGAGGAGGAGATGTGATGATGCGAGGGAAGTCAGAGTGAGGTGATACGATGTGAGAAGGACTCAACTGCCATCGCTGGCTACGAATATCAAGGAAGGGGTCACAAGCTATGGGATGTGCCAGATTCCAGAAACTGGAAAAGGCCAAGAAGCAGATCCTTCTCCAGAGCCTTTGAAAAGAATGCAGCCCTGCCACACCTTGATTTTCGTCCAATGTGACCCACATTGGACTTCTAACCTACAAAACATAAGATAATACATTTGTGTTGTTTTAAGCCACAAGATTCATGGTAAGTTGTTATAGCAGCCACAGTAACTAATACATACTGTTAAGAGGATAAGACTGGAGCCAGAATGCCTTAGAATTCAAGCCCTACCACTTCCCAACTGTGTGACCTTGGGCAAAGTTGTTTAACCTCTCTGTGCCTCAGTTTCCTCCTCTATAAAATTGAAGATAATGACTATACCTTATTCACAGGGCTAAATGAATTTATAACTGTGAAGTACTTGGAAACTAGTTAAGTGCCATATAAATATTAGCTATCATTATTCCTTCAATAAACTCCCTACTGTTGTCATAGAACACTATCTTCTCTGAAATTGTTTGGATTTGGGGAGAGACCTTCTAGAACTACAGTGCTTTAATAAACTGACTGCCTCTAATTGACAATCTCAGGTCCCAATAGTACAGGAGAGCTTTCTGTGTGCTCACATCTTTAGGTGCTCATACAGTCACAGCCGGTAAGCAGCCTTTGGGTCCAGTTCTGGTGACATAATATAAAATGACCAAATGTTATTGCACATGACCTTATAAAAATGCATGCCCACAGGTTTGCTTTATTGCTTCTCAAACATAAATATATATTCAAATGGAATGTGAGGCTATTTGTTTTTCAATCGGGTCTCAACTTTGATTTCTGTAGAATGTAGTTTAAACAACAAAGACTTACAATTAGATTAGTATAGGGTATACTATGGCAGTATTTTGCTGAAGACATGTCTATGCTCCTGTTGAAGCTTATGATCACAAGCAATTACTTCTCCAGAACCAGGTTGATGGGCCCACTGGAAATCGCCCCTGGGAAGGCCCTACAAAGTGCTGCTCTGACAAGGTTGTTGAGGATATTATACTGCTTCATTCGGAAACTCCCTTCCCATGGCAAGAGTTTTATTTCTTGCAAATGCTTGGAAAATGGTAGGAAAAGAACTCCACTAATGAATTGATTTTCTTCCTCTCTGACAATCGGAACAATAGGACTTACTGTGTTTCTCCCTCTGCTCTGCCCATTAGGCTTACAGCCCAATTTGTTGGCTCAGTTTCAAACCATTATTGATAAAGAGATCATTGAGGGTCTGCAAATTTGAGCTTATTTTTTTCCTGAACTTGAATGCCGACTTTAAATGATATTCTCCTCAGTTCAGAACATTTCTTTTCTATTTTACCATTTTATTTGTCTCTAAGCCACCTCGAACACTTTAACAATAAACTCCAAAGGCAGCCAAATAGCTTTACACCCACAGGCGCACACTAGTGTAATGCAGCTGAAAACCTGTACTTTGGTTCTGCTCACGTGGCACATATTTCTGCCAGTCTGGAGTGACCTTGAGCAAGCCATCCCATTCTCTCTGACCTTCATCATACTACCTGTTCTCTCGGAGTTGTAATGCATCTATGGTATAACTCTGGAATGTAGGACTTACTTAGAAATGGTGGTCACTATTGCTTTTATCGCAATCAAAGGGAGGTTACAGAAAATCTCCAACCCGCTGACCCTTCAGCAACTTTCTCCCATTCTTAGCAGCCCTCACTGACCGAGCACCAAGATTTCTATGGTAAATGCTTTCTTTCTTGGGCACCAAGTGTGTTTTTGTTATTCCCTAGACTTTACTTATTTTTTATTATTCCCTAGCTCACAATTTAGGAGGAAAAAAAGAATGTAATAAATTTTATGTCAAATGGTCTTTTTAATACCGCCCATTTCATATATGCACATAACACATGGTGTGATGCATGTGTTGAATACCTTGGGGTCAAGCATTAGTCCTGATGGCAGAATTTAATGGCCATAAAACTTTGGATAGGGAAGATTGTCTACCAGTTAGCAGAACTGAGACCAAAAATAATAAGTCAGGGGTAAATTCAAGTTGGACATGGAAACCACAAATGACTGACTAGTTGACTTTTTTTTCCCCTTCAAATTTTCATCTGGATATTCTGTATTTATGAGATGAGAGAGCCTGACTCTGGGGCCCCAGCTCTAACCTCCAGCAGTAGCCACAATGCCAACTCTGCCGCATTCTGTTACGTCTCATAATCATTCCCCAGGTGCCACTTGATGCAGGGGACACAGTTCCTGGTCCTCAGTGGCTCAGTCTAGTAGGGTGAGAAAGGCATGTGAGCAAATTTCATTTTAAGAGTTCTTTTTCTAATGTCTATTTCATGTATGCACAAGACCCACACTGAAATGTTTTGTGTACAACCAAGCTCATATATGTGAGTTATGCTGAGTTATATATGGTATCTATTTTTTTTTATAGACTTTGTCAAGCAAGAAACTTAAAACTATATTTATAAATACATTATCTCACTTGGATGACTGCACTTGCCCCCTAACTGGTCCCTACTTCTACCCTTGCTCTGTACAGTCTGTTCTTAACAGAGCAGTCAGAATAGTACTTTTCAAAAGTTCAGGGAGAACCTATCATTCCTCTGTAAAAAGCCAAAGTCTTTACAATGGCCCACGAGGGTGTATATAACTGGCCTTCCTCTTCCCTCTAACTCATCACTCACTATTGCCCATCTTGTCACCTTATCATTTCTGCTCCAGCCACAAGGGACTGACTTTTCCCCAAAATACACCCTGATGTTGCTTGCAGGTTAGGGCCCTTGCTTTGGCTGTTTCCCCTAGCTGGAACTCTCCCCCTCCCTCTCCTACCTCCTTCAAATCTTTCTCCAGTCACACCTTCTCTCTGAGACCTAACCTGAATATAAACAGTCTTTTAAAAAATGCAACCTACACCCTCACACCATGCCAGCCTTCTCCATGCCCTGCCCCTTACTCCTCCTTCCTCCTTTCCATTTATCATCTTCTAACATGCTTTACAACCGACCTAAAAAAAAAAAAATGTTTGCCTCAGCACTGCTGACATTCAGAGCTGGATAAGTCCTTGTTGTGTGTGGGGGTGGAGGTGGGGGAGGAGCTGCCCGCACGTGGTAGGATGTTTAGTAGCATCGCTGTCCTCCACCCTGGGCATGAGACATGTGAATGAATGAATGCCTATTTAAACACACGTGCCCACAGCAAACATAAATTTCAAATTCTTCTACTAGGAAGTGGTCAACACTTAATTTTACCTCGCTTTTTGTGGATTTTCATAAAAATAAAATAATGGTAATGACAGAAACAAAAAATACAGAAAGGAATATTTTCTTATCTGTATCTAACATAAACATTCTTCTGAAAGGCAATTTGGAATTAATCTATTTCTTGAAAGAAGGTACTGCATATCTATTATAAAAAGCAACATGACTCTTTTCCACATTTCTTTTTCTCTGTCTAGCAGCATAAAACCTTTATTAAGAGTACTGACCTTAGAAAGTAAGTGTCTCAAGGGTGTTACTGCTAATGCCATTTTAAGAATGAAGGGCAGTGATTCTGAAACAGGCCAATATTCACAGGCAAGGACATGAAGAGCAATAAATTAATTTTTAAATGGACCTGTCTGTCATAGGCATCAGATTTGACTAGAGTTTAATTTATGTCAGGAATTGGGTGGTCCTGCCTAAAGGGTGTCAGGTGCACCCTTCAGCGATGGTTCTCAAGGGGAAAGAGGGGTGTGGTTTTGCAAACACCCCACCACTACTACTAAGGAAAATTTGGCGATGCCTGGAGACAATTTTTATTTTCACAACTAAGCAGGGAGGGAACTGCCACTAGCATCTAATGGATAGAAGCCAGGAATGCTATTGATCATCTTACAATTTGTGGGACAGCTCCCCACAACAAAGAGTTATTCAGCCCAAACTGTCAACATTACGATGGTGGAGAAATCCTGCAGTAGAATGTAATGCTTAAGACGGTGGGATCTGAGCCTCTGTCTGAATTTGAGTTCCTGCTCTAGCCCTGAGACAGACTACTTAGTTGTTGTTTAGTTCCTGGTAGATTAGTTATCTTGGCATCTCTCAAGTTAGAGGGGGTGATACATGATTGAGGTCTGGCCCATGAAATGTGTAAGTGTTGTACTCCACATCTAAGCCTGGCCTATCAAAGCTTCCTACAAAATCACTCGTATCTCTTCTCCCCTGTCTATCAACTAGATGCAAGGGATCTAGGGCTTGGCAGAGTTACTAGACAGAAGTAACCTGGGCACCAGAATGACTGCATGGAGCAGAGACATTCTTCCCAATGGTGACCCACACTAGACGATGTAAATGACAAGTCAACTCCTATAGTGTTAAAGCACTGATGGCTGGGAGTTGTTCAGGCAGGTGGACAAGCCTAGCTATGTGACCCACGGCAGGTTCCTTTACCTCTTTGTGCTTCTTTTTCCTCATCTATAAAATGGTGATAATAATAGCTCCACTCTCATAGCGTTGCTGTAAAAATTAAAGTTCTTAAAATTGTGTCTGGCATCTAGTAAGAGTTATCCCATCTGTAGGCCCATCTTTGGTGATACCGTACCAAATGACCGATGACAACCTAGGTTGACTCACAGATATGCATTCCTGCAGGTTTGCTTTTATTGCCTCTCAAACATGGATATATGTTCAAATTGTACACTAAGCTATTTGTTTTTCAATCTGTTCTCAACTGTAATTTTTCTACAATATAGTTCAAAGATTTATAATCAGATTATTCCGTGTTGTCTTTTTTACTTTTATCCTTTCTCCATTCATTTAATAGATAAGTATTGAGCATCTATTATATGCCAGCCATTGTGTTAGATACTGGAGATAGAAATGTGAACAAAAACAGACTTGGCCTACGACTCCATGAAGTTCGCAGTTTACCTGGAGAGTTTGGCATTAATCATATAATACCCGAATAATTACAAAATTTCAAATGGGAAAAATGTTACATGGGAAGCATCTAGCTAAAAGATATTCATCAAGGGGGCCTTGTCTTTGGAACGATGGGAGGAGGGCTTCCCTGGGAAACGTCTTTGGAGAATTTTGAAAGATGAATAAAAGTAAACTAGGTGAAGAGGGAAGGAACTGGAAGAAAATTCCAGAGGAGAAAACAGCATGTGCAAAAGAAAAGAATAAAAAGACAGAGAGGTTGTATGTGTCTGGATCACAAGAAGTGAGAGGTGGACGGCAGTGAAGGCAGATAAGGCTGGAGAGGAGTTGGCAGTGTGGCCAGGCCGTCCGAGGCCTCGTTTGTCATCTCAGTAATTTTGATATTTATTCTGTTTTTTTTTTAAATAAGTTTATTGGGGTAACATTGGTTAACACAATCATATAATTTTCAGGTGTATATTATCATTTGACATCTGTATATTCTATTGTGTGTTCACCACTCAAAGTCCAGTTTCCTTCAGCTACCATATATTTATTCTAATGTTTTTAAATAGGGTGAAGTGACATGATTAGATATGCATTTTAATAACATTCTATATGCATTTGTGAGAATGGACTGGCAGTGGGCAAGGATAGAACCAGAAAGCCCTGTTATATTAGTTCTAGGTTTTAGAAGTGAGATAATGATGGTAAAGATAGAAGTTGCTGGATTAAAGAAACACTTAGGATGAAATATCACCAGCCCTTGGAGATGTATTAGATGTGGGAAGTGGAAGTGAGGGCAGTGTCTATAAAGCTTCTAGACTATGGTTTCATTAACTGTAAAAATATCGGTGCCTTTTATTGGATAAGGGACAATGAAGGTGAACCATGCTAGAGGAGAAAATGTCTTGAATTTAGTTTTGAGATGAGTGTACAGTGAGCTAACTTTGCATCATCTTTCTTCTTTACTCACATGATTCTCCTATTTTCATCTATTCATTTATTTTCTGTTTTAACAAATCATTAGTAAGCACCAACAACGGGATTCAAAAACGATGATACGAACATAGCCTTTCAGGGAGCTTAGTCGAGGACAAAGCAATTAAAGTGAATGGTACTATTAATTAAGCGCTATGATGGAAAAAAATATTACCAAGACACAGAAGGGCACACCTCACCCAGAACTGGGATGGAGGCTGGGAATCCTGGAATGATTTCTGAAGGAAATGTCTCTGATGAAACCTGAAAGAAGGAAGCCTCAAGGAAAGGGTATTCCAGGCAGAGGACAGAACACGTGCAGACAGGAAACAAGCGGGCACAGTGAGTTGAGGAGATCAAAGCACACAACTTGGAGATGGAAGCAGGAGTTGTGAGCTAACTTAGGAGTCTGGGTTTTATCCTGACAGCAAAGTATTTGTAACGCTCTTTCCCACTTTGATCATTATTTATTAAACTTCTAATTTTTTTTTGTCTCTTTTTCTACTACATTCATGTACACACACACATCATTCTCTTTTTTTCCTAAACAAACACAATACCAAACATTCTGCAAAAACAAGAAGTCGCATGGGGTTTTGGATTACATTTGGAAAACCAGGAGATCATGTTATAACCCCCGGAGCTCATTAGGCAGATACTTCTGATTACTTTAAAGCTATTAACATCACTCTGAAAGCATCCTTAGGGACATTTTTTCCTGATTGCACCAAACTATTGTTTCCAACTTGACAGTCAGCGCTCCTCAAGCCTTACTTTCACACATTCATTAAAGGAATGTTGTTCATATGGCATGACAATTCTCGAACAGAAAGAAATCCCCACTGCCCATAACATTCAAGGTCTTGTCTAATTTTTCATCTCCCCAATCACATGATAGAACTGCCTAAGCTCTCTCCTTGGTCCCACTCAGGTCTGGTTCTTAGGTTTCGTTCCAACTGTCCCTCTGCATTTTCCTCCGCAGTTCTCCTGTCTTGAAAGCTCATCTTCCAATAGTCACTCTCTTTGTTCAAACTATAATGCCAGGTTTTCTCACACCTTATACCCATTCACAAAAACTACCTGTAGTTCTTCAAACACTCCATTATATTTCATGCCTTTGTTCTTTTATACATATATTAGTCTCTCTTCTTAAGATATGCTTCCCCTTTACCTACCTAGACAAGTGTTATCCTTCAAGACCCATCTCAAGCACTTTCTTCTTGTGACCAGCCCTCATCTCTTACCAACCTCCCACCAAATGTGAAGAATGAAGCACTAAGTCAGACCTACCATACTGTTTATTATTATTTTAGTCTTCTGTCTTTACTACACAGGGTCAAGACTGTATATGCTTTACCTTTATATCTTCTGTACCAAAACGGTGCCTGACAGGAAGTAGACACCAAATGAGGGACTGCTGAATGAATCAATTATTCGGTGAATGAATATCCAAACATGTTGAAAAGGCTTCTCAAATGTATGAGGGAGATGGCTGAATACTCTTCTCCTGCCAGCTATCATCTTCATTTATCATATATTTTTAAACCATTATAAAGATATGATTCTCAGTTCTAATCTCTAGAGATCCTAATGGGCACCCAGCTGCTTCTGACTTTGAGAGCTCTGCTGAGAAACTTTGTTCTAAAGCAAGAATATCAGGAAACGGAGCCGACATTAAAATTCATGGGAAACTTTCCTTTTCCATTCACCTATATCCCTTTAAAGTAAAACAAAACCTCAGGTGCACACCATAGATTTCATTGGTTCCTCCATCCACCTAGTCAACTATCCATCCATCCATTCCACTCCTCTTCCATTTACCTATAAATCCTTGAAGTAAAACAAAACCCAGAGTACACACCACAGAATTCAGTGAGCCCTCCATTTATCTACCCACACATCCAGCCATCTATCCATCCGTTCATCCTACACTGTGCTAGGAGACCTCCCAGCACTGACCTAGGTACCCTCTCAGGCACAGGAGAAGGAGAAATGTGCATGTAAGTCAGACTCTGCTCCAGAAGCATTTAAAACCAAATAATCACTTGTGGAAGAAGTTTCAAGATGAACAACACAGGCACGGCGAGGGTTTAAAGTTAACAGCAAGAACATGTCAGCTTTCATCTGTCTTTTCCTCTTAAGAAAACACCCACAAGTCCTGATTTCTGAGTTAACTGAAAGTCCCTCTCAGTTCTTATTTCCTATGGAAGATTTAACTAGGATTTTAAGGTCAGGGTGGGAGTTTCATGTCTTCTTCAATGACTCCTTTAGATGTTCACATAACGTGGTTGGGCTGTCATCATTCTGACCCGTGGGGATCCTGGGTTCGGCTATTTCAGAAGCCTACTGAGTTGCTTCCCTTGCATCACATATTATGCATTTTGATGCGGAACATCTATTTTTGGTCGTTCTTCTCTCCTTCGCTCTCTAGAAGTCCACAGACTTCACTGATTTTCTGTTGCTAAGACATGCCCCCAACTTGCACTCCCTACAACTTGACAAGTGCCATTTGGTTTATTTTTTTCTCAAAGTTGGTGATCTATTATTATTATTATTTTAATCTATCACTCCTTTGAGACTGTCCCTATGGCTGGAACGGGAATAGCCAGGAATTCCTGAAGTCTGGCAGAGAGCGAGGCTGGGCCGACCTGATTTATCCCCACTTGAAGAAGCTGTTTTTGCCTACTTTTTTTTTTTACCATCTTTGGCATGCTTTTCTCTCCTACCACCGACCCTGCCATCTGGTCATGATTTCTTGTTATCGCAGAAGCTTCAGAGTCAATTCTTCATCACTTCTGCAAGTCCTCAAAGGCTCCATTACTTAGCCAACTCCCACCCCCCCGACACACACACACACACACATACACACTCCCAACATGTCAAAAGGGACAATTTCCTTTTCAGAGACTGTCTGACAGATGAGCCCAGGAAGCCAGCTGCTAGGTGATGTGGCTTTTCTTGGAGCAACTTGGTAAGCTGCTGAAGAAAAGGGAACTGAGAAGTGAACTAATACATAAACAAGCCAACAACCCTTTTCAACAGAAAAAAAGATATGGACCAGCTTCTCTGTCTGCTAGCTAGGTACAGAAGAGCCTGCGGGGGGCTTCTGAGTACTGCGAGTTGGCAGAGCCACAAGGCAGAAGGAGCCTGGGTCTCTGAATCACCAGGCAGAAGGCCATTCACCCAAAGCACATATGAACGTGTGTTCTATCGTGTTAAGCCACTGAGATGTGGGGATTGTTTGTTACAGCCATTCGCTTACCCTGACTCAAAGGAATATGAACACTCACAGGACTCTGAGGAGAAGGACATTTATGCTGTTCTTTCCATGTGCCAAGGAATCAAAGGCATGCAGGAAGAAGGCTCTACCACAACTGCACATCCTTGGTGGGACAAGGGCTTTCAGAAGAAGCACTCACTGATGGATCCTTTGCTGGCTGAAAGGGGCAGTGTAGCAGTCATTCTCCTCCAGGTCTGGCAGTGTCTCCTTGTCCAGCCTCATTGGCTTCTTCGGTAACCATCTCCGAAACCTGCTTATTTGTTTATCGATCCTGTGGTACATGAAAGGCAAGACCAAAGGGTACAGCATGTCAGCATTGCCCCGAAACAGGCAGAAAGTCTCCACAAAGCCACAATTATGTCACCACATACTCCAGGCACTCTCACTGCACTCATGATACCCCATGCCCCCCACCTCCATTTTACAGACAGAAAGAAGAGAGCCACAACTTCAGTGTTCTTTTGATTTCACCCAGTTGCCTCAACGTCATTGTCTATGAGACAGCAGCCGTGAGTTATGCCAACAAATGACCAAGGAATCCTAACAAGGCTGGAAGGGTCTAGAAAGGAAGTTGACAGTCTCCTAAGCAAAGCGGCAGAGAACTTAATTTTTTACATTCTGCAGATTTTTAGAAACTCATTTTGTGCTTGGAAAATTTCTCCATCTTCCCTTGGTTAGGAAAGAGCTCTAGCTGTGTTTAACTTTGAGCAAGGAGCTGACAGCATATCCCAGTGGGCTGACTGGTGCAGAGAGCCTGACGTCAGGATTTGCCTCCTGCCTCTCACACCCTCCCTGAGCAGCCTCTCAGCAGATGGCAGGCTCCTTATCTTTTGCTTCTTTCTATTTGGTGCAACCCTATGGTTCTCATGGTGCTGAGGCATCATGACACACATGTGTCACTCCGGCTGGGCATACAATGATGTCAAGTCAAGGAGAACAAAAGTATCCTAAAAGCCAGTTTTTCCCTGGCTACCTCTCATTCCCTATGACTTGTACTGATGAAGAGATCTAGCTTCAGAGTGACCAGATTCTCAATCACTCACAGCAAACTACTGGCAGGAGCAAAAACCACAGCAGAGTTTAAAATGATTATGCTGCCTCAGGTATCTATACCATGGGGAATTTTCCTTTTTCCCAAGAGTACATATCAAATAGTATCTCTGTGAGGTAGAGTGACAGGTACCATACCCATGATTATTTAACCCAAATTATCCAGCCAGTGCATAAAGCCAGGACCAGAATGCAGATTTTGGACTCTGGATTTTAGGGATCATCCCATCGAAGTAGTTGACAATGAAAATCTTCACTTAAGGGCTACAGAAGGGATGGCGTCCTCAGGAAAAGAAAATTTAAATGCCTTCTAAGTCTATTAACTGAAAACACTTGGAATCTGGGCATGTCTTATTTTTTTCCAATTAAAAAAAATATTTACATGGCAATTTATCCTTTTCAGGGAAACGCCCAGCTGAAGGTATTAATTATATTACCAACCGACTCCAAAACAATAAAATAAAATAAAACAAACAAACAAATAAATAAATAAAATAAAAGATGGTAAAATCTTTTACTGTATCTTTTATTCTCAGCATTGTTTCATCCTCACCATGATCCCACTCTGCTTGCTGGTGGCCATACATTTTTCAGAACTCCTGAAAGTTCAAACTGGAAAGAACCTCACAGCTTCTCTAGACCCCTCCTCTCAAAGAGGACCCATCCACGCCACATGTGCACACATAGAAGTAAAGATTCTACCCAGGGTCTTGTAGCCAGAAAAATCATAGGTTGGAAGGGCCCAAAGCCCCAAGAAGGAGAAAAAGTTCCCATCTCCTCCATCCTTCATTCTTCTGGTCATCCTCTCCCTCAGTCTCTCTAAAGATCTTTAAAATATACTGAGATGAGAAGCTTGCGAGAAGTAGTATGACAATCACTGAGAACATGGGGCTAGAGAGCCTAGATTCAAACCCTGACTCTAGCAGTGTGACCGTTGGCCAGTAAGTTATTTAACTTTGCTGTGCCTCAGTTTCTTTATCTGTAAAAAATGGGCATGATAATGATACTCAATTCCTAGGGTTATGATGATTAACTGGACAATATGTACAGAAAGTCTTTAGAACAGTGTCTGATATACAGTAAGCACTGGTTATTATTACTATTTTTTTTTTTCAAAAATAAGAATTTGAGAAACCAGTTTGCCTTTTAACATTCTGTTTTGTCTTTTTCAATTCAAAGTTAATTATGTTTCACCGGCATCTAACACTTGCCCAAGTTCAATGATTTAGTCCTTAAATGGACTCATAACTTAGACTTTCTAGTCTAAGCTGACGGCTTTCCTCACAGCTCTTGGCTTTATTTTGTCTGATTGCCTTAAAACTCATTCAAGAATGAGGACACTGCATGGTGATAGATGGTAGCTAGACTTATGGTGCTGATCATGTTGTAGTATATACAAGTACCAAATTATAATATTGTATACCTGAAACTAATATGGTATATAAAAATTTTACCTCAATAAAAAATAAGAAAGAAGATATTGGCTCAGAGGTTTTTCATAATATAGTTTTTACCTCCCACACATCTCCAGTCTGTAGCAATAATCAGATTACAATTTGCAAAACTCACATTCTCACAAAATCTGGGCTCTGCATGCAATGACTATGAATTAAATCCAGGTGGGTACAGTACTCAATGTGGATAAAAACAAATAAAGCTGTGAAAAATCAGGCATAAATACTCTATAGGAATGAAATGGCAGCTCGCAGCAACCAGCCTATAGCACCGCAATTAAATGAAAGGTGGAAATGGTGAAGAGAGAGGGTAGTGAAGAACAGGGTAGTGAAAATGATTAATTAATCAAAAAATAAATAGGGGCAAAAAAAGTGAAAATGGAAGGGAGGGTGCTTGGCATGGCAGAAGGAAGCTGGGCTTTGTAATGGGGGTATCTAAATCCTGGCTCTGTTGCTTATCTGCTGTGTGACCTTCCACGAATCGATCACCTTTCAGTTTTATTTTTCAACTTTTTAAAAATGGGATCATAAATCATCATCATCATCATCATCATCATCATCCATCATCATCATCATCCTGACCTTGCAAGGCCGCTACGTGGATTATAAAAGACGATGTGCATGAAATGCTTTGGAGAAATTAGCAGGCAGATAGAAGTGTTATTAATTACTTCTTAAGGACCATGGAGGCTAATGTAAAAGTGACAGAAAGTAGAGGACCTGGGCTTTTAAACACTATCATGGAAGAAAGATATTTGAAAGACGTCTTGAAATTAAAGACCCTTGAGACACTAACTAGGGATGGGGGAGTGTGGACTGGCTTTCATTGGGGCAAATAGGAAGATGAAGCATGGATTGTCCAGGTTCCATCACACACCCTGGTCATGCTATGAGCTCTTTACAATGACAGAAAACAAATACTCGAATGTGGTCAGCAGTTTGTATTCTCATCTGACTTGCAGAATATCTCCCCCCACCAAAGACGCAAACACCCTAATCCTCAAAACTTATGAATATGTCATGTGACATGGCAAAGGGGGCTTTGTAGATGTAAGGTTACAGACCTAAAAATAGGGACAGCATCCTGAATTACTCAGGTAGACCCAATTTAATCCTACGAGCCTTTAAAATCGAAGAACTTTCTTTGACTGGAGACAGGAGAGATGAAGCAGAAAAGGAGGCGAGAGATTCAGAGTGTGAGCAAGACTCAACTGGCCATTGCTGGCTTTGAAGATGGAGAGAGGGCCAGGAGCTAGGAGTGCAGGCAGCTAGAAGCTGAGAATGACCTTTGTCCATGAGCCAGTAAAGAAACAGAGACCTACAGCTGCACAAAGCTGAATTGTGCCAGCAACCTGAATGAGCCAGGAAGAGATTCTCCCTACAGCCTCCAGAGAGCCCAGGCTGACCAAGACCTTGATTTCAGCCTTGGGAGACCCTGAGCAGAAAAATTAGTTAAGCTTCCATCCCCTGGACTTCTGACTTACAGAACCATGAGATAATAAATTTGTGTTGTTTTATGCAGCTAAGTTTGCAGGAATGTGTTACAACAGCAATAGGAAATCAACACATCTCTTAAAACAGCCTTGATCTGATCTTCCCCTTGAGACTTGGCTGCAGCTAGCCAGGCTCCCAATGCTGGTGCTGAAGTTCCATCTGCTGTCCCCACCTGCCAGCCAGGTGGCTCTGGGAACAAGGGTATGTCTCTCTGTGGCTGGATGACAAATGGCTGCTCTTCCACAAGTGCATTCCCATCCCCAAACTGTGCCACATCAATGAGCATCCCCTTCTAACACACAAAGAAGAAATACAGTGAAAAAGCCACCAGGCTGGAAAGTATGAGACTCGTCAGGTTCTTGATTGTCATTCTATGTCAGTGTGGCCTGGGACAAGCTTTTATCCTCACTGAGTCTTAGTACTCTCATCTCTAAATGATAATCTATCAGATGCTATTTACATACCTCATATTGGTGGTGACTTAGGCAATAATATCTTGGCTGTATCGGTCTAAACACATTTGAGTTAATAAAGAACTTCCCTTTTCAAAATGCGTAATGGATAACCTTTCACACAGAATGAAGGACTTTGGTGTCAACCGGAAGCAGGTTCACATTCTAGCTGTACAGCTCACTAGTTAGTGATGAGTACCATACTGACCAGGTGACTAAACCTCTCTGAGCTAATTAATATACCCAGTGCATTAGGCAGTAGTGAGTACTCCACAAGATAATATCGAGTGTCTGCACAATACCGCAGATGTAAAAAAAAAAAATGCTCAATCAAGTAGTGGTATCTAGGATAAAAAAAAGGCTGAGGACAATGAACTTTCTTTTTTTTTTATGGTGACATTGATTAATGAAATCTGGTAAAGTTTCAGTTGTACATTTTAACAGTAAGGCATATGTATATTTACAGTGGACAATAAACTTTTATAGAAAGAGCTCTCGATGAAAATTCTAGATTTGGGATTGATCCTCACTTGTATATTGAGGTTTGTGCTTCCATCTTGCTTCTAATAAACATCCCTAAACAGGCAATCCTGAAATTCACTTAGATATGTAAAAGTCGAGAAACCAAGCAACCAGGAAGCACCCCATTTGTCTCTTCAGCATAGGAGTGAGGCTACTTAATGAAGTCCCCACTGATAGAGAAAAGAAAAGAAAAATGTTGGCTTAATGATTTAGCTTTGATTCTGGTTGGTTACTTTGTCACTGTTTCATTTCTGCCACTTACTGGGCAAAAGCCCTTGAACAGAATACACAGGCAAATCAATAAAGAGAAGATGGATCATCTACTTGGGCACTTCCGACCCTTAGCTGTCAAGTTAATATCTGACCTAAAAGGTGAAAACTTTCATAGAATGTTGTGATAAGTTAAGTGTCTCCTCACCAAAATAAAAAAAAAAAAAAATTGCTGGTTCATCGCAGGTGAGGTTCTGAGTAGCTGGAAAGAGCTGGCGGCACAGCCCAAGCAAATGGGCACTGACTTGCCCCCACTGTCATGCTGTGCCACCCCAAGGTATGTCTTGGAACTGTGCCTTGGGAAGGTTGTGCTGAAACCTCTTTGACCCTCAGTTCCCTCAGCTGTAAAGGGAAGATGATCCTATTAACCCTAGGAGTGGTATGATGAAAGAAAAGGAGTCTACTACCGACATGCTACCCTGTCGGGAGGCCTTTATAAACCACTACTGTGTGCACAGCTCCTACTTAGATGCTGTGGGTATCCCCTGAAGAAATAGAAGACAAAGCCTTTCCCTTGAGCCACTAATCATGCAGAAGGGAGCTCGTACTAATGACAACTTAATTAGGCTGAATTAAATGAAACTGGCTACTTCAGAGACACCTGCTTTTCCCCAGACCAGAATACTATAATAATAGCATCACATTTTGAACAGTTAGATTATGTTTTCAGGGATAATATGCCTAGAGGGAACATACAGATTTTGTTTTGTTTTGTTTGTTCTGTTTTGTTTTGTTTTCTTTATGGAGACTCTACACACAGCCCTACATTGCAGTAAATGAAGCCTGCCTGGACTGGTAATAGTTAGACACCAATAGGCTTGGATTTCTTTTTCCTCTTCTTAGAGCCAAGTCTCCTGGACAGAAGTTAGGGATTGTTGGAAGCTAACACGATTCTTTTTAGGTCACAAGGCTAACTGGGGCACAGCCTAAATACCTATAGAAGAGTCCAAAGGCTTTGGAACATTTACATGTATTAATTTTTTAAAACGAGGATGGAAATATACCAGCCATTTTGTCATCTTGCCTGCATTCTCATATAAGATTACAACTGCACTGCATGTACCATGCAGTAGGATCCGTTGCAAAGGCTAACTTCAGACCAGATGTGTACGGGGGAGTGGAGATAAAAGCAATGAGTAGTGATGAGACTTCAGCTATAAGCCGCCCACAAATAATCAGATTTGTTGCTTTGTAACCACATCTTCTACAGACTACTGTACTATTTGGTGAAAGCAAAAAAAAAAAAAAAGGCAGAAGATAAATTCCCTTTCTTAATTGGATAGATAACTTCTAATGCCTATTAAGTCTGCCCAAAGATAAGTGAAAGGAACCTTTAATAAACCAAGTAAATGAATGAAGAGAGCATTTACTACAAAAATATATATATTTTTTAATATACGAGTATACTTTATGGGAGTCAGGTGACTTTTTATAATAAAAGATATTTGTGAAAAGATCATTTTTCTCCGCCTGCTCAGAAACTTTACATCTCTTATCCTTCAAGGAGAAATGTTGGTTTCAGAAATCCTTTCATGAATTAATAAAATGAAATATCGCTTATGTGGATGAAACTAAAAGCTAAATTAAATATGCATATTTAGTATGATATGAGAATTTGAGAATAACGTAAGTCAATGTTTTATTACTGGTGTACAGCCAGGACGTGTTGTAGATGTGTCTTTCAGTCTGTAACATCGGACCTGGCTACAAAGAAACAGATACTCCTCATCATCAAAACCAGCCTGTTCTGAGGTGAAAGGAAGAGTTAAACTAGATATGCAATTTTTTTGACAAACTGCACTTGAAAATTTATACCAAATATTGAGCTTCACACAGTTTTACCACCATAGTGATATCCAAAACTTAACTCTATGTGGTAAGCAATGAAGCTCAAGGTCATTCTGAATCGGCGTCATACTACTATAGTTAGACTTCTCCTGCCCCCAACCCTCCAAGTCTTCCAGTGTCTCCTAAAGCCTAAATTCTTCTATGGTCCTGATTTATGCACCTGAAGTAGCATCGACTTTTTCAAGCCAGAAATTAGTGTTTGGTAAGTTGTTCTTCAAGTTCTAGAAACACGGATTTCTCAAGCTCTTATTCACTCAAAATCCCCCCTCTATACATATGGAGAATACATGATTGGTCATGCGTTCCATAGTCTCGTCTGCTTCTTTCTTCTTGGCTCCTCTTCTAAATCCTATGCCCTCTTTCTCCTTTCTTCTACCACAAAATTTATCATAGTAGTGAACCCTGACTGCCTCGGATTCGTCAGGACCTCGTTGTTCTCCTCCAGCTGGTTTAATCTGGTTTCCATTACCCTCTGCTCAGTGGGCATTTCCAAAAATGTAGTCCCAGACCAGCAACCTCAGCATCACTTGGGATCTTGATAGAGAAGCAAATTATTGAGCCTCACCTCAGAAACCCTAGGGATGGACCCAGCAATCTGAGTATTAGAAACCCTGCTGATGATCGTGACGCGTACTAAAGTTTGAGAACCGCGACTCCATGGAGACTGCTAGCATGATGGTTACCATGGTAATCAAAACCCGATTCTCATCTCTCATCTTTCATCAGTAGCTGAAGAACACCCCTTCATGTGGGAACTCATTCCTGGCGCCTTAGACACTGCTCTCCCTTAGTTTTCCTCCTATTTCTTAAATTGCTCCTTTTCATCCTCTTCCCATTTCTTCCTGTCTCCTTAATACAGATTTTCCAAGGAGTTGCTACTGGCTCTCTGCTCTTCAGTCGCTACACCCTGCACTGGGAAATTCCATCTTCTCCCTTGGATAAAGTCATACATTTATGCCTTTGGTTCCCAAATTTTATTCTTTAGCTTTATCTCTAGCTTCCACTGTTTTCCCATCAGCTCCAACGGCCTTTGGGGCATTAACGCCTCAAAGACCTTCTGTGAGCTATCACACAGAATTATTAAAATGAAGATCACCTTTGTCATCATTCCTCTCTCTCTTCTGGATGTCCATTCTTTTTACTTTCAACCACATTTTCCAAATCCCTTAGCTATGGGAATCTATTTCACTTCTCGACTCTCAATTCCAAATACCTGCCAAGTACTAAGTCTTTCTGTCTATCATTTCGCAACATTCCTCGTGTACTTTGCCTCTGTGCTCTGTAGATTATTTTTCATCCATCTAGAAGGCAGAACTATAATCTAAGTGTTCTTCAGAGTGAAAGCGCGAGAGAGATTACAGAAGAACTTTCTAACAGTCAGAGGTACCCACCGACGTGTTTGGGAATTCTGTCTCAAGATATTCAAACATGGGCTAACTGACCAAACAGCATAGGTTCAAGTATGTGACAGTGGTTAGACTTGATGACATTTGATACCCTAGCCAGCCTTGAGATAGCACAGTTCCTTTTATCATTTTTTTTCAAGCCCGCGTTGCCCACGCCTCCTTCACAGTGTGAGCAGATGTTTCAGCCTCAAGTCTGTCTGATCCTTTAGGCAGACCTGGTTTTTCTATGCTTCTTTTCTCTGTGATCTTTCCCCCCATTCCAATCCTCACACGCATGAATGGAGGTTATTTCATTCACTCACTCCACCTACTATTTGCTAATAGTTGGATGAGCTATTCTTGCCTTCTGGATATCTATGTCATAGATATAAGGGGTCAATGGGAGAATAGAGAAGAGGCATCATTTAACCTGGTCAAAAGGCCTAACCATGTAGACTGAGTTTTAAGGACTGAATGGACATTACCTTGGTGAACAAGAAGGGAAAGAATCTTCCAGAAGGAAAACTATACACAGGTACATAAGTCTGAGTAAGCATAATGGTGTTTGCAAGCCATGAGTGGTTCAATATGGATGAAGCAAAGAGTGATGGTAGGAGAGAGATGTATGAAGACAACTTACAAAGGGCTGTATTTTAAGAGGACGGCTTTAACTTCCCATCACAGGGAAGCCAACAAGTGACATGATCATATTTGCTACTTATGGAGATGACTAGAAGAGAGTTTGGAAGAGGGTCAGAACAGAGGAGGGAGATAAATTGATATAAAATAGGCGAGAGGTGATGAGAGCTCAGCTAAGGCAGTGGGGGTAGAAATGGTGAGTAGTGTTTGGATTCTACAGGTATTCCTGGGGCAGCACCTGTAGAACTCGAAAGACTGATTACACGAGGGAGCAAATCATCTAGAATGGCCCTTGGGTTTTAAGTTAAGTGACTGTGTCGAGAGTGGACAAGGCCTGTACAGGGAATATAAATGGAGAAAATGACAAGTGAAATCAGAACAGAGTTAATGGACTCGTCGCTTGAGGGCAGAAGAAAGGAGAGACTAGAGGAGACGGATGACAAGTTTAGAAGCAGAAAGGAGGTGGGAAAAGATACAAGGTTATTATTATAAATGTTACATCTAATAATCACTGCTACCGTTTATTGAAGATCTACATATTAGGTATTGAACCTCACAGGAACCCTTGAGAATGATGACTAGTGTCTTCATTTCACAAATGCAAAAAAACTTAGGCTAAAATATGTGAGGAAATCTGCCCAAAGTCAGCCAGTATCATGATTTAAAGGTTTATGTTTAATATTTAATGAAGGCTGTTTGGCAAATTTGAACAAGAGTAAGCCCCACTTCTCATTCTTTTAGGCATTTGGAATGTACTGCATTGAACAGACTGAAACAGTATGGACAGACTGGATATTTCCACTGTGCCATGAAAGTTGGGAGAATCTTCGCTTCACCTTATTGTGTTTCTTTCAGATTTTATGTGATTTAAGTTTTAATTCGCTCCATCCATAATCACGCACATTCTTAATTTATTGTGAAGGTGGAGATGGACCTATCACAAAGACCAGTGGTTTTCAAAGCATGGTTCCAAACTGGCAGCATTAGTCTCACTTTGGGAACCTACAAGAAATGAAAATTCCCCAGGACCACCACAGACCCCCTGCGGGGCCCAGTGATCTGTGTTTTAACAAAACCTCCAAGTGATTCTGAGGCCGGCTGAAGTTTAAGAGCTACTGAGAACTATTGACACAGGCTAAAGAGTTGCATAAGGCTTTTATAGTATGTACATAGTATGCGACAAGGGACTAATCTAAACTGGGATGAATTCAAATGCCACAGCTACTGCCTAATGAATGCCCTGCTAAGGATACTGCACAGGGAAATCTTGGGAAAGCATAACATCTTAGTTTCTTTGGATGCCAGTTCTCACACCATGCTTTGTTCAGTGTATGAGCATCTGAGTAACGCCACTAGGAAATACCAATTACTCTTTTACTTATCACTATACATAGCACAAATAGAGTGAACTTGAATCTTAAATCCCACAGAACTGAACTAAGTATGTGATTTCCAGGGAAAGGCAGTGGTGTTCAAGTTTAATCATCATCTCAGCTCAGGGTGAACGGTCACATAAGACCAATTAGAAATAAGACTGTCAATCACCACAACACAATCAAAGTCAAGGACAGAGCTGATGCTTCCTCTTTCTCCCTGACTTCGCAACAAACAACAAGGAGAAAAAAGTTTGGGAAAGATATAGTACAGTAAGGATATTTTTTGCTGGGTGTGTGGTAAAAAAACAAAAGAGGGTAGGAAGGGCTCCTGAATGAGGTAGCACATCTACATACTTTATTAACAAAATATTACTAACACAGCCCCGCCCACAAGGGGGGTCGTTTAGCAATCGTCAGCTTTTTGAAAAGGAGATTGCACGTCAAGATTTCAAGTTACGTATAATGGAGGGTGGAAATTGTGTGGAAAAAAGTAACATTCAGGCCAAAGATACTCTAAGCAGCTGAGATGTTTGGTAATTTATCTAAGAGAATGGGCTTAAACAAACAAAAACAGCCCCAACACACCACCTGCAGATGAACTGTGTCTTCCCAAGTGTGAGGAAGTCACAGAAAACACTCTGAGAGGAATATTTTCATTTTTGCTTTTTCTTTTTCTCCCGGCTAACCTGAAAGAGCCATTTTTGGAATGTACACAGTTTCCCCAGGTGACTAAGGCCCATCTTCCCCAGCATGTACTGTCATTGCTGGAGCACACAAGGCAACAGTCAAACAAACAGTATCACGACAGAGCATGCTACTAACCTGCTCATGAACTTGTACCGGCGGGGCAGGTAATAGATTTTTCTCCTGGAAGAACAGCAAAAATGAAGCCAGTCGAGAAGAAAACCCATCGTCAGTTACAGTTTGAACTAGCAAGGAAGGAAAGGAGATTGAAGATAGAAGCCTGTAAGAGGTGAAGAAGAAAAAACTAAAAAGAGATTAACAGTGAGAAATGTTGCGGGAACGTCGGGCATGCATTTTTTGAGTCATGAAATCTTATGAAACGTTTCCCATTGATACATCTTCCTCTCCTCATTACCATAATTTTTATGGTTGCCACTTGCCTACAAAACGTGTACAGGGTGATGATTTGGAGTAATTGGTATTTGTATGGATTCAGCTGAGATCAGCTTTTTTTCAGGGATGCAGAGATGCACTGCCAGCCTGCTGACAATGTACGTAATTTAACGGGACACTATTAAATTTCTCTAGCACTTTACAGAACGCTTCTCACATTTGATATAGTCGGGGTAACATAAAAATATAGCTTTTTAAAACCAGTATGGGAAGAACACTAACTAGTCAGTACCAACACCCGGTTGTAAATAACCACACTAGGGCAGACTGCCTAATCGGTGGCTCTGGTTATAGGTGAATTAAAGAGTAAACCAAAGAATCCTGGAATTTTTTAAATCGAACTTAAGCAGGATCTGTCACACTTCCATGCATCTGCAATTTTTAACATTAGGCAGTCTGAATAAAAAGAATATGTGTTAGACGGTTTATTAAAATGCAATCTCCCGTTCCATATTCTGGGCCTCAACCAATGTTGCCGTAATAAAACTGAGGCAGTTTATGTGTATTCTGAACTGTCACTGAGCTATCTGGCTTTTGGAAAATGGAAAGTTTCTATACCAAAGCTTATTTTTCCTATCTGTGAAAACTTAAAATGCAACCATGTTTTTAACAGGCAAAACTATAGGGATGATAAAAAGATCAGCGGTTGCCAGTGGGTTGTGGTGGGGCCAAGGGGGAGGGATGAATAGGTGGATTGCAGGGAAGTGTTTAGGGCAGGGAAACTATGCCATATGATACCATAAAGGCAGATACGTGACACGATGCATTTGTCAAAACCCATAGATCTGTCTGACACACAGAGTGAACCCTAAACTATGGACTTTAGTTAATAATAATGTATTAATATTGGTCCATGAATGATAAGAAATATACCACACCGTTGCAAGATATTAATAATAAGACTGAGTGAGGTAAGAAAGGGTATATGGGAATACTCTGTACTATCTACTTGATTTTCTGTAAACCTAAAAATGCTCTAAAAATAGTCTATTAATTTAAGAAAAGCCCCATGTTCATGGACACATAGCTATTTAAGAATAAAGTCTCACTGGCAATATCCCACAAGAAACCTATTCTTCAACTTCCTTTTAAACACTGTGAGAATAACGATGCAAGGAGACTAACCCTGGAATTTAGAAGGACAGTCTGCAGAAAATAATAAATACAGATGAGATTGCTAGGGGCATTTACATTCAGGCAAAATGGTGTTTGTATATTTTATTGAAATGCTATGGCAGGGCAGCTCCTCCTTTGGAAATTCTTATATGTCCTTAAATAGTGTTATTTGTTTGAAACGCTGGATGAGATGATAACATAAGTTTTAAATGCATCAGGTTGCATCAATGAAATTATGCTCAGATAAAATCACATCAATATTAATGAGGCCTATTAGTGTTCACACATCAATAGTATCTTCTCCTAAAATTGTTGTCCTGCAGGAATCTCTACATTTAAGAAGAAGATTAGTATTCAGAGATATGGTTTTCATTTTATTGCTTGGATCAGTCTCTTCATGCTGCATAAGAAAAGTATTAGTGATCTTGCAGATGGCACTTTTCCTCTAGGTAATGAGCCTGCCAAGCCCTTCACACAGGAAATCCTTCTAGGTACAAAGGGAACATGCTGTGCATTAACACTGCTCAGGTTTCCACCATCTGCTTGGGTTCTTGGCTCCAGATGTGTGTTCTGGCAGAAGATTTTGTGAGATTTCTACTGAGGAGGGGGTATCAATTTCACTAAGTTTCACTACCTTACTTTAATCAGAAGATAGACTTTTGGCTTTGTTGGCTACAAGATGCTGGTCTGATATTTGACTCCATCCAGGCATATTTTGTAGTGGTCCTTATGTGCAATATATTATTAATCCATATTAGATAGTTATAGCATTGATAACTGGCTTTAATTAATTATAATTGTAGTGTAATGATTTTCAATGGAAACTAAATTGCTATTCCTGCTCTCTCTCAGTGATAAACATTCATATTTTAAATCTTTGGGTTCTTAGATTTTCTTCATAACATTTTAAATTCAAAGATGAGAACTATATTTATCTCAATTTCTTTGAGAATCTGCCAGGAGGGAAATAGATGCTAGAAATCCCAGCCTCTATTTTGACTTAATACTAGAACATAAAGGCCAACAAACAAAGAAAATAATACCCACCAGGGAGATATATTACAGGCCTATGAATGCAAATAGCCCTTCTCGAAATGTGCTCCTAGCTCCTCTGTTTCTATGAATGCAGCTGATTCTTTGTCTCTATTACTTTCTACAGTTCATTAAGAGGCAGATTTTAGAATTGGCACTAGTTTGCCACTTTCCTATTGTCTGACTTGATCTTATTGGCAAATTGCAAACCCAAAGTATGTAATTCTTTATTCCCTTTGGAACTGTCCTTGTTTCTAAATCCCTCGCCCAGTTCCATTATGGACTTCCCACACATCTTGGCAATTATAACGTCAGGTTTAATACATGATTTTATTTCCATCCAGCAAATGAAGATCACTTTTCCTTAATCTACAGGGAAAATAAGAATGTTCACTTTAAGATGAAGGTAAATTATTCCTCGTAAACAACTAAGCAATCCACACAAAGTAGTTTCTATTCTTCTTGGAATAAATATCAACGCTTATCTTTGCACAGTATTTATAAAGTGGCACTTTAAATTTTAAAAATAGGTTGTTTTTAACAATAGAGCACATTTTCATGAAATTTCTTGGATGTGTTTCCATAGGAGCAGATTTTAATGTTTTCCTGGAAGGGACCTGTCGGTAATGACCATGAATACAGCCTAGCACTGCTGATACCTGGAGTCTGGCCCTTCAATGCAGCAGTACACGAGGCTTCCAAAAATGGCGCTGTGGAAATGAAAACGCTACTTAGAAAATTCTTTTTCACAGGCACTAGTAATAGCTACCTGCTAAGGAATGAATCAGCCAGGAAATTTCACAAAAAGTCATGAAATCATTATTGGCCATGAAGACATATTGCACTTCCTAAATATCTGAAGAATTTTCTTCTGTAATAGCACTGCGTTTCAGTTTTACTCATTCTGAGAGAAAGAAGAGCACATTACATTTACACCGAAGCGGCAGAGTCGGGGGAAATATATTTACACCTACCTGAAAGGCATTCTTACATTCATTTGTTCTGCGTATCTTCCAAGCACTTCCCATGGGGCATGCAACTTCACAAAGATAATGTCACTATTTATTACAGAGGACTGAAACAGAAAAAAAGAAACTAAATTGAAAAGTATATCCAAGTCTCCTACAGTTTAAGTTGGAACTTAGAATGCAAGAACTTGTATGGAGTTCGAGTTTGTGGCATTCTTCAACAGTAAACTGGGCTGTTAAATGCGCGTCTATTCATTCAACAAATATACCACTGGGTGTCAGGCCCTGGAGAACCAGCTGTGAGAAAAGAGATATGAATGGCATTGACATTCTGCAAAAATATATTTAAAAAGATGGCAAAAAGTTAAAAAGAGGAGGATAATTTCAGATAGTGATGAGTGTTCTGAAGGTAAAAAAGTAATGGGAAACAGAATTACGGGATGGGGTCACATACTATTTTGGAGAAGAAGTCAAGGTTTAGGCCCTCTTTGAGGAGAGGACACGTGAGCTGAGATGTAAAGAAGGAGCCAACTGGGTAAAGACCATGGGATCAGTGTTCCAGGCGCAAAGGTTCTAAGTTCGGAAATCGTTCGGTATGTCTTATGTTTGAGGGACAAAAAAGAGAGCAGAGAGACTGAGTGTAGGAATCAGACTGGCACAAGAGGAGGCTAAGAGAGTGAGCAGGGGCAACAGCGTGCAGGGCTTCACCGGCCACGACCAGACGGCTGGAATTTATTCTAGGGACACTGACAAGCTGTTTGGATTTAGGTTTCCAAAGATCACTCTGGCTGCTGTGTGGAGAATCAATTACAAGGGAGAGCTGCAGTGGAGGCAGAGAGAGGGAGAGATGCTCTGATCGTCCAGACCGAAGAAAGTTGTTGCTGGTGGAGAGATAGAGGCGCCTAAGAGATGAGACTTAAAGCTGGGTCAGTATCAGGCCATGCTTTCTCAAAGGAGTACGTTCTCTGGCCCAAAATCTTTGCCTTCTGTGGGTTTTTGTTTGTTTGTTTGTTTTGTCAACACAGAACTTAGGGAAGTAAAACTAGGACTTCGCACCTTGATAAACATCTAACAGGTTTTAGCCTATGTCTCTGGCCAAAGAGACATCTCCAATGATGAGATTTCCTTTGGAAGTCATTTCCCAGGGCGAGGGCTGGGTTGTGGACGAAGGCAGAAGATGAGAAAACAGTGAGCCAAACCAGTTTAAATAAGCAACGTGGCCAACGATTTGTCCATCTCTTCTTCACACAGGGTCGTTCTGGACTGCATGTCATTTAAAGTTTTATAGTTTAAGAATGTTGACATATGCTAGGCCTTTGTGGCTCGATTCTCCTTATAATAGTATTTAGAAACAATCTAGTATTTTTTCGCAGCTGGCAAAAATAGCAGCTCAACTTTGGGCTCTAACTGGGGTCAATTTGTGCTACAGGGAATTGTTTTCCAGTTGTAGATGATGTACAATTGTAATCATTTCTCATGTTTTCATTTAGGGTTTTTTTTTGCAAGGCTTATAAATACTGTACTTAATTCATAGGAATGAATATCCTCAAGATATTATAAAAAATCAAACTGGTCTCAGCTACAATGTACTCAGAGTCGCTGGTGATGCTGAACTTCCCATGGGGAGGAAGGCCAAGGCCCAAATCCACAATGCTGGAGGGGTGGGGGCACTCTCTCACATTGCTCTGAAAAATTCAAACTTTCTGGTAGTTCAGCCTGAAATAAGTTTTTTCTCTTTAGGCTTAGGACAAGCAGATTTCTACCTAAATGCCCTGAGGAAAAGGGATGTTCCCATTATTCATGGCTGATTCCTCCAGGCGTAGCACAGCGCCTGGTTCAGAGGGAGCACACAACCAGTATTTGTGTACTTCATGACTATAGTTAGTGACATGTGAATAGTTAGTCCCGGCGCATGTGAGAGCTGTGGGTCCTGTGAAGTGATTGTCGATGAAATAACTCTTGGTGCCAACATCCCGAGTTGCTGAAGCAAACACCGAGGGAACAAACGGACAAGTCAGGAACCCCTGAAGATGTGATGACCAGTGCTGTGTCTGCACAAACCGCTTGTCTGTGCAGTAGCTTATTACATTCAGTCTTCCCAGCACAGGGGCTTATTGCTAAGTAGCCAGGAGGAATGACCTCATAGGTGGCAATGTCTGTCCAGAACATACGGAAACATGGCGCACACAAAAATCCTCTCCATCCTGTCCCATTCATGTCTGCAGATGCACTGATCCGAGATGCTCTCACAGCTTATCAGCTGAGCATTTCTTGGAAAAGAGTGGCATTTGTTTTTCAGAGACAGTACAGCTCTTTAAGTTACAAAGTGGAAAAAAATAATGTATTTCCTAAAAATGGGTCTTTTTGATTATATTAAAGGTACACTTCAGAGTCTGGGATGGTTTTATGGCTTCCTCATTTGGAAATTTTAATTGTGAGAAAGGAATTCGTCGGATTCACCTAGCTTTCCTCCAAGATTCACTGTGGTTTCTCTCTCATCTAGGAGAGAAACAATAAAAGTGTCCAACACGGAAGACAATATGGGAATAACTAACTCTTGATACGATTCACAGAATCAATCATACTTTGATTTAGAGCAGAATATAATCTTAGAATATACTTTCTTCATGGAATTACTTTGATTGCTAGTTTTACAGAAAATAAACCATCTAGTGGACAAATAAGCATCATATATCCCCATAAATGTATAAAAACATTAAGAATACATTAGTATATTGCACTTTTAAATGCCACATGTCATGGAAAAGCCAAGTTCATTATCGGAACACACACTGAGTCAACTAAAATTCTCCGCTCAACCATTTTCTGCATAAAAGCACAGCTGTTTTGATTCATTCAGCATGATAAAAATGACTTTTTCTTATTATTTCAATTATAATAAGACTCGACTTATTATTATTATTTTTTAGTGTTTTGGAAGCACTAAATTTTGGACGTACTTTTACACATTACCTTATTTTATTCCCACATAAACCTTGGAGAGAGGCTTTCCTTCAACTTCTTAAAGGAGGAGGGAGAGACTATGGGAAGGCACTTGCTCACAGCCAAACAGAATGTTTATTCCAGACAGAGCTGAGTCCTTACCCGCATCCCTTGGCTCCCTTGTCAATTTTACCTAATAAACTCTGTGGCTTAAGTAAATTCATGGCTTTGTACATGTATTAAAGATGCACAATCTCCAAATTGTTTATCAGTTTATACAAACTAATCTGAAAATAATTTCCTATTTTAGAAAACAAAACAAGAAAAACAAAGAGCAAAATTAAGCTACTAATGAACTGAGAATTTATGTGAAACTACTAAAAGGTATTTTGATAAACTTGAGAAAAATGTTACCTGAATTCCCTTGTATGATAATAAATATCTATTCTTAGATCCTGTGTGTATGCATACACATGTGCCCAAGCGTGCATGCGTGTGTATGCGTGTGTGTGTGTGTGTGTGTGTGGCTGTGTGTGTGTGTGTGTGTGTGTGTGGAGGGGCTAATTATTTTACTCAGTCTTTCAAGGACACACTGAACTTCAGCCCAGAAAAATAAATGTGAAATAGATGATTGCTTTGTATGGCTTATATATCACTCTTTTCTCTATGGATGAATGATTATGCTACTGTGTCTAAATAGGTTTTTCCTCATTATCAAGTATTTCTTTCCACATAAACAAGTGTACAAGTGCCAAAGTGAAGAAAAATTAAAGTGGCTTTTTTGAAACCTAGAGTTGTTTTGTTAATATACTGCAATAAAGATCCCTTAGGTTAGAACGTAGGGAGAAGAAAAATGACCGTTTACAGGAATCTGGGAAATATCCTTAGAAGAAAAATGGGAGAAATTAAATAGCAGTGTGGAAACTACCTGGAGTAGAAATAGATATGATTCACAGAAAACGTTCCTTTTCTTTCCTTCATTCAACAAGAACGTATTGAACACCTTTGATGTAACAGGTGCTAGGAATGCGAAGATATATAAATCATGGTCCTTGCCTTGGTATGTCACGATTTAGTAAGGGAAAGTTAAATAAGGCAACAGTTAGGAAAATAAGACATAGCAGGCTATTATCTAATCTAAGCAATCCATCTCTCAAAGACATGTATACAGATGTACCCATCTCTATATCTCATGACCCCTGACCCACTGCTGAGACGGGGACACTAAGGGGCAAACAGGTTCAGCTGTGGGGGCATGGAGACAGATCATAAATTCAGTTTTGGAAGTGTTAAGTTCAAGATACCCATAAAAAGATGTCTTGTGAGTAGTTAGATAAATGAATCTGGTGCTCAGGGGAGCAGTCTGGGTCAGAGATACAAAGTAAGTG
Source organism: Pteropus medius (assembly GCF_902729225.1). Classification (NCBI taxonomy): domain Eukaryota; kingdom Metazoa; phylum Chordata; class Mammalia; order Chiroptera; family Pteropodidae; genus Pteropus; species Pteropus medius. The sequence continues at coordinate 9,266,314 of NW_024347791.1, forward strand.
TGGCTGGGATATAGACAATATTAAAATCCGCGGGACTGAATGAGGTCACCCTGGGAGAGAGCATAGGTCCAGAACAACATTGGGAGTTGAACCACAGCGGTTAGTTAGAAATTCAGACTCTGAAGGTTGGACTGCACACATTCACATGTCATCCTCTTAACAGCTCCGTGATCAAGCTCTCGGACCTCTCTACGCCTCAGTCAGTTCAACCGTAAAATGGGAAATGATAACAGTATCTTCTGAATTGTATTAAATGACATGATACGGGTTAAGAGTCTCACAGTTCATTTAAAAACATGTTAGTAATCATTATTTTCAAGAAGGGCCACACCATATTGGTGGTGGTGATAAGAACACAGCCCTCACCCAAGTTATAACCTGAGAAGGAGACAAACAAAGAACCAATATCTAGCAAGGATTTTCTAGTCTTTGACTAGAAGGCTAAACTAGAAGAAACCCTGAGAAACCCATATCCTGTCTCCTGTCCCTCCACAGTCCCCAGCACCTGCTGAATGTTCCTCTAGGGACATTCATTTACTCATCGACATTCAGTAGACCAAATTCCGACCCTCACGGAGTTTAAGTTTTATTGGGGACACAGACCCTCAATCAACACATCTTTCTGATGGTATGTTTAGAAAAAAGAAGGGTAAGGAAATAAAAAGTGGTGGTAAAAAGGAAATGCTGTTTTAGATAGAGTAGTGTGGACTAGCGTTTAGCTAAGGTGACACTTGAGCAGAAATCTGGAGTGCAGAGAAAGGTTTCAGTATCCAGGGAGACACCATTCCAGGCAGTGAGAAGAGTCAAAGGCAAAGGGCCTGGGGCAATAAATATACTTGACATTTCCACTTATAGAGCATGAAGGGTCAAATCAGGGTAGTCACATGCATCTGTTCTGTATCCATTTAGGCAACTACCTGGATATCTCATATTCATAACTATGCTGTTAGTAAAACAAAGCAAAGCCCTGAAATGCTGGGGTAAAAAGGAGATATCGATTTCCAATTGGGAAGTCAAATAAGCCTCTTGGAGGAAAAATAATAGTGGTAGAGGTGGGAGCACTACATGCTAGGTAGTGTTTTAGGGCTTTTACACACATTAAATAATCTGAACATCACACCAGCCCTGTGAAGCAGGTATCATTACTTTGACTTTCTGCAGACAAGGAACGAAAGCACAGAGATTGGCTAAGATCACACAGTGAGTAAGAAGGGAACCCAGACTGTAACCAGAGACAGTAGGGCTTCAGAACTGCTGCTCAACAGGAGGAAAGTTGGGGCTAACGTGAATGCATTTTCTCATGGATTCCATTCCATGGCCATTTTGGTTTTTGGAAAAATGCTTAGCTAGCTATTAGAACCCAGGGTACAGTGCATATAGTTCTCACTATGTTCTAAAATGAATGCAAAGCCAGAGGTAAAGACAACCTTGAAGTCTAGTTCTGCCGCTCACAACCTGTGTTTCTGGATATGTTACTTAGTTCAGGAGACTCGGTTTTCTCATCTGTAAAATGGAGATAACAATACCCATCTTTCAATGCTGTTCTGAAGCTGACACAGTAGGTGGTTCAATAAGAAAAATAATTTCTATCTCCCTGTTACTGAATGCTCAAATGGACATTCCACCAACCCATAGCTGATGCCGGAATTTCTTGGTGGATCTGGAATCTAGTCTCAGAAACGGATGGAGAAGTGTACATTTCTGGAGGACAACAGGGCTTGAAGTAATTGTTAAGCAATTTCAACTTCTCTCAGAGGGGCTGCCACCTAATCAGCTGTGTGTCAGTAGGTAAATGACTTGTACTTTTCTGAGCTTCGGTTTGCTTAAAAAATGAGGGCACGTGTCCCTAAAAAGACTTTTGTATTTTTTAATTTTTCATTTCCTTAGGGATGCATCAGAATTTGTGAATGTATTTCATTTCAGCAGATTTTGATGCGATTATCTCTCCACAACTCATACACACAAACACACACACACACACATACACACACACACACTCACACTCACACTCACTCACATACACTGACTATACCTCGGGTGGAGAGAAGCCTAGGAGGTGTTCTAGGTTCTTCAATGGTCACAGAGCTCATTCCCTAAAGATGACATTAGCATCAGCAACAGGAAGTCAGTGTGTGAAATGGCCACTCACTAACGCTTAGCAGATCTTTAAATAAGGTTCCCCTAAGACTCAGTTCCCCTAGTCTCAGCTACCTGTTCTTCCTCGGTGATCTCATCTCAATGGCTTCAGATGTCACCTATCATCTGATGTCTCCCAAATGCATAACTTTGGCCCAGATCTTTCTTTCAAGTTCTAGATCGGCATAGCCAATGGCATAACCAATGGCCAACATGATATCCACCTTCAGTGTCTCATCAGCATATCAGACCTGACATGTCTAAAATCATCTGCTTCTCTGACAAAACTCTTCCTCAGTGGCCCCAGATTCAGGAAATGGCAGAGCCATCCCCCCACTCACTCGAGAGTTGCCTCTGACTTCTCCTTTTTTCCTTACTCCACATCCAGTTAATTACCACGCTTTATTAATTCTACCTCTTATATCACTCTCAAAACCACCCACTTCTCTCCATCCGCACTGCCATCCACCCTCCTTTAAGCCACTATCCTGTATCTCCTTGAAGACTGCAACAGCCCTGTAGCTGCGCTCCCTCCAATTCCATTCTTGCCTTGTGTATTCTGACATTAGAGACATCTTTAAAAATGCATGTGATCTATGGTTTTTCACGGCTCTCTTGAAAATCACTCAAGTGGCCAACGCACGATCTGGCCACTCTCTTACCTTGTACCACTGGGTTTCAGTCACAAGGGGCTTCTTTCTTTTTTCCAAGCTGACAAATCCTGAGAATCTCAGGATTTTCTCATATACTGTTTTCTCTGCCTGGAACATTCTGCTCCATCAGGTCTCAAGTTTGATGCTGAGCAGAATTCTAGAGGGCCCTCAAGATTCCCACCTGGCCAGTGTACACGTCCTGAATAACCACCTTTTCTTGAGTGTGGGCAGAATCTGTGACTATGAGGGGATATCATTCCTGTGACTGGGATACTAATCTGTTGACTATGAGTTAACCAACAGGAAGATTATCTTCGATCGGCTTGAACTAGTCAGGTGAATCCTTAAAAGAGAATCTGCAGGTCAAACTGAGTCTCCTGCTGGTTTGGAAGAAGTGGGCTACCGTGTTGTGAAAGCGCCTATGAGGGCAGGAAATCATGAGTGGCCTCTAGGAGCTGAGAGCAGTCCCCATTTGGCAGCCAGCAAGAAATCGGGGACCTTAGTCCAACAACCGCAAAGAACTAAATTCTGCCAATAACCATGTGAAAAGACCTTGAACTCCAGAATAGGATGCAGCCTGGCTGACAGCTGATGGCAGCCTCATGAGATCCTGATTGGAATGCACAGTTGAGCTGAATCCAGACTCCTGACCCACAACAACTATGAGATCACAAACATATGTTGTTTTAAACCTCTACGTTTAAGGTAATCTTTTATGCAGCAATATAAAACGAATATAGGTCATATTTCAATTGATTCTGTAACTATATATTTCACTAATGTCTCTGGAAGACCATACATCTTCTCCACAGTTGTATTCCCAGCACCCAGTATATTACTAAGCACTTAGTCACTGAGAATGAATGTTTCCTGAATTAATTTATGAGCTTCTTGAGATCTAGACTATCAATATGAGAGCAAACTTTCTCATATTATTGATTATCTTGTTAAAACACTATTAGACAGAAAAAAGTTCATATTTTTGCCACTACGAAGATTTCAACATGGTGTAAATTCATGGGAAGCTCGAATAAACATTCTTCTAGGCCACAGTCAGGAGAGGACTAGTGCTAAGTTGCTAAGCACAAATCTTCAAGTATTTCATTAAGCAAACACTGAAACAACTCGGTTACTCTGCATCAACACTTTTGATCCCTACATCAAGCCTAGGAAAATTACTGCATCAGGAGAGCTGAAGAAAATCAATATTTGGTGTATCATTCAGGATGAACTAAGTTAGGCTGCTGCAACAAATATCTACTAATATCGGTGACTTAACTAGAGCTGTACTGTCAACATGTGGCAATTAAGTACTTGAAATATAGCTAGTCCACATTGAGATGAGCTGTCTGTGGAAAATATACACTAGATTTTGAAGTCTAAGAATGTCTAAAAAAATGTAAAATACCTCCTTAATTTCTATCCTGATTATATGTTTAAATAATAATTTAGATCTATTGGATTAAGTAAAACATATTAAAATTAATTTAATTTTTTTAACTTTTTATACATGGCTACTAGAAAATTTAAAATTTCTTTATTTATATTGGCTGGTGCTAGAATAAAGGTTTATTTCTAATTTATGCTACATGTCTACTGAAGGTCAGCTCACTGTAGTGACTTGGTGATTCATGCTGATGGGTCACTGTGACAGAAGGAAGGCAGAACTCAGGGAGATTCACCAGGACACATGCCGCTTCTGCACCGAGACCGTTGGACAGAAGTAGTTACAAGGTCATGAGTAAGAGAAATTATATCTGATTAGTGCTAATTAATTCACACTGATGTGGAATATCCTTCCTCCATCACCTACTTGGGATCACAGATTCATTGTGTAGAGCAAATATCTTATCTTCCTCACAACAGAACCACTCATAAAGTCATTCCACAAAGGCCTGAAGATAATCTCAGGAACATCCTAGGAACTATGTTGGACCCTAGGGATATGGATAAGACTAAGGCATGGTCCTGGATCTCAGGAAACTTACAGTTCAACAGAGCAACTATTATAAGAACTACAAATAATGTGATGACTATAAACAAAAGTTGGTCTAGTGTCCTCTGGGATCCCAGAAGAGAAAATGCACATTTTGTGGATGCCCCCTCCATGCGGTAACAAGTCTCCCCTCAGAAGTAAGCAACGTCAATTCTGATCCACACAACTCCAAATGCTCTTCTACTTGTTACAGATCATCTTAACATCTCCTTATTCCTTCAAGGTGGTATATTAGATAAGCTGAACTTGGGAACAACTATATCATCACAGTTATGCTTTATATTATCACAAATGATCAACCCGCTGATAACTATATACAGTTATGACTCAAGCAACAACCCACACATCATTATGTCCTTTGTAAGCATGAAATAAACACTATTGACCCAGAAAGGATAGATGAGCAGGGGTTCACTGCCGGGAAAGAAGTAATTTAACTTTGGAAATACTTTCTTATGCTCTTGGAAAGGATATAACATCCCTCCCAGGTCTATTCTATTTGTCTCTTAGTAGAAAGCTGATCAAAATTAGAGAATACGGTAACAGTGTTATGTAGCAATACAGCTTACAAAGTTATATTTACCTAAAGGTTATAAAAAAGCTGTCAAGAAACAGGGCTCAATGATTTTTGATAACAGAGAAATGTAGCTGATAGATTATACCTTGTCACGTCAACTCCTCATTAGTATAATGATGATAAAACTCCACTGCTTACTTTTAAAGGGCTAAGCCATATATATATATATGTATGTATATATGTAACTATAATTACATATTAGATAATACAAGTACGAAGTTATACATAAATACATATTAGTATATATTATTACCTACTATATATGTTAATATACTATATTAGATAATGTATTTGAAACCATGTTTTGTAGGTGTCATGAATGTGTCCCCGGCATAAGGCTCTCCTTTCCTTCAGGGCACAATGAAGTCTGAGCTTCCTGACCCACTATAGTAGGCTGGAGCCATATGATGAGCTCTCGCCTTTGAGCTGTGATCAGAAGCCTTGGAGACTGATGTGAATTCACCTTTCTCCACCACAGAGGCAGGTGTCAGGTGGAAGTTTCTGTAATGCTGGGTCTCTGGTAACTACAAGAGCAGTTCCCTTCTCTCTCTCTCTGCTATTCTGAGATCAAGAACTAAAACCTATTGCCCTTAAGCCTCTGAGATGACAAAGTCTTGAGCAACATGTACAATTCATATAAAGATCTATGTGGAACTTCATGAGATCACAGGGTAAGAGAGAGATAGAAGGAAAGAGGACCCAGCGCCAAGTTGCAGGATGCTCTAACATTTGGAGATCAAACAGAAGAAGAAGGCAAGCCAAGGAGATTAAGAAAGGGCCAATGAAGAAGGGAGAAATCCGGGAAAACATAACATGTCCTCCTGAGGCAAGAAAAGAAAGTTTTGCAAGGAAGGAAAAAGCCACCCTGTGGATGAATGATCTTGACGAGGCCAAAAGGATAACAGGGATAGCGTGACTGCTGAGAGCAGTTTCTGTGGAATGGTGAGGGAGAAAACCCGGACCAAGAGCCTGGTAGGCAAGGAAATGGAGGCACTGATGGCAGACGAATCTTTCAATGTTTTTCTGAGAAGTGGAGAAGAAAAATAGGGTGGTCATTGGTGCAGAATACAGAGGTCAAGGCATTTTTCTTTTTAAGATACGAGTTACAGAAACATGTTTGCCATAACTGAGAGGAAAGACTGATGGTGCAGGAGACGAGACAATGAACAAGGAGCAAAGTCCTTGAGAAGGTGAAATTGGGGGAGTGAGAACTCAGCACAAAATAGGAAGGCAGACGCTCCACGCACAGTAACGAAGGGAAGACAGAGGATGGGGACAGTCACAGAAGACCCTGTCCTACTGCTTCTATTCTCTATCAGAGTGTAAGCAAAGTTATCGGCAAAGTCTGTGTGCGTATGGGGACGGGGTGGCACAGATAAAGGAGAGGAGAGGGTTGAGTGGTGAGAAGACAGTATGAAATAACAGTTTGCGAACTCCCTCACTTATTCATGCTTAGATCAGATGTCACCTTCGGTGAGCCCCTTCCCCAACACCCTGTTTAAAATTACTATCCCTTGGCCCCTAGTATTCTCACACACTATTCTACTTTTTCCTTTGCCATATCGCTTATTGCCTTCTAACATACTATGCTGTTTACTTATTTATCATGTTTATTGTTCACTGCGTCCTTCATTAGGACGTGTCGCAGGATAAGCGCTCTTTGTTTTGTTCACCTATATATTCCAAGTGCCTAGAACTGTGCCAGGCACTATATCTTTATTAAATGATTAACATTTTTAGGGAGCATTTGAGAGCTTGCTGCCCAGCATGTCATCAGTTTGCCTCAGATAAACTCAAACTCTCATAAAAATTTAAAAAAATAATAATAATGAATGAATGAATAAAAAAAGGAGGCAAAGAAAGGAAGGAAGAGAAAGCAGAAGAGAGAAATGAAGTGAGTTCATTGTTATGGTGGGGACACAGCAGGCTTATTATCATAGTCAATGCACTTCTCAGTGACACGTTGGAATATTTAAATCCATTCAAAGAAAGTTTTGGTTCCAAGTGTTAGCTCCGAGTATTTAAGGGTTTACTTAGAACTCTCCTTCCCTAAAGAAACTTCATATTAAAGGGATAGTATATTTGTTAAATATAAATAGAAAAAAAAAAAGAAAATCACAATCTAAAATTCAGTACTTAATTGCTGATTGCTTATCTTTGCTTTGCCAACCAAATAAAACCGCGTGACAAAAAAAAATCAAGACTAGTAGTTTTGCATTCTACTGGAGTTTGTACAGAGAATGGCAGGGTGGGCAATCCCCTCCAGGAATCAGAAGGAACACTGGACACCTCAAACATCAAGTATCCATGAGTCACCGAATGAAGGACTAGATTTCAGAAGACCCAGGGGTACTTATTAGAGTCTGAAAAACTGAATCAAGGCAGCCTCAGATGAATGCCAAAGTGATTTACTGCTGTGCAATCCAAAATAATATCCTGGCTAAATCAAGGAACCTACAGACTGTGGAGGAAAAGAGGCCCCAAGAGGAGACCTACTGCATTTCTGAAACACTAATGGACATGAGGTCTCACCACATGTCATTTTCTTTCCCGCCCACTGGACTGCTAAGGTCAGGGAAAATTGTGTGCAGTACAGTTTCATTCTTCTGTCTGCCCTATTCCCAGCTTTCTATAAAGCCTTTTTTAATTTCAAGATATGTAGAAAAAGTCAGAATGGAGGTAAAAGAACTCTAATGAGCAATAAACCATTTTCTCGGAAGACCACCATGATCTTTGTTAAGTTTGCAGGTAATAGCAGGTACTCTGCAGGTATTACAGTTGGTTTAATAAAACCCATAGCCTGAATAAAGCCAGCAATAAGATGACTCCATTTAAATAAAAACACAATGGGATGGATTTGATTGTAAAGAAGCTAAATGATATTACATTGCTTTGAAAAGAAATGACTAAAAAATGTATATCTGACTAGGATCAGCCCAGTTATTAAAGTCTAGGAGAACGATTATATCTGACAAATTACATACACGGGAAATCGCTAAATAAACATAAATAATGTGAAAATCAAGATGAAACGATGAGCCAGGCACTGTGCTAGGCTCTGTGGGGAAACCTGGGAGGTCATGGGATTCCCACTCCAACTGGAGAAGCAGAGATGCACAGAGGAGCCAGGATGCCACCATCAGAAGTTACTGTCCCTTTGCTCATACTGTTTCTGGTCTGGAATGCCATGCCCTTCTGCTTTCCTGCTTAGTGAATACCTACTCATCCTTCAAGACCCAGGTCACTTCCTCTAACCTTCCTGAAACCTCTGAAGAGACTGAAGTTCCCTTAGTGCTCTTACAGAAACTCTTCCAACTGTATTCTAATCACCTGTTCATGTCTGTCTTCATTGCTAGTCAACGAGTTCCTCGAAAACTCTGAGCACATCGAAGCAGGTTGTATAATCCAAAGATGGCCTTGCCACATGTCTTCTAGAACCTTGTCACACTCCATCAGATTCCATCGGTGGAATCTATGTCCCTTCCCTTTGATCCTGTCTCTGCTAATGGGCTACAGCAGAAGAAACACTTCTGAGTCTAGGTCATAACATGCATTTCTGTCTAGCTTTGTTGGAACCCAGCCTCCATGTCATGAGGAAGCCTGAGGCAAAGAAGCCTTAGAGAAGCCTATGGAGAAAGCCGCATGGAAAGGACCCAAGGATCACAGCCTTCGGTACTGGCTGAGCTCTTGGCTGACAGCCAACATTAACTGTCCAACCCTGTGAGAAAGCCATCATGAAAGGGGGCCCACGTGACCCCTAGAAGCGCTGCTCTAGCTGATGCCCCACGGAGCAGAGAAAAGCTGTTTCTGCTGAGCCTTAGCCCACTACAGACTTGAAAGTAAAATAAATGACTATTGTTTTAAGCCACAAGTTTCAGAGTCATTATGCAACGGTAGACAACTAGAATACTTTTTTCAATTTTGCTTCTCCACTGTGTGGCACAGTGCTAGAATATAACAGATACTCAATATATATTTGCATGATGATTGGTGATCTAACACCAAGGAAGCCGGAAGTGGTGGAGAGAATCTTCTTTTATTCTTTTTGTGGGCAGTTGTGGGGAAGCTGTTTTCCACTTGTCTTTCTTTTTGTTTTTTCCCCTTTCCTTGCATCACAAACACATGAGTGTTTCCTCATGCAGGCTTGACTGCTGCTGTCTGACTCTCAAAATAAAGGTTTGCCTCAATGAACTTAGCTCTGCTTTGAACTGAGAGAACTGCCTAGGGTTAGCATCAGAACGAAGGTGTGGGTGTGACACAGGTACTGTGACTGTGGGCAATTTGCCCACCATGCCTATGTGAAACACCAGAAAAAACTACTCCGCTATCACCTCGAGGAGCTGTGGTAGGGTCCACGACAAACTTAAGACCTTTTGGGTATGACAGAGAGGAGGCTGGCACAGCTTAAGTGGAGGGACCAGTCAAATCTGTTAGGAGGAGGGCTGGTGGCTGCCCTACGCTTTTTGTTGTCAGCTTGGAATCTCTGTTTCCTCCTTCTGAAGTCTCCTCTGGTATCGCCAAGGAGAAGCTGGGACTACATTTCCCAGAATCCCCTTTCCTATAGGAAGATGAGGGGTGCTCAGGTGAAATCTGGAAGATGGAAAAGAAGAGGCTATTTCTCTTTGCAGGTATGCAGTTAGCGATAGCTGGGTAAGTTATCTGTGTAAGTTAGAGACACCTTCAGGTAAGTTTTTAAGAATCATCTATCTGTGCCACATTCAGCAATGCTTTCGGTTCCTTAGTGGCTCTTTCAGGCCAGCTTCCAGGACTCACTGCTATGGTGCTTCAGGAAGTAGTCAGAGGTGGCTTCCTGTCCTTCACTCCCCAGGCTTTGCAGTAGTGGTGTTAAGTCTCTAAATACTTCATTCTTGGAAGACACAGAATAGCCTGTCTTGCTGCACAACCCTAACTGCCAGAGGGGCCAAGCAGTTACAAACACCAGGTAAGACTTTCAAAGAAGAAACTGATGTTTATGTACACAAAAGTGCAGAGGACCACAAAAAAGGCAAGCCCCAAAGAGCTGTAAGTTAAACTGATAAATGGCAAAGGACAAGTTAGGGAGGGGGTTTGCAACCAGGTCAGGTCTCCCCAAAGGTCCAACATTGCCCACACACTTGATTTGTCCCTGCTCTGTACCCCGGGAGAGGTCACTTAGATGCAAATACCACAGTCGTCCCCGCCCCCTCCCCCAGCCAAATCCAGTCCATTTCCCTCTTCCTGTAGCACACCCACCCTCACACTCTACTCAGTTGTTCCATTTATTCTTCCTACCTTCATCCTAGCCCATACATGCGAAAATGCAAGGCAAATACAGTTCCAACAGTGGGAGCACTCTAAACTGCCTTAGAAAACTGGGTTTAGGAATGCAAATTCCAATGTCTCTCTGTGCTTAGTTCACTCGTTGTTTTAGAGACTTTCCTGAACTCCTGGAATGAAATAGTGACTCCCTCCCAATATTCCTGCATATTTTCTGCACCGCACTCATCACATCTGGCATATTTGTTTATTTAATGCCACTCTTCCCTCAATAATAGTAGACACTCATGAGACATTTGATGAATGAATGAAAAATGACTCCATCTAGAAATGGAATCATCAGGTACCATCAACTACTTTTAAAATATGCCAAAGACACAACAGAAAGTGAGTTAAGCCTTTGGGCCCTGCCTCAAGGGACAGTGCTGACTCATCACTTTTGCAAATAAAATTCAGCTTATCATTCATCTTTGTCCAGTTTTCCATCTGTGAGGATTATAAGCAGGAGACCGTGGATTTACAGTTGTGTGAACGACTTCAAAGCTTTGAAATCTCTCTCTCTCTAATGAGTAATTAATGTCATACTCCTACTGTGTACTTTGAGCAATTTTTTAGCAATTTAACATAGCATGCAGTAAAAATAACAGGAACAAAAATAACACCATAGAGGAAGGACTTCAGTTCCCTTCATAGCTGAAGAATGCAATGCCTGTATTTGGTACATAATAAATGATGACAATGCAAAATGTGTTTTATGTCAGACAAGTTCGACTACTGAGGAGAACTTTCAGATTAAGTTTTGGCTTGTGAGACAGTAACTCTAGTTCATAATAGCACTTAAGTTCTTTGGTTGTACCTTGTATAACGGTTATTTTTTTTTTTTCCCTTAATGTTGTGCTCTCTTGAGTGAAGAAATGTGTGTGAGTCATATGAAATATGTATTGACTTAGAATAATCCTTTGAGTAAATCAGTTCAGGATAACTTTGTACTGGTCCTCTTTACCTGGCACCAGAAATGTTTTGATTAAACTGTCTCCCTAAACAAGCAAAAGTAGTTGAGGCAATAATAATTAGAACTTCAAAAATTAGAGCAAAAGTAAAGAGTACCTGGGGGTAGGGGAGAGGAAGGTGGGGGTGAGAAAGATGGGGCAGGGGGAGGGAGGAAGGAGGAGAGAGAAGTGAAAGGAGAAAGCGCCACCCACCCCACCACCCAGTTTGATGAAGCTGCCTTGAGAAGGTGGACCAGTGAGAACAACACCCTGATTCTGATGGACTGGTATAAGGCAGTGGTAGGTGACACCAGAAAGTACTGAGTCCTACCCACCAGATCTCTTCAGCTTTCACTAGACATGGGCCAGGGACCCTCAGTCCAAGAGGTGATGAAGTTGAATACCTGAGATGAGGACTCAGGAGCACCAGTGGTTGAAGCCACTCCCTTGTTTATCAATACCAATAGCAAGCATTTATTGAACACTTAATACATGCCAGGCTCTTCTAAGCCCATTAGAATGTATTAACTCATTTCATCCTCATAATAGCCCCATTAGTTAGGATTATCTGCTATTTAATAAATGAAGAAACTGAGGCACAGAGAGGTTAAAAGCCTTACTTAGTTATTTAAGTGATAAAATAGTAAATGGATCTAAATTCCAGTTGTCCGGTTTGAAAGGCCAGAGTTAAGTTATCCAATCTTAACTTACCCTATCCTTCCCCTCAAATACATAAGCCCCTTTTCTGGTTCAAGAGTCTGATGTTAAGAGTGCTTCAATCAGCTGGCGCATGCAAACAAAAAAAAATGGGATAGCTGCCTTTAATTTCTCTAGCTGCCTCATGGACAATGCAACAAACTACATAATGTTGAGTCAAAGGTTATGAGTCTAACTCAGTGGTTCTCAACCAGGGATGCTTCTGTCACTTGCATGTGTACACTTGTGAAGACACACACACGGACATATGACAGTACCTGGAGACATTTTGGGTGGTCATGACTTGGGGAGAGTGCTACTGGCATCTAGTAGGTATAGGCCAGAGTTGCTACTGAACATCCTAGAGCACACAGGGCAGCCCCCCCACAGCAAGACTTACCCAGCCCCAAAGATCAGCAGTCCTGAGGCTGAGAAACTGATTGGTGTTATCAGGCACAGCCATGGAAATCGACTATTCATGGTCTTTTGTAGCAAAGTCAAAATCCCATTAACTAAGCACTGGGTTAAGATCACAGTGTAAGAACCAATATGACACAGTCTCTGTCTTCAAAGTGATTATACCGGCCACATGGAATCTTTGCTTTTAAAATATAGTATCCTAAACTCAGAGGAAAAACTGGGCAAATTAAAGCAGAACAAATGCCTGTGAGTGATTGCTCTCTCTTCATTTTCATCAAGGACTCTGAATTCTCTGATTGCTGGGATCTCCAAGTGGGCCCTCTGAAACCAAAAAATTTGTAGCATCTCTACTATGAACTCAGTATCAGTGGTAGTGAATGCTGATGGTGCCAAGCCCAGAAGTCGAGCTGCCATGAGAGCTGGAGAATCACCCTCTGCCAAACAGGAGCAGTGCCCACATCCCATCATCTCCACAGACCTCAGCCAACGATTGACTGACATGGGGCCCTGCTTTAAAGGTGACCCAGCTCTGTGGTACACTCTCTGCTCCAGAGCTTCCCTGTTGGATCGGAAAACATATCCTTAGCTTAGCTTTTCTCCTCTGCCCTTCTCTACTTCTCTCTCTCCCCTTTCTCCTGAGAGCACTGTACCGATCAACAACTTTACCAAGAATCCTTGCCTCAGGCTCTGCTTCTGCTTAGAAAAGTCCACCCTAAGACATTATTTTTTTAAAAAAAGGTCACTGCAAGCATGCGTCAACAATGGTGACTTCTGAAAGACACTACTACGATCTGAATGTTTGTGTTCCCTCAAATTCATATGTTGAAATCCTAACCCCTCTCAATTTGATGATATTAGGAGGTGATTAGGTCATGAGAGGGGAGCCCTCATGGATGGAATTAGTGCCCTAATAAAAGAGCCCTCAGAGACCTAGCTCACCCCTTCGACCGTGTGAAGACACAGAAAAGGCGCTAGCTATAAAACAGGAAGTGGGTCCTCAGCAGGCACTTGATCTTAGACTTCCCAATCTCCAGAACTATGAGAAATAAATTTCTGTTGTTTACGAACCACCCAGTCTGTGGTATTTTGTTATAGCAGTGAGAACAGACTAGGACAGACCCTCAAGGAATCATCAGAACTCTTAAGTTCATATGAAAATCTGTCTTCTTCACTCTTTGCTTATGATTGTCCTTAATTCTTCTTTCTCTTCACCACAACCTGAGACCCTTGGTAAGACATATAGGTGACATATAAGAAAGTGGAGATTAGTAAGTGGAGTAAGGTCTAAGTCTCTCTTTTGAGTCCAGAAAGCACTAAACGACAGGAATCTGTATAGTTCAGTGTGTCCTGACACTCATTTATTTTAGGCACTCATTATCATGGTTTTACTGGTGATGGAAAGGAAGGGTCCCTGGTTCTCTCCTTCTCAGATTCTCAGAGCTCTGGATCCTGAAAGAGCACCTATAGTAACAAGTTGGATATGGTTGCAGAACATAAACGGAAATGAAAATAGGTAGAAAAGCATGGGCAGGAAGCCTGTGAAGACAGGAAACAACCTGGGTGCAATAAGCACTTCAAATGAGACGTCTTTGTGAAGTTCTTCCTTGAATACGGGTAAAGCAAGACGAGGACAGGCAATCGAGTATGATGTTTTAGCTCATGGTTCATATGTAATTTCTTTCCTGATGAATCCAAACCAAATCCTTCGAAAGCAGATAAATCTCTGAAACTTGACAATGCTAAACTTGTTACCTAATGTGTTCTGAGTTTTTTCAAGATCATAACCATTAATCTCATTCATGAATAGACATCAGCGATATATGATCAGTCGATGTTTGCTATTCCTAATGGTTACATATCCAGGAATTTGTAAACTAAAAGTGTTAATACACTGTATTTAGGTAATATGATAACTATAATGATAATAAAAAAGATTTGTTAAATGTTTATAATATGATAGGTTCAGAGATAAGCATTGAATATGAATTATCTCATTTAATTATCATAATAAGCCATGAAATAGATCTCATTAGTAACCTCATGTTGCAGACAGCTTTTAACAGTGGAAACAAATGAGCACTCAGAATGTCTGACCCCAGACTCTAACTACTGTATTAGTTACCTACTGCTGCATAACAGATTACCACAAACTTAGAGGCTTAAAACAACACACATTAATAATCTCACAGTTTCTGTAGGTCAAGAATCCAGGCACAGCTTAGCTGGGTCCTCTGCTCAGGGTGTCACCAGGCTGTAACACAGTTGTTGGTCAGAGCTGCAGTCTCATCAGAGGCTCGACTGAGGAAAGACCTGTTTCCAAGATCCCTCCCTCATTGTTGGCAGAATGCATTTCCTTGTGGTTGTAGGAGTGAGGACCCATTTTCTTGCTGGCTGTCAGCTAGGGACACCTGTCAACTCCTAGAGGCCACCTTGCTTTCTTTGCATATGGTCCCCTTCACAGACTGTCTCACGGCATGGCCACTTACTTTCTCAAAGCCAGCAAAGGAGAGTCTCTTTAATGCCAGTTGGCTGAGATAGGGTCTAATGTAGCATAACATAATCAGATAAGTGACATCTCACTACATATGCCATATTCTATTGGTTAAAAGCAAGTCGCAGGTCCCACCTGCACTTAGGGGAAGAGAATTATACCAAGGTGCGAAAACTAGAAGCCAGGCATCACAAACTTTAGGGTCTGTCCACCACAACTACTAGCCGAGTAAGACTGCAAGCATGCTTGAGCAACCTTCTCGATTTTTGCCAAGTTTGTGCATCATCTACAATATTTTAATTTCCTATATTTCCTTAACTTACTTTTTAAAATAGTTATTTTACAAAGAAATTTCATATCACAGTAATAACTCAAAAATCAATATTACTTACTACAAAGAGAAGGTAACACAAAGGAAAAATAAAAAGGTAAGGTAAAATAAAAAACAAAGAGATACTGTACGTTGTATTCACCTAACTTAATTCTCACACAGTTCATGTTCAGTAAAAATATCCTCATTATTAAAAATGTAGAAACCAAGATCCAGAAGTTTAATAAACTACTTATGACCATTTGGCTTGTACCAAGGATTCAAATCCATGGCTACTGGCAGCTCAAGTGCACAAGCACTACAGTCTAGACAGCACCCAACTTCATCATGCACCCCAATTTTCCTGGTTCCTTTTCCTTCTCCTTTTCCTAACTCTACCTGTCTTCTCTGCCTGTCTGCTACCCTCTTCAACTCTGAGATTCATCTTTAGACACCAGGAATCAATAAGATACAAGGGGAAAGAGTAAGTATGCTCAGACTTTCATCCTGGCTTTATTTCTGGCCTTGTCACCTGGGGCAAGTCACTGCTTTGCCTCAACTGTCTCATCTATAAAATGGGGAGAATAATAGTATGTGA
Source organism: Pteropus medius (assembly GCF_902729225.1). Taxonomy (NCBI): domain Eukaryota; kingdom Metazoa; phylum Chordata; class Mammalia; order Chiroptera; family Pteropodidae; genus Pteropus; species Pteropus medius. Next base: position 9,282,436 of record NW_024347791.1, read on the forward strand.
TTAATAAATGCAAGAGTGAAAAATTTTAATACCATTTTGTCACCATTGCAAAGAAAAATGTCTAAGATACACAACCTTGAGTGCTGTGTATGTGTTTACTGCAGTTAAAATTTTTCAGTCCTTCTAAGAGACCAGTGAAAACAGAAACAAATTGCTTTGACAGATTGCATTATTTTGTGTGTTTCTATTTTTAAAGCTTATTTTTTCTCTTTGGGGGCAATGTCCTTGAGTAGGACTGCGAGGATGAAGGACTGGCCTTAGCAAGAAGCATGGTAAGGACATCCCTGGTGCCAGAAGGGAGAGGCCACGTCTGCAGGCACAATGCTGGCAGGTGGGTCCATATGACAAGAGAAACTTGTGGTCATTCTTTTCTTACTGCTTCAAGGACACTGCTCCTAAAATTCTTTCTTTGCTCTTCTACGACATCAATTTTGCCTCTCAAATAAATGATTTCTATTAGCAAGTTATTTCTCTCATTTTATATAGAAAGGGTTCTTCCTTGACCCAACTTATTCCAGTTGTCATCCTATTTCTTTCTTTTCTTTTATAGTGAATGTCCTTCGAAAACTAAATTTGTTTTCTCCAAATTTTCTACCATCATTCTTTCTTGAGCACTTCAACCACATTTTCGCTTCCACATCTCCAAGGAAACTTCTCTTACCCAGCTTACCAAAACCCTCTACATGGCTAAATTCAACGGCCAACTTCCCAGTCTTGATCTAACTCACCCCTCAGCAGCATTTGACACAATCAATAACTCCATCCTCCTAAAACACCTTCCTGGAGGTACCACACCCTCTAAGTTTCCTTCTAGCTCCTTTCTGTGGATTCCTCTGTCCTCCAACTTCATAACACAGGTGTGTTCCACCCCTCAATTCTTGGATCTTTTTTTCATTTCTAGTCATTCCTTTGGTGATCTCATCCATATGTATATTTCCAGCCCAGCTCTCTCCCTGTCTCCTAGACTCTTCTATCCTACTCAACATCTTCACCAATGGGACACCTCAAACTTAACATGTCTACAAGGGGACCCGCTCTTCTTTGCATCCATTTAAATGGCAACTTCTTTCTTTCAACTCTTTAAAATAAATAGCATATGACACATGAATAGCCTATGATTCTTCTCTCTCACAGAACTCATTCAATCTGCCTGTAATTTCCATAAGCTCTCCTTTCTATTCTTCTCATCTGTGTGTTTAACCAAGCCACCATCATCTCCTTCCTGGATTCTTGCAAAACCATCTAACTGTTCTCCTTGCTTCTGCCCTTGCCACCTCTCCCCTTCCCAAAGTCTCATACCACCAGGCAACCAGAGTGACCCTAATCAAATAGAAACCAGATCTCATCATGCCTCTGCTTGAAACTGTCCAAGGATTTCCCATGTCACTCGGAGAAAAGCTAAAGCTTCCTAGTGACCACTAAGGCCTGACGTCATTTGGCTTTTATTGCCTCTCTGATGTCATTTCTTACTATTTTCCGCCTTGCTCAGTCAACTCCTGTCATACTGGCCTTCTCACTGTTTCATGAACACACTAGGCATGCTTCTGCCTCAGGGCCTTTGCACTTACTGTTCTCTTTTCCTGGAAGAGAGGCCCACCTTTGCCAACTTTTATAAAATTGCAAGCCCCCCTCGATACTTCATGCTTTTCTTTCTTCTCCTTAGCAATTACTAATATTTTTTATATATATATATTTACTTATTTACTTTGTACCTAAGTTCCAACAGGAACTTGTTTGTTTTATTCATTGCTGAGTTCTTAGTGCTTAAAGCAGTGCCTGGCATAGAATGAGGGTGCAATGAATATTTGTTGAATGAATTAACTATCATCAATATAGTATGATTTATCTGATTACAGTTATTTTGTAATGACTTTAATGACATGGGTTTTCTCTCATGTTCCGCATGATTCTGAAGAGGCCGTGTGCTCCATTAATATAACAGCTATTCACACATTCTAAATAATTCAAAAGTTATCCATGGCTTGACTACTTATACAAAGGAAAATATAAACTTATTAATGATTTCAGAGTAGGTACCAAAGCAACAATAGTGATCATAAAATTAAAAATTAAAAAAAATCTAAAATAGAAAATGTGAATTAATATAAATGAGTGTGCCTTTAGAAAGGGGATCACTTAAAATAGATAGATATCACTCGGAAATACTTTATTTGGGAATTTTGCTGTGCTTTTGCTTTCTGTGGGTTAATATGAGTTACAGAATATTAAAGATCCGGGGTGCCGAAGTAAGCACTTACCTACTGACTAATCAGGCTACAGCAAAGATTTTACGAAAGATTACATTTAACTATGTCCTCACTTTTATCATGAATTAAACATTTTCCTAACTGTGTCTCTTGACATTCAATGTTAAAAGAGATAAGACTCTTACTGTTAAATTGTTCAAGTATAGAGCCTGTCTTTATCCATTTGGAAGTATAAACCTCTAAGTTTATAAAACATGTTTTCTATGATTTTTGGACAGCACGACACATAGCTAACCAAGAAGATACTAGTAATTCACAAAATGTACTTAGTGTTAATCATTTCAGATGTATATAGATTCACAGTAAGCTTCCTGGGTTTTCTTCTTTCTTTTCCCACCTTGAACTAAGTTCTTTGTTTTATGTATAAAAGGTTGAAGCAACTTCTGGAAGCTGAAATAGCTCTTAAAATTGTTGTCTCTCTATTGCAGCTTTTTATAAAAGACTTGATTTAAATAAGTGTGCTTCTCATGATTTCTAAATTTCATAACATCATGTAGAAACAGGTCTACTGTTCAACTAAGAAACATTTTAATTATTCATGACAGGGAAAAAGTTAATTTATCTAGAATTTCCTGCTGCTTCCTAAGCAGGGACGAACCTGCAAAGTCCCCTCCTGCTTGCTGAACTGGCCGAGGCCGTGAGGATGCACATCAGAGCTCAGAGGCTGAGTTACAGCCAATTGTGCCACTTATGCAAAAGGTGTGGGCGGCAGGGAAAGCTGGGAGCCAGGCAGTGAGAAAGGCTACTAATGAAGAAAGTTCCAGAAAGAGGAAAACCTAGCTGTTGGTAGTGGACTGACGATTGTGGGATAAAGGGTAAGTAAGGAAGCTGTCGCCCAGGGAAGAACATGGGAGGCCAGGGGAGGAAGAGATGCTAAGTTTTTATAAAGTTTTGTCATCACCCTTTTTCCAATTGCTATTTTTTCCTACTAAACATTAAAATAAATACCTAGTTATTTAAAATTTTAAGAGATATAATCAAACAAAATTATCTTGTATACAACCAAAATAATAAAAGCAGTCTGTCATTACACCTTGGTCAGCATAACCATGTAACGAAAGGCAGAATAACCCTCCTAAGGTACCTGCTCTAATTCTGGTAGATGAATACTGTGGTCTAGATATCTTAGGAGACACATAAGAGATCTGTCACCTCTTTAGTAATGTGTATCATTTGAAAAAATATGAGGCCTTTTGAGTTTTAACTAATAAGTCATGAAATGACATTGAAAAGACCTACATAGAAGGAACTTCAGAAATGGAGAAAATAATTACAAAGCTTAAAATATATATATATTTTTCATTAATCGAATAAAGCTACCTAGTTTTGATGGGAATCAAAATTTTGACAGAGTAGATCAGAGAAAGAACTGACATTATTTAGGATCATGTAACAATACGGAGCTTTTATTTCTTTATATGAAAATTCTGAAACTTAGGGGTAAGAATGAAAGATGAGACATGGCTTTTAAGGATAAAAAATATTAATGTGCTATTAACGTTAAGAAGAGAGTATACAGTTGTCTTGATAAGGACTTAAGGATCGAGATTTATCAAAGATATGTTCAATAGGTACAGGAAAGATTTTCTGGAACCCCACAAAAGAGAGAAAGAACATATTTAATTCTGTTTGCTCTGGGGGAACCTCCAACTGAGACAGTCTTTTGAATAAACTGATTCAATTTCCTGAGAATGAGAACTTATTCCCTTAAGGTCACCCTCATCTCACCATTTTTCTAATTCTCTTTTTGGAGACATTCTAGAAAAATACAGTTTCTGTTTTATAAATCCTCAAGAATTGAGACCAGTCTAACAGATCTGGAAAAATCCCACTTATTTGAAGTGTCCCAAGATCAGCATGCAACCTGCACCATACAAAGAAACACCTGAATGTCTGATTTCAAAGATCTATCCCCTCAGCCTCAAGGAGCAGAATCGGAAGCAAAAAATTTAACTGCCAATATATTCTCCTTATTGACTATGAAAAGCTCCAGAATCTTTGCACAATATTTAGGGAAAATCTGAGAGGAGTTACGTAATCCACCTACCAGGGTCAAGTTCTATAAATGCACACGGTATTTCTGGGTACCCAATAATCTTATCATGGATTATTATCAGAGGCCTGGCTGGACCTCTCACACTTTCCTGACTAAATATTTCCTTGAAAATCCCCATACAGAGAGTAAGGAGGGAAAGGGGAGAGCAAATACTGGTAAGGTGACTCTTAAGTCTGAGAACATGATAAAAACAACCTGAAAGTTCCTTAAAACTGGAATCATTTTGTAAGTTCCGGCTGTTTTGGACAAATCAGCCAGGCAGTCTCTTCTGCTGTGTGAGGATGCCCAAGCTCATTATACTTCCTGAAATGTAAAAAGAGCCTCCAAAGTGGGGTGATTGCATTTTATCTGAAATTTTCTTTAACTCATGAGACTAGACAAACAAGAAGCAGATGAAGGAAGTCAGGTAAATTAACACTTTGAAGCAATCTATTCAATTGGAATAGTGTATTTTGATTTTTATGAGATCACTTGACACTGAAATACTCTCTAGGCAAATTGTGCCAGAAAAGTTTAATTACTGGAATATTCCCCAAACACTGCAGATTAGCAAACTCTGACCAAATAAAACATTCTGTTTACATAATGACTAACCGCTTATTTTTCAATTGCCTCTTGATATGAATAGATGTATATATATTTTCTCATCCAAACAAACTACTTACTTCTTTCTCCATTTGTAACCCTTCTGCTCTGATATTTCTTTCAAATACTTCTCTCTTTTCAGTCTGGGGGTTGGATTTTCTGTACACAAGAATATAGTCAATTCGACACTTTCCATCTCTGAAGTAGAGTCCATTCGATTTGTTTTTTTCCCGCATTGTCTGTATTCAAAGAGAAAGGGACCGGTATAAAACACCTGTAAAACTCAGCCTTAGGTGAGTAATTTTAAAGAACAATTAAAACTAAAAGGATTTTTCTTGTGTTTTATCAAAATTACATTTTTTATTAATAAAAATGTAAACAAGAGGAAACAAAATAAAAATTGGAAAAAGCATTGAGTCATTGGGCAAAAATTAGGACACCTAACAATACCAAATGTTTGGCAAGGATGTGCAGCAACTGAGAATTCTAATATTCTACAGGTGAGAGTGAAAACGGATATACTTACCCTGGAAAGCACAATGATATTATCTTGTAAAATTGAACATTTGCATAACATATAATCCTAGAGAAATTTTTCATACAGCAACTAGGAGACATGTATATGAATATTCATAGCAACATTGTTCATTAGAAAATAAAAATTGGGAATAAATTCAAATGTCCATGAACAAGTAAATAGATAAATTATAGAATAGTCATAAAATAGATTATACAGCCACGAAAATGACTGAACTACAGTTGCATCCAATAGTAAACATAAATCTTACAAACAATATTGTGAGAAAAAAGCACGTCACAGAAGACTTCATACTACGTGATGCCACTTTTTGTAAAGCACTAAGTAAATCTAAAAAGAAGTTGTTAAGGCTACATATATATGTGGTACAACTATTTTTAGAGTAAGAGAGTAAAAGACACGAAAATTCAGAAAGATGGTACCTCTGGTAGTGGAATGAGATTCAAGTAGCTTTGATAGCTTTAGTAACATGCTGGTTCAATGTTTCTTGAATATTTTTGCCCACAGTAAGAAAAACATTTAACTTTGTGATATTTGTGTATATATTTAAACACACACAAAATATCTGAGACAAAAGCTTTACACAATAATACTTACCCTTTCTACTTGCATACACACTTATATTAATTTTCCATTCCATTAAAAAACAATTAGAGTTGGTAACCTACAATTAGGTTGCCACCATAATTTGAAAAATACCATTCTAGTTTATAAGTTCATTTTATTATTATGCTTTGTAACTTACACATAAGTTGCAAATATTATTTTGCAGTGATTACATATATAAAAATTACAGAACTAAAATAGTAGGTGTAATTTTTGTCCAGGCTCCATGGGCCTGTTGTAATCATGTACGTACAACACTGAAGGAGACCATCCAGTATGGGGTGGGCAGGCTGGAACCAGGATTCTCAGGCTGAGAGATTTCAAAAAACATGTCTGTAAACTAGCAAATGGAAATGGGGGAGCGACATTTTCTCTAGGCCACAGTATATATCAGTTTCCAAATATCAGTATGAAAAAAGCAAACATGCCAAACCACCAAGGCCATTGCCAGAAACTCTATTCTTGCATACGACTGCCATGTATGCAGTCTCATCCAAAAGGAACATCTTAGCCAGGAGGGATAAAAATACCCATGTCTCATACTTGGTGTAGAGGTTTACAATTGATGACTAATTCTCACTGATTGCCTTAAGAGGTACTCAGAAGCCTATCCAAGTAAACACTTTCTTAACAATTATTTGCCATGCAAGGGAGCTATCCTATAAATTTAGCACATCAAGATCTGCCTGCAAAAACAAGCATCAGGAGGAGGGTTAGCAAAGCCCTAACCTTCCTGAGACTATTTCCTCACTTATAAGTTAAGGAGATGAGACTAGTTGCTTTTTGAGGTCCTTTCATGATCTCTCCTTTATATCATATCATAGTATTAAAAGTATCTGTGTGAAGGACGATGATAAAATGGTTTTATTCTTCAAAAATAAAGTAACATAGATAGTAGCATATGGTGTTTGTAGGGAGAAGTCCGGGAAGCTTAGTAGAAGAAAACAATTTTCCTTGTTCTAATATGTAATCCTTTCAATGGCTAATGGCTCTGGAATAATAAAGACATTAGGAATATGTAGTAAACAAGTGATGTTTATTCTGTATTCCTATTATCTATATCCAGTGCACATACAAAGGAGATATCAAACTCTATTGAGACACAACCTGAACAAAAATGAATGCCTCTAACAAAATGCTTCTCTTTCCAAAAGGATATATGAACAGATGGGTCTATTTACAATTACAATGAGTTTCCAAATTACAGAGGCAAATGGAAACTCAGAGATGCTGGAGACAACACAATCTACTGAGGGCTGGTCCATCTGCATCACTGTTCTAGGTGTTGGGGAACTTACACAAGGAAGTCCATCCTTGTAAAGCTTACTTTTTACTAGTTAGTGACACCCAGAATGTCAATTATCTTAAAATGACAGGTGGTTTTAACAATCTCCTTCTGTATAAATCTTCAGGTATAACATGGGAAGTGTCTCACCCACTGACAGTTTGTTTGAGCCTAAGTAGATTGGGGATCCCCAAAATCTACCAGACCACAGAGTACACCAAAGGTATCTAAAACCTGCCCCTTGTTTTCCAGGAACCTAAAGTTCAATGAGATGATTACATTAAACTGTCCATTGAAATATGCTTTATGGGTTCCTGCCTGAATCAAGAATTATGTTTTTAGGAAATGACACACTCTTACCTCTCCCCCTGCTTCCAATCTGCTGGCATCATCTGAAGTACTGGTCAGGTTTCCAGGGTGAAGGAGAGAATCATCATCTTTGCAAGGACTGTTGACAGCTTCTAATTCATCAAAAAGAATATTGACATCCTTGGCCACTGCAACCAAAGCAAACACATTACAAGTGAGAGCAAGGATCTGGGATCTTAAAAGCTATACCAGAAGAGAAGGCACCTCCCTTTGGCTTCGTATGTTTTCATTGTTTCGATAACACCTTGAATGATAGGTATTTATTTCCTAAGAGAAAAGGATGTCAGATGTAAGCATGTTTGACCAAACAGTGTCTTCACTTGGTGAGATTAAGGACAATGTGAAGCTAAGCGAAGTACTTCTGTAAAATAAATATAATTTGTCTTCCATAACAGGAGGTGTTGTGTTTTGCCTTCCTTCCTTTAGTTGTTTAGCATAAGGCACTGTCATTTAAGACTTCTAAGAATGCATTCTCTGTGTTGGAGATAACCTATACTTTTTAATATATATATATATATATTTTTTTTCATTTTAAGTGCCATACAACTTACTAAGTGAACTCATAAATGCATGGTTTTATTTCTTCTTTGTGACTTATTTAAGGTTAAATAGAGAAAAGCCAATGCGATAATAAAGCATGCAGTTAGATTTTCTGCCTTTCTTCTTCTCTAATCATGGATCGAAATTATGAAGTAAGCCACTCAGGGGCTCTCAAGAGACTGTTGATGCTAAGATGTCAATACATAAAGCACTGTATATGGGAAATCCAAATACAGGACACCATGTTCAAATGCACAGTGCCTTGCAGCATACCAAAAAGGAAAGTTCAGCACTAGTGGATGAGAAAATATAATGCCAGGTATGGGTCTTGTCTTTATCAACTCAAATTATGGACCAACATTGAAGTTCACTTTTTCCTTTGATGCTTTAAAAATGGCTAAGGATTTTTAACTTGTCAGGAGCCACTGCACAGAAAAAATCATAGGAGACTGGGTTCTGTTTACCCAAGCATGTGAAAGACTATTCATTCTTTCATTCAAAAAAATCTTTAGAGGCATGCACACTATATGTCTAGGCACAGACTGCATGATGGCCATACCTGGGTGAATAAAAGCATTATTGTATTAATAAGAAAACAAAACAAAGAAATGTAAAGTGTGGTGTGTGCTATAAAGAAAAGAACAGAGTTTGGATATAGAATAAAGATGACATATTTAGATGGAGTGACCAGGGTCTAAAGCTATATCCAAGTATGTGATTTTAGTAAATTCATTTAGCTTCATTTTACATCTGTTAAATAAGGCAGGTATGGAGATAAAACTAATATTTATTGCTTGCTGTGACAGATTGAATTGTGGCCCCCAAAGGTGACTTAATTCCTGGAACATGTGAATATGTTACCTTACGCAGCAAAAGGGACTTTGTAGATATGATTAAGTCAAGATCTTAAAATGGGAAGATTATCCAGGATTCCATAGGTAGGCAATGTAATTACAAGGGAAGCAAGAGGGTCAGAATCAGAGAGAGGTGGGAACATGCTAATGGTTCACTTTGACAAAAGAAGATAGGGCCACAGGTGAAGGAATGCAGGCGGCCTCTAGAAGACAAGACAAGAAAGTAGATTCTCCCCAGAACCTCCGGGAGGAACACAGTCTTGCTAACACCTTGATGACTTCTGACCTCCAGAACTGTGAGATAATAAATTTGTGTTGCGTTAAGTTACTAAATTTGTGGTGATTTGTTATAGCAGAAAAAAAAACCAATATATTTATTACAGATTTTTAGACTCCGAAGCTACAGAAAAAGCACTCCATCATGGTTTTTCATACAACCAAGGTTTAGGAGCACCTGCTCTGTACCAGGTACTCAAGGACAGGTACTGACATTTTTTGAGGAAGTGCTGTACAGTGTTGTGGGAAGTGCAGAGATCAAAGATAACTTCCTGGATGACCCTATGTAAGGAAGTTCCCCCTTCACCCAATTATCTCCTTTCACTGCTCATTTTCTTCATAGCACTTATCACAATCTGTAAGTACGTTCTTTATATTTCTGTTTACTTGTGTATTGGATAGTTACTCTACTAGAATATAAGTTCTATACAGGCAGGAACCTTGTCTGTCTTGACTGATGTACAGAGGTCCTGGCATGAAATAAGCCCTCAACACATATTTGCTGGATGACAGAATGATGATCGCAAAGTGGTCACTGTGTAATGACATCTGAGAACCTCCTTTCTTCCAACATCTATGGCTCTAGGACCTTGCATACACATTTCTCTAACATGATTCTCGTTCTGTGGAGTCAGGAGCTCTACAGAGTCAAGCAGATACTGATTAAATTTTCAACTAGATAGTGATTCTATTTCAAGTAGATATTGGTGAGATTTGAACAATATGATACAATACTTTGTTAACAAAGTCAGAAGACCCACTGACTATTCCAAACTCTATCACTTGCGTGAATTTCTGCATCCATTTCCTCGCTGGTGAGAACAGTTACAGAAAACTCTCTTGGGGTGGGTGAGGGGATTGCATGAGATAATGTACATATCAGCAGGGTGGCTAACTCATAGCAGATGCACAAGAATACTAGTTTGTCAATTTTAGAATCTGGGAGCAAAGTTAGCATTTTAGCCTTAACGATACAAGACGACAGAGGAGGCATTTATGAGTTGGAATGGTTGTTATGAGGGATGGATTGGGATAAGATGTGGGATAAAGGGGGAAGCTAAAGAAGACGCTGAGATTCATGTCCAGGTGCCTGGCCCATGAAACTCTTGAATACCCAGCCATCCGTCTATGAGAACTGTCCCTATGCTTTTGCCACAATTATCAGGTCATCTTCTGCCAGTATCACCTTCTGGTGTTAGCACAATCAGTTCAATAAAGCCCTCTGTATCTGTGGCTTTCAATGTCACCCTGGAGACATCTGGCATTGCCTGGAGACATTTTTTGGTTATTGGGGGCAGTGCTAGTGTTATCTAGTGGGTAGAGGCCAGGGATGCTGCTAAACATCCTACAATGCACGAAACAGTCTTACAACAAAAAGTTCTCCAGCCCAGATGTCAACAGTACTAAAACTGAGAAATTCTACTCTACTCTATTTGATTCTAGAGGGACCAGATAAATTCTACTCTACTCTATTTGATTCTAGAGGGACCAGATAACTTGGGAAAAGGGAGAGAAGCCCTTTGCTCTCCTTACTTTCGCCATCAGAATAACTGTCTGGGCTTCCTGGGTGCTCAAGAGAAATCAGTGTGTTATGGTGATCCAATTTGTAGAGAATAAGTGATGTTAAGGCATCGTAATCACTTGCCGGCCTCTCAAGAGCTTCAGCAGAGATTCAAAATGCTGTAATGTCAGAAAATGCTCAGCTGAACACATGCTCAGAAAGACTGTAGACTATAGAAATATTCCACAGACAAAAGAAATGTGTCCTTCATCAATATTTCACCTTTGTTACTGGTCTATCAGCTTTAACTACAAGGTAAGTTTTAGAAACAAAGCACAATATCCTTTGATGCAAACTTACATCATTTTCTTTAAAGAGAAAACAACCCCTAATTTCTGCAGTTAACCAATTTGTAAGAAGCTATTGATTCAACATGTATTTATCATGTGCCTACCATGGCCAGACACTGAACTGGGCTAGGCACTGGGGCTCAAATACTGGACGCAACAGTCATGGCCCCTGTCTTCACAGAGCTCACTGTCCAGCAAGATGGGGATGGGGCCTTTCTTCCTGTGGGCATGAATGTCACAAACATACTCTACGTCCAAATAAGGTCACTTATTAATGGATCCCATCACCTCCCTTATACTTTTTTATCAAATAAAAATGTCTGATAAGTATCTGCTGGAACAATTCTGCTGTTTGCTTCATTAAATAAGAAAGGGAACCTATTGTTCTGAGGAGTCTATTAAAAAAGACTAGATGGAGAGAGAATGCAAAAATTTCAGTGCTACCCAAATAATGAAACTGTACTGCATTCAGATTCAGGAAAAGCTGTGTGAACAGAACTGGGCAGCTGAGACGAGTAAGGGCAGGTGGAGACCATGCATTTGGGAAAGCAAGGGAGACAACCACATGATTTTCTTTTGCAAAAGCAGGCACTCAGCCTAAAAAGACCTAAGGGCAAAAAAAACCAGCCAGAACTCACATATAACAACTGAACGAGGGTCAAGAAACTAAAACTGCCTGGGAAGACTAAAAATCAGCTGTAGCGTCTGAGTAAATCATCAAATGTAGCATAGCAGAGATTTCTGAGGGTTGGCTCACTATATTGTCCCAGAGAAGTCCGAGGGCCAGGAAGCAGGCAGAGCGGACCTTCTTTATGGGATGGGAAGGCAAATTTACTGTGGCAGTACTGAATCTACTCATCAGATATTTGCCATTATTTTTTCAGTAAAAATCATTGGAGATATTAGCTATTATTCATTCTATATGGAAATAAAGACCAGAAATATACTTTGAGGGCTCAGATAAACAAACTGATTATCTTCTGCCATCTGTTCACTGAATCAACATTTAGTTTAGGTGCTAGAGATATAAACATGACCAAGACCCAAGTGGGAAGTCTCATACTTCCAAATAAGAAAATAAAATTGAGAAATCGATGCTATAAAGGCAATGAAAAAAAAAACAGTAAATATTTTTTAGAAATAGTCTAAGATAGAAATAAATATCAAAAAAATCAAATAGTTTGACTCACTACTCTTTTAATTCTCTATTTTCCAAATGTAGCAGAATAACCCTACCTTGGTATTACAGGAAAGAAGTACTTTAATTTCAGTATTTTCTGATGCAAGAAATTATAGGTCACTGAAGACATGAGAGGGTTGAGCAGCATAATCTAAGTATCTATATTTGTTCTGCAGAGTGCCAGTTCATTATACTATTTTTGTCCCGAGTTCTACATTATTACATCTGATACTCAGAATTCTGAAGGTATTGCATATTGACCTCAAAGCCTCATTAGAAAATGGAAAAAAAAAGAAAAAGGACACCTTCAAGAATAATTAAATATACAAAAAAAAGTGTTTATATCTCAATCTGAACACTTACTTGGCTGTTTTATAACAGATTCACCTCTACTTCTTGGATCCCTTTCAGGCGAAGGCTCAAAGCAGCTCCAAGACTGACATAAGAGCTAGCAAATAGGTGCTCAGTGTCCGTTTAAAAATAAACGAAAGCTATTTTATTATAAATAAAAGCTAATTGTTATCGTTTCTTATTCTCATTATCTTAATGAGATTATTTAAAAGAATCTGTTTCTCTCCTAGGCTTGGGCATTAATTTAGAAGGAAGTGAGGACAGATTATAATTTATTGAGAGCCAACTGTGCTTTAAGAATTGTCAGGCCTGTTTTCTTTCATCCTCAGAACACCTTATGAGGCAGGTATTATGAGAAAGAAGCCAGGTCCAGGGATGCTAAGTATGGCTACACGGTTACAAAGATGAATTTTAACCCAGTTCTTATTCTCAAATCCATGCTATTTCTAGCTGGGCTTTTTCTTTTATTGTTGGAAATCATTCTCATATCATTTTAGGCTTTCAAGAAAAGGAAGTCATTTAACCACCAAACAATTATCTTGCCACAGTTCTAACATTTATCTGAATAAAACGAGACTTTACATCTGTAGTCCGACAGGTCTGACATTTTTTAAAATTTAACAAATAGATCAAATGTTTTAAAAATTCGGGAAACATAGACTCAGCACAGCTTTGAGCACCTTAGGCTTAGGCTGGAATTTATATGACACTAGCAAGCCTAGGACTCTACAGATGTTCATTATTCTTCAAATGAATCTGATAATAGCCCTAAGGCAGAGAATGCCTAGTTTACCGATAAGAAAAAAATAATAATAATAAAGTACTTGGAAAGGACATAAATCTTTACTTAGCTGATTTTATTCCTTTCCAATAGATCAGTAGTTTTCAAAGTGTGTTCCCTGGAACCCCAGAATCCTTTGAGCTCTTTGGGAGCCGTGGAAGGGGCAAAGATGAAACTGAGTGGGCAAAGCCCACTTCAATCCCACCTACTCCAAACAGCTGCTATCTGCTTTAAATATTTAGATTGTATATAAAAATATATTTGGGGGAAAAACAGTTTGGAAACCTCTTTTAGTATGTTATGACAATTATAATGTTTATGTTAACATATACCCAGAGAAAATCTGGGGTAAGAAAGTTGCAGTCTTCACTGATATAAACATGAGAGTAGGCATTTTTTTCCTGCCATGGGAAGTTTACTTGAAATATTTTGAGATTGAAAATATGTCTTTAAAAAAAAAGGCATGAGATTTTAAAAAATTATATGTGGTCATTAAAAAAATAATTTCATTGACATTTCCTGGCTTAGTAATGCTGTTTGTAAAACAGAGAATCATAGATGGCATGGGGTGCCCACAGAGCAATGAGGCCAAGGTCATTAACTTGTTCATTCCTGGGACAGCGTGTTTTTTATGAAGACCTTCTCTGGCTACTACACTTCATTCTAAAGACAAGACAGACACCTTCATTACCTCTATAACAAGGCAGATAAAGATGGCACCTTTCACAGCCCTGGGAATGATATCTAGAAACCGTGTACCTAACTCAAGCTTTGCTCAGTAACCTTGATTACCTCTTTCACAGCCCGAAATGAGGTCTATGGTGTTTTGCGGTGAACATCCTCAGTGTCTACTGACCATGATTCTCCCTTCTCAGGAAGAAGCATGAGCTATGTGGGTTATTTAACTTATTTAAGCTTCAATTTAATTTCTATTAGATTGGGTTATTTAACTTATTTAAACTTTAATTTCTTTAAGTGGAGATAATACAATCTACCATGCAGAACTGTTAAGAGGAATGCAGACAAGGCGGTAGCCAACACTTAACACTGACCGTGCGCCGGGCACTACACCAAGCTTTACACAGATTGACTATGACTAGCTCCCCCTTACAAACGTGGAAATTGAGGCAAAGAGAATTTAACACTAAATAACATAGGTAAAAAGGTCAATCGCAGAGTTGCCAGACAAGATTACCAGTTCAATGTATGTCAGCCCCTCCCTCTCCCCCATCTTCCTCTTTAAACGGCATGACTACAGGATTAAAAATAAAATTGGAAATCAGGGCTCAAGAAATCAGATTCTAAATGACTCACTGGATGGAAGAGAGAAATGACTCAGGCTCCTCAGCCACAGAAGCACAGAGCACCACCGATGGAGGGACCGCTGTATGATTATACAGACACACGTGCAAGCACAGAGGTCGGACAATAGGATATCAACCACCCAATCATCCTCCCAACCTCTGCGTTCTAATTTTGAACACTCTGCTCTGTGCTCTCTTTCCTTCATTTGAACCTAATGGATTATAATATAACAACGTCTGCGGGGTATGAATGCCACTCAAGAGTCCCCATGGTCTATATCTGCATATGCTGGGAATCAAGAGTAAGACTTTCACCCATTATCATTACATCGAGCTAAGTCATTCCCCAGGCCCCATCCCACTGGCTTGATGCACAGTTTAATTTTGGTCATCGATGATATTCCCACCCCTCTCCCTCACATATCCAGGACAGTACAAAGGTTCCAGAGGTTTTATAAACAGCAGACTGTCAGGTCTCCGAGCCACACTGGCTACTGCTGAGCTGCCCGCTTTGCAGGTCTACAATGGAATTCATTCATTCACTCACTCATTAATACAATTTATCGAGTAGCTACTATATTCCACACTCTGGCTCAAGATACTAAAGATACAACAAAGAAATAGGAAGATGATACTGCTGCCATCCCAGAGTCTCTAAAGTTCCCTGAATGCTATAGGATCTGTTCCTTCCTCAGGCTGGGGAAAGTCAGTTGTGGCTGGCAGTTAAGGTGGCTCACGAGTAGCTCCGCAAGCACACAACACAGCCATTCTCCATTCCCTCCCTTTTCACTCACCCACGAGAAGCCATGCTACCACTGCAGGACACTCTGAGGGGGTTGTCTTAGGAAATTTCTCTCCCTCTCCCTCTTTCTTCTTCTCCTATCCAAGCATCAGATCAGCCACTCAGAAGCTCAGGCTTTCAGAAAACAAAGGCCAGGAACTTTAGGCAACACAAAACTCTACTGAAACATAGGAGTTCAAGGGATTTGCTGCCATCACGGAATGAGGAGTGAAGGATGAGAATAGAGAAGAGAAAATAACATCAACAAACGAACACACACACACACACACACACACACACACACACACACAGTTACATTATACGGCCACACATAAACACTCTTCTCCTAGAAAGCAGTTGTTTTCATTGTGAACAACAAAACATGATCTGTGAACATTTTCATTTTTCCTGAATTGAACTACACACCGAAACATTCAACACTGCTTTAAAATATTATGCCTAGCACGGTGCCTGCCACATAACAGGTGAGATGGATAGATGGAAAGATGGATGAATGGATAAAGTAACTCTTTTCTTCCTTATAAGCTATAGATCTGATATGGGGGAAGTTGAGTAACAACTTATGGATAGATAGCCGCTCTGAGACATCTTCTTTTGAATAGAGAAAGCTATTCTTAGCACATAAGCACTATAGGAAAAAAAAAATGTAAATGTATTTTACAATGTAGAAGCATGGGGAGGAATTCTTACATTAAGATATAACAACACAGAAATAAAATTTTTTTAAATCCAAAGTAGTTAGCTTTTCCTTATCATTTTTATTTAACCTTTCATTTAGCAGAACGAGGGCTGACAAATGATTAAATCGTGACTCTAATCACATATTAATCATATAGCTTTGGGGAGGAAGAACCAATTTTTTTCACCTTAAAAATGATTAAATTACTATCGGCTGTTACTTAGGGTTGTTTTAACAATGAAAAGAGATAGAATGGAAAAGCACTTACCATAATGCTAGCCTATCTCAGACTCTAGAAATGTGTGAAATACATACCTGCATACGTCCTCCCCTCCCTCCCCTCCTCCTTCCCTCCCTGTCACTTTTCTCTCTCTCTCTTCCCCATGGCTTGATCTTGAAGATCATACATATATGTTCACAAAATTCTAAAAAAACACAATGAAATCTTTCCATCATCCTGCTAATCTCAACAAAAATGTTTTGAAGAGAAGAGCAGTTTTAATGATGTTTAAATTATACACATTTTTTACATTTTTATATGTTGGTCTCTCAAAGTTTCCTATAAACAACAATCTAAAGTACAGTCCCTTGAAAAACCAGACTATGCATTTTTATGTTTAGAAAGATCGGCGAACTGGTTAAACATCTGAATCACATTTGAAATCTAGACAAAGATTGAAGGTGGATGAATGGCCCAAATCTTTCCTACCAGAAAGGACCCAGGCTATGTGGGGAGTTTCCCAAACCTACTTAGCATAAAATTTATTTTTTAACAAGAAAATAAATAGGTTACTTCCAAAGTATGAGAAAAATTTTAAACCTACGAAAAAGCTGAAGTGAAGTAATATTTCTTTTTCCTTATTTTTAAACTTAAATATTAAATACTCACACTTATACTCTTCTACCCGTTTAGAAAGAAGTTACTATGCTAAACTATAAAATAGTTAACATCATATACAAATGTGTCTTAACTAAGATATGCTAACAAAAATTACTATATAGTCTCATAAACATTTAGTTCGCTTTGCTATAAGTTCATTCAGCCTTAAAAATTTAAGTTCATCTCCTGTACTTGCATAGAAATCAACTTTCAACATTTATTAAAATTTTTTAAATCCTTTCAGCATTGTACAATCTATCATCTTTCAAATCAGATGAAGTAATTACATAATTTTATAACTTACTATGAAAAGTTATTTTCTTTCCAATGTCTATTAATTTGATTTTTATTCCGCTGGGGAAATTTTCTCTTTCCTATTCACTAATCTAATCTGAAGGGATTGCCCAACCAGAACAAGTAGCTGGTCCTCTTATATTCTTCATTAAAAATAGTTCCTTCAGAACTAGCCTCATCTTCAACATTAGGATCCTTCACCTCAATGAGTTTAAACCCTATACCGAATGCATTCACAAAAGAATTAAATGGAGGGTAGGAGATCTCCCCCGACCCGCCCCCACCACCATTCTAGTCTGGTCTCCATTATTTATCGTATTACCTTGGTACTGAACTTCTCTCACTCTAAGTTGTCCTACCTATGAAGTGAAGATGTATTAATGATCTCATAAGGTCAGGAGGGAAGTATAATGGCACTAGGGAGTTGGTCATTTTATGACCAACATAAAAATGCTTAGAATTGCTATTAAAAAATGCAATGTCACAAAAGTAAATGTAGCAAAAAAATTTGTAGTAGTTCTTTATGCAATGCTCTTCAGATCCAAACCCTTCAAATGCAACATCGGATAGATAATACTGTTTGATATTAAAGGAGGAGTATCACAATCTAGAATTAGAGCTCTGATAACAAGACACAAATGCTAATGACTTAGTATATGATATTGCATACCCATTCTCAATGCTTAATCTATAACTTGAGTAAATGTATTGATTATGATAACATTTGTAGTGAAATCTAGAAAACACATATAAAGTAGTATAAGAAGAGTACACCTTGATTAATCAAAATGCTTAGAAGAGAGGGGTTCACTTATGGGTCACAACCCATCATCAATGACCTCAGATACCCGTTTTGGAGAATAAATTCCTAATTTCAGTTTACTGCGTCAACACTTACTTCCTACTACTTATATTTCAACAAAGGAATAGTATTCTGCTTTCTTAAAGATTTTTCTTTCATTATAATTAATCAAGGAATCTAAAAAATTACAATACCTAGTGATTTAGTAAATATAATAGCATTTTCAATTTACAGAATTTATAATTCCACTACAGTTTTCCACATGCTTCTTCAAAGACCCCAATATTATGTGGTTCAGTTTCACAAACTAAACCCTCATTTCACTAACCATCTCTTCTGGTCTCACAATTATTTTACCTAGTATCTCTTATAAGACATCATTATATTTTTTTAAAGCTTGCTATCCAAGGTTTCTAGTTTTAATACCCCTCCCAAGGATTATAATAGTTTCTCCTTTCATGGTGAATTTAAAATTTGAGTGAACTTACTTTCTTGTATTGCATTAAGAATCTCTGAAAAGTCCACATCACTCTTTGGGCCGTCAGGTAGTATTTGCATATCCAACTGGTAGCCTTGCAAATCCACACCTCCTTCTAGAGAAATGAAAGATATTCATGGAGTTTGCACCGGTTATCAGAGAGCCCAGCATTAGGGTCCCAAGGAGAAATAATGTCAAAATCTAAAATGAATAGCAGCTGGTTTGCCAATGATCCTCCCTCTTGGACAAATGACTTTCAAAAAATTATCAGCTACTTGCTCCTTACAGGGCCAAAAAGGTTTAATTGCATTTTCAATGCAAAAACAAGGCAACTACTTTATTGCAATACCACATTCTTTATACTGCATTCTTTATCAGTATTTACTGATGATTTCCTAGGTGAAGAGTATAACATGGTAGCCTGTACCTAAGGATATTTAAAATTATTTTCAGCTTCTATGTGGCTATTAAGTAATATTCAACACAAACACTTTGATACATATTCTTTTAAAATTATAACAATTCATTTGTATAGAAGGATTTAATATTCTTGATATCAAAGAAAAAATGTATCACTTTTTCCTTTACAGTTGGACTTCTCCATATATCATGTATTTTTTCAATTATATCACAATACTTTTATTTATTCTATTCTAAAGTAATTAAGCTCTTGTACTAGTTTTATCTGATGTATTTTTGCTATATTCTAAAGATTTTTATGCTGTTCGACATACCTATGGAACATTTAAGGAAGTCAAAGAAACCAAGATCTCAAGAAGCAACTTTATCATAAACAATTATAAACCTCTGAATACTTCTTAAAGTACCAGTAAGAACATCTTCAATTGGAGGAGTCTGGAAGGACTAAAAGCCAGTGCTAAAATAAACACATAGTCTGATGAATACAATCAGGCACAGCCTAACTTCCAATATTTTGGTAAAATAATTATTTTATAAGCCCAGAAATTATTCTTAGCTTTGAATAAAATTTCAGTTATATCTCTAAAACTCGAGAGAAATAAGACACTCATTGTCTTATAGGCATGCTCCTTCTAGGAGGAAAATGAATACTAGTAACCCAAATATAATAGAAGGTAGGCTTTAAGAGGGCAGAGACTTTTGTCTGCTCTAACTCAGCACTTAGAACAGGCCAGCACAGAGTAGGAGCTCAACAAATGTAGAGTGAACAAATGAATGAGGCTATGCAATAATTACAAAACAAAGGCAGCAGAGATACAAGTAACGCTAAAGGCTCAGATTCTGGAGTCAGGCAGACCAGCATTCAAATTCTTATTAGATAACATTAAGTCTCAATAAATCTTAGTTTCCTCATCTATAAAATGGAGGTGATAAAAACAGTCTCACAGAGTAGCCCTGAGGACTGAATGAGAGAATGCGCAATAAGCTTTTAGCTGTCACACAGTCGGCACTCGGTAAATGGAAGCCATTACTATCACCATCCACAATCATTTATTAGAGCAAGACTGGTATTTATCTAGAAACTAGCTATTGAATAATGAGCAGGAAGGTGTAAGTCAGTTCTTTGGGAATGTCAAGCAATGCAGACACAGCAGGGAATTTTTTAAATGCCTGTATGCAGTTGCCTCATAGCGAAGTGTGAAGTTATCTTAAGACTTAGCTTCCCAATGGGACAGAAAGAACAAAGATGCTTTCTGCTGCCTAGAATTAAAATGGGTTATTTGCTTTTTCCCCCCATGGCCAGCTACTTTGAATGGGTAGAAAAAAGTTCTAATGCTTGTCGACCTCTACTAAGGCTAGTCACCTTTGTTCTGTTCAATAACCAAAGACCTCACAATGACAATGAAAACAAAACACAAGTACATTCAATACCACCTATTTGCCAGGTTCTGAGCTATGTACTTTATTATCTCATTTAGTCTCTAATCTTGAAAAGGAGATGCAGTGAGGAGAGATACTTTGCTCAAAGTCACACAGCTACTAAGTTGTAATGATATAATACCAATCCACGCTCTTAACTGGTACCCAAGCAGTCAAATATGAGGCTGTTCGAAATAAAATAATTGGATTTACCAAAATCCCATGTTCTAGTACTTCAGGCCAAAACAAAAGCTATTATATAATCTAAAAAGCAAGTGACTTCCTAAATAGACTAACAGAAGTCCACTATATTTGCTTATTGTTCGTGGTAGTCGGTAGTTCATAAATTTATGTAGTAGTTATGACTACAAAATAATTATAATTTTAATAACTAAAATTCCACAAATTTTTAATCAATATTTTTATTAGAGGACATTATAAGAGTATAAGAAGTTTCAAAAGAAGCAACATGAAGGAGGCATTTAGGTCATTAAATGCTTAAGATATAATGAAAAAGTGAGGAAAATGGATATAAGGAAACAGATTATGTCTCAAGTATATTAAAAACACACACCCTGTTTAAATGACTAGAAAAAAAGAAAAATACTTCAAATGGGTATAGAAGTTATCTCTCAGCTGTGAAATTATGGGTATATTTTGATTTATTCTTTATCTTTTCTATGTTTTTCACAATAAGAATAAAATATTTTTATAATTTTAAAGTGATTTAAAAATTCAGATTGTGGCAGTGGAGGTTATTAAGTATTTAAAGCTGAGGATTCAAGACAAAGACTACAGATGTTAAACCACTAAGGAACTAATTTAATATAAGATTTCCTACATTGAGATCACATTAGAATCCCTTAAGTTATTTTTCTTTCTCTGCTCTAGAAGAAACATAAAATATACTTTCAAAAAGTATAATATAATGGTCTGGAATTTCTGGCAGTAAAGTCATTCATTCAAATCGAACATGACAAAGCAGGGGCTCCTGTAAAACAACGACTTTTGTAAACTTCCTAAATGGAAAGTGATCGCTCTCAGATTGATCTTGCAAGGACACTCTCAAATTAATTCTTCAAGGTGACAATGTTCGCCTCTAGCACTTACTGCCCAAATGAAAGAGACAAACTAAATTCAATATACAAAAAGTTGTATGTTTATTTTGAACTTTTGATATTTAATTATTTCTTGTTAGTGCTATAGTTTTGATGTGATTTCTAAAATGCTGAAAATCAGAGTTCTTCTATAGTTACAAATATCTTGGAGTAAAAACTAGGCAAGACAGTAAAGAGGTCATGCTTTCAAACTGAAGAATCTTTAAAATTTAACCCCACTTGGCCTCAGTAATTGACATGCAACTAAGTACAGTCCCAAGGAAATGAAACAAATAAGTTACATTAAGAAATAAAGCTAAAAGTTCCTAAAGATGTGGACAATTTTTAAAAATCAAAAATAAATACAAAATTCATGTCATCTCCAAATTTGCCTTAGCTTTTCTCACACTTGATTGATAGGAGTGTTTGTACTTAAATCTTAATTGTGATTCTGTACTATCGGTGAAGTTGAAAGTAATTTCAAAAAAAAGTAACCCTGATACCAGCACTTACATTTAATAAAAGTTCTTCGGCTGAGCAAACAACATTTTAAAAATCCATTTTAGATCTGTATCTAGCTTACATGAATTTTAGCCAATGGCTTATATGTCCAAAAGGAACCAAGGAACAAGGTCCAAACAAAAGTTTCTTGAGTAGCAAACATGTCGATGCCTTTCCCATCTCATCTCTGTCTAAAGAAATTCCTTTCTACTTTGAAGGCCCATCCTAAATGCTCAGCTTGATTCTAGCAAGTTAACAGCACATATCGCCCACCAAACCCATACAGCTCTCCATATTTTATCTTTTCTATGATACATGTTTTCCATCAAAAGTAACATAGGTAAAGTATCTAGCATGATGTGGAACAGACACAAACAAAATGTGAGTTCCTGTTTGTTCCCACCTACATGTCCTCCTCGCCCAGAACCCTCAGCTAGACTAATGTGATGGAGGCCTGGGACCAAACCACATTCACCTTTTTATCTCCCACAGAGCCTAGAACAAGGCCTTGAAAAAAAATTAGTTGCTCGGTTATTGCTTTTACTGCAATTTCACATTATTAGTCACAATAATGGATATGGACTAAGAAAATGTCCTCATTTTCCTCTAGTCCACAATTTTAAGGAATTCTTGAGAGGTTATTTATAGGAGATCGCAAAAGACACAATCTAGATTGTACATTTGCTTTTTTTGGTAAAATCTTTTTAAATTTTGTCAGATAATAAATTTTAAAAATCTTCAAGTACCAAAGGGCTTATAATGTAAATCAACAGTTGCCAACCCCATTCCTTTCTCAACCCCAGTACCAGTCCTTTTAGGAGTTTGTGTTTTTACTTCTTTTGGATATATCCATGAGTGTATTCCATTGTTTCTGGATCATCTTTACACATTACTTATTGTCTTCTGCTATGATACAAGACAATCTAACTTAAAAAATTTTTTAAAAAGACAATATAACATATTACTGCCACTCTCCCTTGCCCTCCACCCACCCGTCAATCACTATTCCTAGCTATTCCATTATATTGTTTCAGTTTAGAAACTTTAAATAAATTACTTAAAATTCAATTTCTTGTTCAATCAAATATAGACAGTTCTTGAATTTAAAAATTAACACAAAATAGCATAAAAAGCAGATTTTGACACTATACCGACCTGGATTTGAATCTCATGTGTATATGACTGTGAGCCATTAAATAATGAGCCTCATTTCAGTCATTTTTAAAATGAAAAAGATAAATTTTTGAGGCTCTATTAAAATCGATACACAATTATTTACATACATGTAAATAATTTAGCTCATAGTGTTAGATTATCATGATCCACTGAAAACTTTGTGACATATTCCTCTCTGCACAATGAAGTTCAATTCCAGGTTTAGGGCCTAGACTAAATTAAAAATGATTCTGTAAAAAAAAAAAAAAATCCTGTAATTGGACTTGGAATAGTATTACATATTGAAACAGAAATAAAGTGTGACAAATCAAATTTTACCTTCTCCATGAAACCATAAAAGATGGAGGACTCCGTAAAGTAGGCTTAAGGAGACAAATAGTATTTCCCATGATTTCCTCATAATAAATGATCCTAGATTTGAGCTGCTATCGATATTCTACTTATATTCCGCAAATAAAAATCAGTAGTGCCTGTCCTGAGAAGTGTATTTAATATCAATCCTCAAATGCAGAATTTTTCTTATAGAATAGGAAGCAGTGATATTTCAAAATTTGATATAAATATCTAAAATCCCCACATGTAATATTTTTGGACTTAATAGGCTGCAAAGACATCATTTTTGAAATTTAGGGTTTGTTTTCAGTTCCCCATAAGTGAATTCAGTGTTTCTATGACAGTATTAAGATGGAGAATAGTATTAAGAAGGGAGGGAAGTACATTCTATCTTCTTT
Organism: Pteropus medius; assembly: GCF_902729225.1. Lineage (NCBI taxonomy): Eukaryota > Metazoa > Chordata > Mammalia > Chiroptera > Pteropodidae > Pteropus > Pteropus medius. The sequence continues at coordinate 9,306,558 of NW_024347791.1, forward strand.
ATAGACCTTCCCTCTATCAGCCAGTGTCCACAATGAACTTTTAAGACGAAAAAAAAGAAAAGAAATTCAGTTCTTCTGGAGGATCTGAAATTGAAAACCATAGATTTACATGGGGATATTCCACTAGTTCTGGAAAAACTTCCCATCTCTGTTTCTTAACTTCGATTATAGTGCTTTTCAAAATCTACTTAGGGTGCCATAAGCTAAAAAGGCTTCACAATAGAGAATGCTTCCTAAGTGCTATTGTAAAAAAAAAAAAAAAAGACACACCAGTCACTCTCTTACATTAGTGTTGCGTAGCTATAAATCTAGTGATGTGGCATGACCATTCTATTACAGAAGAAAGCTCAGCTTTGAGAATAGGACTAAACAGATTGGTTCATCCACATGAGTCACTATGAAAGCTAAAGATATTCTTCAAATGATTAACACTGAATAGTTCTAAGGATCCAATTTTGGACTGGGTCCTGACAGGAGAACCACATTTGGCTAATAGCAGGCGGATGTTCCTCAGGCCTAAAATGGAAATAATAACCCCATTGCTTCAGCCAGTAATGGCTGACCTTCAACAAAATTGCTTCCATGTTTCCCAGGATCGACAAGATAGTTATCTCCTAAATTATAATGCGTCCCTGCGCAAAGGCTTCCAAAGAGAGCGCGGAAATCTGAGCTGCAAAGCTCCAAGTGGCAGGAAGGATTTGTGTGTCATATAGGAAGAGCTCTGTGGGGGTCTTCCCATCTCCTAGATGCTGAGGTCTGTTGCAATGATGACAGGGACGCTTGTGAAGGAAGGGAGGAAACTCAGGATTAGGAGGGGTTACAGAACAGAAACCATGAGACTTTCAGCAACACTAAAATGTTTACTCTCTTAATTTGCATGATCAATTTGAGTGTACAGAAAGGCTCAGGCTGTAGGTATGGAGTACATTCTTACAAGACAAAAGCCTCAGGGGAGCTCATACATCAGCCTCTAGCCTCTAACTCAGGGAATTAAGCAGAGCAGAAATTACCATTAACTGACTACCATGGTTAAGGGCTTAGGCTAGGCTTAGGGCTTTGGCCACTAGTTACAGTGATATGATCTTGAGTTAAATAGTTACTTAAATCTTTCCAAGCTTCTTAAATATAAAATTACTTGAAAAAGCCCCAGGCAGCAGATGAAGTTTTAAATTCCACAAAACACAATACACTTTCCAGAAATTAACCATTTGGTTTTCTTTGTGGCTGCCTTTCCTATAGCTTTTCTTCATTCACTTTGTGTGTTGAAATGGTTGTGAAAACGTTCTTTGGAAAACTGTCTCTAAATACATCGTATAGGTCAAAATATATGCGTATGCCCCTCAGCAAAGGGGGAAAATGAAAATTTCAAAGGGAAGAATCTGGCATGCATTTTTAGACAACACAATTTTGTTATTCAGCAAATGACAGCAAGGAGCACAGATACCAATGCCCACATTTGCTGAGGCCCAAAATAGCTTGTTTTCCTAAGCATCCCCCTATTTACTAAAATCTCATCACACATCTTAAGAAAAAAAAAAAAAACACTTAAAGAGGAAGCGATTCAAATGAAGGATGATTAGTGTTATTTCTAAACCATAGCACTAACAGTTCTGAAAGACCACACTGACCTTCAAACACAATGAGGAATAAAACAGAAGTCCTAAAGAGCTCTTACTGTTTTGTTTTCCATATAATTTCAAAGCGATGTCAAAGATCTTACCTTCCAGCCATACCAAAAATCCATTCCAAATACAGGAAAACAAATATGTAATTTCAACCATGCTTCATATCTAGTCAAGAAAGGCAGTCAGATTCCTTAGCTCAGTGAAGAAGCTTTAGCATAATTCTCAAAAAAAAAAAAAGTCTGTTTCCAGATAAGGTGATGAGAAAATACCAAAATTTCACATTCAACTAATTTTCATTTTCAAGAAGAAGAAAACTGGCACAGTGGGAGGATCTTTGAAACTCAGAGAAACAGGAATGAGTTTCACAATATTGGAACCAGAAAAAAGGGAGGATGAAAAAACAAAGGTCTAATGCAGAGTAGAACAAAAAAGACGCTTTAAAAGAGAACATCACTTACATGGAAAGAAATAATAGCCCGTTAAAGTGACTATGTATGTTTTCAACAGAACCCTAATGGTCCCTTCATCAGTATGATCTTTTTATGCTATGGTTTCAACTATTACAGAGCTTTTAATATAAATTTTCCAAGGCTTTGTTTACTAACTTGCCAAAAATATTGCTATCAAGTTGCTTGAAGAAGGTAACATAGCACATTGAATGAGAGAATCAAACTACCCGAGTTGGAATCTCGCCTCTGCCACTTACTGACTTGTCTTTGGGCAATTTACTTAATCTTCGCTGTGCCTTAGTTTCCCAGACATAAAATAAGGATAACAGCATGAGAATATTGTGAAAATTAAATGAGATAATGAACACAAATAGCTTAACAGTACTTGAAGTTGGAAATACGGTGGAGCGCTTAATAAATTGCAGCTGTACTTTTATTATTTTCAAACATTCAATTCCTCTGTATACAGACAATACAGTCTATAGTCATTCTAGTTCACTGGTTTTGCTGAATTGTCTCTTAACATTTTAAAATTATATGTCCATCTCTCCACCGTATCAACGTGTCCCAGAATTTAAATGCTACATCTATATAAGCAAAAAATAATCATGCATAAAGGGGGAAAGGACTGCTTAGGGTTTAAGAGAGAGATAAAAGGTTAAGATTACTTGGGAAAATAATCAAACATATCAGCAAATCATTTTACAAACTATAAAAGAGAATAAAGGACATACTCTGTGACTAATGACATTTCTCTAGGACTACAAGATGGACCTAACAGATTTTTTTTTTAAAAAAAAGGCAAGAGAAGAAATATTTTAGATTTCAGAAGGCTTCTAATTCTGAATATGGCTTAGTCATTAATGAGATCATTTGATCTATACCCCCTAAGCTTTACAGTTTTAAATGCGAAAATTGCAATCGATATTTCTGTTTACTCTGCTCTTTACCCTTCAGTTATAGTCCCAAGCCTGGTGAGACTTAATATTTTTATTGTTAGCCTATAAAAGAGAATAGAAAATAATATTCATTAATTAGGAGTGGCTAAATCATAAAATCAAAGTGAAATTGATGTACAAGAGAAACATCTGAAACAATCAGAAGGAAAGAGAAACCATACAAACACAAGGCGAAGGTAAGTGGGTCCTGTATGAGTATAACAATGAGAAGCCGTCTAACTGGTATCTGGCACAAGTTAACTGCGAAACTGGTTTATGGTTCAGTGACTGAGCAAGAAATGATTCAGGAGAGATGTACTTGTCAGGCTTCTGGATTTTGTCTGTGATGATGGTGACAACAAAAATGATCACTACTATTCATAACTGAGCACCTACTGTGTGCTAAGGATCACACCGAGCATTTTACATGAATTTATTTAATTGTCATAACAATGCTGTATAGGGTTGCTAGATATACCACATAAGAACACAAGATGTCCAGTTAAATTTGAATTTCACATGAAAAACTAATTTTTTTTTATTATAAGTGTGTCTCATATAATATTTGGTACATATTTACACCAAAAAGTACTCACAGTTTATCTGAAATTTAACCGTGAATTTTGTATTTTATCTGGCAGCCCTAATAGTGTGAGACAGGTATTAATACCCTAAGTCTGTTGATGAGAAAACTAAGCTTCAGAGAAATTAGGTCGTTTGGCCAAGTCTGTATAGCTATCAGGCAACACATCTGGGTTTAAAATATCTAACAGCAAAGCTTGCATTCATAACCAGCATAATGTACTGTCTCTAGTATATATCTGGATGACCATCCCCTCATTCTCCTACTGATATCCTGGTTGACCTTCAAAGTCATATTTGTAAAGCACATGCCTTTTGAATCCTTCTTAAATCTTCCCCAGTAAGAACGTTTCCATAACTTTATTTATATCTCTGTTCCAGCCCTTAATACAGTCTGACTTCTATTATAGCAGGTTAAGTACGGATCCCTGCAGTGGACATTCTTCCATGTATATTTCCCTTTTCTAACATCACTTCTACTTCCTTTTGGGGAAGTGTCTTACTGTTGCAGCCTGGGTGAGAGGAGAAATCAAGGGCGTTTCACCTTCCTATTATAAAAGCCGAAGGAGAGATGTCCATCTGCTCCATCCTTTCTCTCATCACTCTCTATACAAGCAAGAGAAAGGTGCATGGCCAGTAGGACATCTCTCCCAGGTCTTTGAAACTTGAGCCAAATAATGTAAAATTTTTTTAAATGCTAAGGATTCAATTACTCCAGGTAGTTAAATAATTCTTTTCTTGGTTTCTATTCCTTTTCCAAGGCTGGTTCTCCAGTCTTTCCTTTCATGTCATCCAGATCTAAATTCCTTTTCTGCTTGGATTAAATAATTGGTTTCAGTTATTTATAACCAAAGAACACTGATGGATCATCTTTTTGGACATGACTGTGAGCTCCCTAAGGACCATGTATAATAGAGTTCTGTATCATTCCAGCCCCGAGGAAGTATCTTCCAAATAAATATTTGTTGGTATGCAGCAGGCACTCAGAGATGTTTGTAAACTCGAAGGAAAATACATGAACTAAAATTGTTCAGGGCTGATGGCATGAAAGGTCTTAAGACTCTCTTGCTCTTCCTTTGCATACTTAATAACCAGTGAGTGGGCTTTCAGAAAGCACTTTGAGAACTGGGATTATTAACTCTGTAAAAAGTAGATGGATGACTTAATAGGCCTTGATATGACTAAAATGTCCATGCTGTTTCTAAGATCTATGACTCACTATAAATAAGGAACTCAGTTTGAGAGCTCTTCTATAATCTCCCAACAGAGCTATGATGCATTAGTATAAGTATACTAAAAAGGATGAAGTTGAAGTTACATCTATCTTGCAGAACGAGTTTTAAATATCTATTTTGCTGTACAACTGAAATGCATATATTATTGGATGCCAACTATAACTGAAAAAAAAAATGGACTTGTACAGTGTAAATATGAGCAACTAATTGTCTATTATGCTTCAACAAAGCTGGGAAAAAAACAGGTTACTAATTGCAATTTTTAAATATAATTTTACATAATTATAATTCAGTGCTAAATAATTGGCTTCATATTTCCAACCAATAGCCAGTGCAAGTGGGGTTCAAGAATCTATGATAAAATTACAGATAAACCCAGGGACATATTTTTTAAGATGAGAGCAGTGACTAGAGATATGCTAAATTATCCCATGATGATGTTACACTATTAGGAAATATCTTAATAACACTTCTTTAAATTATATTATATTGTCAGGATAGGATTTCAACAAAAGGCTGACTCTACTCTGCTTGCGTCCTGCATGAACAGAATATTCTATGCAGTCTGGGTGCTGTATTTTTGAAGAGGCAGTCATGAAATAAGCCTGTGTCTAAAAGCCGAGTAAGTAGGGTGGTAAACAATCTGAAAACCACGTCACTGAGCATAGCATTAAAGAAACTAGAAAATGTTTCAGTTGAAAAATAGCTCAAGATGAGTTTTTGAACAACTAATGTCATCATTTGAAAGAATTTGTTTTACTCTGTATAACTTTAGGATGCAAACCTACATCCAAAGGGTGGAACAGGTTCGACAAACAGCAAATAATCATTTTTTGTAAGAACCAACTCTGAATAATGCATGGGGTCAGGGGAGATGAAGAATACAAAGATAAATTCAACACAGTTCCTGCCTGTGGAACTATTAGAAAGTGGAAGATCAATTCTAGTGGGATCTAGACAGTGGAACTTGGGTTACATTTTGAGAAATGAGATGGGCTAGAGATTTATTGGAGAGGGGCATTCCAAAGAGGGTGGGGTATTCCAAAAAGAAAGTTGAGCAACGAGAGAGAAACTGAAGAGCAAAAGCCTACTTGAGGAATAGTACAGAGCTGTGGATGGTTAAAGTAGAACAGGCTGGTTATGAAGTACAGAAGGAGATAAGCCAGGAAAAATCAGGAGAGGTTAAGTTGTACAGGGCTCGCAAGGTTGCACTTTCTTTTGGATAGTGAAAAAAGATTTTTAAGCAGAGGAGGGATAATATTAATCATCTTCTTTGAAGGAGAACTTTGGGGTGGTGTGGAAAAATAATTAAAGAGCCACTGAAGGCAATTCTCCAACATCCAAAACCCTTCCACTGGGCTCTCCAGAATCCTCTTCCCTTCATCAGTCTTTTCTCAGACTGTTCTCTTCATCGTCTTGCTCTAATAAAAGCCTGGTCCTTCCCATAGGTCACTGCCTCCTTGCGGCTCTTTCATATGGTACTGCTTTTCTCCTACAGCCCTAACACCAACGAGTTTGGAGGAGGAGAAGGTATCCTACCTGAGTCTTTTTTTTATTATTGAGGTATAAGTGACATATAAGTTTATTAGGTTTCAGGTGTACAACATAATGATTTGATATCTGTATATATTGAGAAATGATCACCACATAAATCTAGTTAACATCCATCATAATATATAGTTACAATTTTTCATGTGATGAGAACTTATAAGAAAGACTTCCTTGAGTTTTAATGCAACTTTAGATCATTGCTCTTCCTTCTTCCCTCAATACCTCCAGCTTTACATCTCAGTTTGTTATACTATATTACCATCTACCCTTTGTCACTGCATTCACCTGCTACCTCCCAGGTCATGCTCCCTCATTTCCTGATGAGGTTAACTCCTGGCTCATTATTGCTCACCCAAAAACTATTCAACTCTTGACAATACCTAAATAGATGATCCTTCCCAAACCCTGGCCTCTCAGTCCCTGAGAATTCTTTCCTCCAATGATCTTACAGTCACTCATCTCATACTCTAGTCTAGACTGCTTTATTACTAATAACAGCACCCCTCCCCTATGAGATCAGTGCCATACCTTCCACTCACAACTACCTCTTATCTTTCCAGCTCTTTCTCTCGTTACCCTCCTCCAACACTGTTTCAACCCTTCTGGGACCTCCAACCAATCAATCAACTTTCTACTGTTCCGCACCCCACATAATGGCTTCACTCCCTCCTTACCAAGCTTAAATCACATAATCAATCGTTATAATCATTCCCTCGCGTGCACCTTTGAGTCCCTCTCTCTTTTCCTAGTTCTTTGACAAGTTCACAGCCCTGACTAAATCTAACTTCCCATCTATTCTGTGCCTTCACTCATGTGGCTAAACAGGGTTAAAGAAAAACACACAGCCATGGTGACTAGTTCTACCTTAATTTCATGACCATAAATCTCAATGGCCCTTTAATGTGGCTGGCAATCAGATATCCCCTATCCATCATATCACGATTCCCATTCATTCTCATTCTCATTCTCTCTCCCTTCCTCCCTCCTTTCCTCCCTCCCTCCCTCACTTTGGCTCCATTCTGATTCTCACTGATGACCTGGCTTCTCACATTACAGATAAGACAGAGTGGGAAAGGAACTTCTTAGCTCCTCATCATACTGCCAACACCCACATATTCTCCCTCCCCACCTGTTTTCACAGATAAACTATTACCTGACACCCATATCACACGTTCTCCTGTCTCTCAACATCAGGAATGATCTGCTGGAGATCTGCTATTTTGAAAAGAAACTCTTTCTTGACCTTACCTCTCCTCCAGCTACTCCCCTATTTTTTCAGTCTCCTCCACAGCAAAACTGCTCAAAAAAAGTCATCTATATTGACAATATCCAATTGATATCCTTCCATTCTCTCTTAAATCAGGGTTTCATCCGGATTTAATCAGGGTTTCATCTTTATTCAGGGTTTCATCCCTACCACTTTACCAAAACAGCTCATCAAAATCACCACTGATCTTGACTTCACTAAAATCAATGGCTAATTCTTATCCTTTGGCTTACTTGACTTGCAGCGACATTGAACCTAGATAATCACTCCTCTCTTTTTGATAACCTTTCTTTACTTAATTTCCAAGACACATAATTTCTGGTGTCTTTCCATTCTTTCTTAGCCTTCTTGGCTGCTGGTTCATGTTCTCTCTCACCTTTACTATCAGAGCCCCCCAGATTTCAGCTCTTAATCTTCTCATCTCCATCTTTGCTTCTTTTTGCCATCTCCTTTAATCTCACTGCGTTAAAGACCGTTTATATGTGAATAACAGTCAATTTTATATCTTCTTCCCAGGCCAATCTCTCAAACTCCAGACATGTGTATCCCACCACCTACATGATCTTGCCAGTTCTCAATATTATTATGTGCACAATTAGACTTCTGATCTTGGCTCCATTTCTGCCCCAAATCCGTTTCCCCTGCAGCATTCTCCATATCAGCTGATACCAATTCAATTTACACAGACAAAAAAACCTTGGAACCATCCTTAGCTCTCTTTTCTCTTTTACCCCATATCTAATTCATTGGGAAATCCTGTTGGCCCAACTTTAAAATACTTCCAGAATCCAAATTATCACCATCACGTCTACACATACTCCTACCCCCTAGTCAGAGCTACTATCATCTTTCGACTGAATTGTTACGGTGGCCTCCCACCTGACTTCTCTCCTCTCACCCTATCTAGTCTATTCTCAAACAATAAATAGAATGATCCTGTTAAAATATAACTCAGATCATAAGATTCTTCTGCTCGAAACCCTGTAGTTACATGGGGTTCAAAGTCCTTACGATGGCCTACAAGGCCCTGTCCCATCTGATCCTTCTGACCTCTTTAGGCTGATGTTTCCCCCTCACTCCAGGCTCAGGGGCCTCTGTGCTGTTCCTCAAACTACCAGACTCATCCTATCCTAGGGCTTGTCCACCTGCTGGCTAGCCCTCCGCTGCAATTAACTTGCCATCTCACGGCTTTCTCAGCTCTTTTTGGTCTGTGATCACACATCTCCTCCACAATGCGGCCTACTCTGGCCACCTAATCTACAATTGCAACAGGCAATCCTACCACCTGATTCCCCTACTCCTTCTTTTATCCATAATATTTATCTTCTTCTTAGGCACTACATAATTTATCTATTTATTATGTTTATATATCGTCTGTCTCCCCAGCTAGTATGTAAACTCTCTGAGGGCAGGGACCTTTGTCTGTTTCACTCACTGATGTATCCCAAGTACTTGAAGAATGCCTGGTGATTTAATAGGCCTTTAATAAATCTATGTTGAAAGAAAGGTAGGTAGAGCAATTAGAAAACTATTATCATTTGTCAGTGATACCCCAATAGAGCTAGAAAAAAAATTGTTTAAGAAAGCTTTTGTAACAGTCTGAAAAATAATGAAAGTTCAGTTCAGTCATACCCTACAAATATTTATTAGAAAGACAAACATCGATAATCCAGAATTCCTGCCCTTGAAGACTTCATGATGGAGAGATGGACAGGTAATTTTAAAATGTTGAAAGATAATGGAACAAACCAGGGCATCCTAAAGAGAGCAGCATGAACAAAAGTTGGGAGACATGAAACAGTATCATGTGTTCGGAGAGCTGAAAGCAAGTCAGCCTGATTAGATGTCTGATTAGTCTGATTAATGGCCTAGTTGATGTGCCAATTAGGCTAGACTACAGTCCCCAGGTCTCGATGAACATTAATCTAGGTATTGCTACAAAGGGGACTTGTAGATGTGGTTAAAGTCCATAATCGGTCAAAATTAAGGAAGGAAGATTATCCTTAAAAGCAGAGCAGTGGCCTCCCTGAAGAAGAAATTCTGCCTACAGACGGCAGCTTCAGCTATGCCCAAGAGTTCTGGGCTGCCCTTCCTGATGGCCTGCTCTGTGGACTTCAGACTTGCCTAGACGAACCTCATAAACATGGAAGCCAAGTCCTTGTATATCTCCAGTACATATCTTCTACTGGTTCTGCTTTTCTGGTTGAACTCTGTGAAGAATGAGAAGCAACAGGGGCTAAATCATGAAGGACATTTGTTTTTGACAAGCTGAAGGGCTTGAACTTTGCCCTAGGTTAATGATATGATCAGGGTGGAGATGAACCATTCTGGATTTGGAGTAAAAGAAAGAGCCATACAGGAGGCAAGAAGAGAGAAATGCTGGAGACTGGGAAACCTGGAAAGTTTCATGTGAAAGAAGAGAAAGGAGAATTGAGAAAGGAGACTGCCATAGAAGCCAGGGAATGTTGCTTGGGAAGAAGTGGTGGTTCACCCTGGTGCATCAGAAGAGTCTGACACTCACCACATTGTGACAAAAGGAGCTCACAAAGGACCTCAAGAATAGCTGTAATGGAGTAGAGTAGCTAGAAACCAGGTTGTGTTAGGTTGAAGCAAGAAAGAAGAGGAAACAACAAGGGTAGATAATTCTTTGAGATGTTTGGCTTAGAAGAGAGGAGGGAGAAGTGGCAGAGGAGAGAAACAGATACAGTGTCAAATGAAGATAATGAGAATGGGAGAAGCTTAACCCGTTTTTGTAGACTGAGGAGAAAGAACCAACAGTCAGGAAGGGGAAAGAGATGAGAACGAGGGGACACATTCTCCCGAGCAAGGCTCAAGAGAGGGGTAGCCAAGGCCACAGGTGAAGGCTCGTTCAAGGAAACCAGGAGGACCATCATCATGTAAAAATTGAAAAAAATGAGAGAAGGACAAGAATACACAGAAATATATTTGGAGATGTAGAGTAAGGGATCTGTAGTAATTTATGCCCAATGGCCCTTGGGTTTCTCAGCAAAGTTAGGAAATAAGTTTATCAATTGAGAGTGAGGATGGGTGTGATATGGCTAGAGATGGAGGCTTGGCTTTATTTGGGGTTGGTTGGTCTTCTACCAGGACATTACACAGAGGAATCAGGATTGGGTGAGAGTTAGGCTAAATGACTTCTGAATTCCCTCACGAATCAATGTTTCTATGAGTGTGATGGATAGAAAAGTTATCTTCTCCACTGATGTTTCTTCAGCACCTCAAACAATGCCTGGCATACAGCAGGCACTCAATAAATTTGTTGAATGAATGTATATCTAAATAAGCTTCTCATCCAAACGAGCAAATAAAACCTTTTAGTTGGAATGACCTGCTGTGATATAGACTCATTTTGACATTTTTAGTATGTTAAAATGCTTCCCAAAGCCTTGAAACTTAACATGACTCCAATCTTCTCCCCTAATCTTAGAAGGCTGTAGACAAGTCAACCAGATTATTGTAGGCTTCAAAGTGGGCATTTTCAGCCTGATGTTTTTCCCTGGGTTATTCTAGAACAAATTATCAAGATAATGACCAAATCTCTCTTCTGTTTTGTTATACAATAAGCTTTTTTGAACTGAGCAAGTATATTCATTCAGATTCTACCACTGTAGGTAGAATGTAGCCTTAACCTTTTCTTATACATCAAGCTCTCGCTCCTCTTATTAGTCTTGGAGACACTTAACACTGAATGAAGTGAAGAGAGGGGTAAAAAAAACAAGACTCTTTTAAAAAGCAAGCTTAACTGGAAGTTATAGTACAGGTAGATAATAAAAATATAACACGGGCTGTCTTGGGTAATGGCTAACACAGGTCCCTGTTGAACTTTCCGCATGCATTACCTACCTGGGTGGAAGGTTTTGGTTTTCCCATTAGTGATTCCAGAAGAGGTTGCCTCCATTTTTATTGACCTTCTACCTGGTGGGAGTGAGGAATGCCTGACCACGGGCAGGCGACGTGACCCTGGGCGGCTTGCCACACTTCGCCGTTGATGGATTTGCAAATGCTTTTCAGCCCCATGAATAGATAAACTTAAACCTGGAATGAGAAATAGCACCATTATAATGAAGAAGTCAGTTCAGAATGGCTAAAATGCCAGATTATTTTCTGGCATGAAATCCAGAAAGCATAAGCAGCTATGTTTCAAATAATTAAAAGATGCCAGGGATGCTAGAATCGTGATTCCAATCGATATTCACATTATATTATTTTACTGAACACTGTTGCATTCAAAAGTGGACTTCTTCAGTTATCATAACAGGATCTTTACGAACATAAATCCAATGAAATCTGGTATTAAAATTCTTTCTAAAATCCTAGAAAACTATGCACATATTTGGCCTCCTATTTTAGGAGCTTTGAGGAATAAGATGTATTGCTGGGGTATCTGGAATTTCAATAAAACCAAGGAACTTTCTCCATGGGACACATGTAGGGGCCAGAGTTTGAAGACTGAACTCAGATTTACATCTCAAATAACCTTAGAATTATGTACCTTTTCAGAGCTATTTTCTGAAAAAATTTCAAATATATCAAAAGGAAAGAATAGTATAATGAATCCCATATACCCATATACTCAGCTTCAACAGCAATATTTTTCCATAAAGCTGAAAAATTTTTTTCCAATCTTGCTTCATCTATCTCACTCCCTTTGTTGTTGATTTGCTTTTTAGGTGCTGGAGTAGTTTAAACCCCAGCTATCAGGTCAATCTCATCAAAAACAATACTGATTGTACCAACTTATATCAATGAAATCAACATGGATCACACCTATTGATACATATGATATACATTAAATTCTGAGTTCAAAGGTATTTTTCACAAAAATACTCATTGATCAACATTGGAAGTTGCTAAAATACATTTCATTACTCAGAATATTGATAAAGGGGGAAAAAAGCAAGCATTTGTCTTGCCTTTCATTAATCATATTTCAAGTTAACCAAAGGGATAAAAATTTTTTTTTGCACAACAGAAGAGTCCCAGCTAATAAATTACTGATGAAAAAGAGAATTTCAGAAGCCTCAGTAAGATATGAAAGGTGATATGTTTTGTCCAAAGAAGCACTGTGAGGACAGAGCTAGAATTCAAACTCATGGATGACTGAATCGAGATCTATTCTTTTAAAAAAAAGCCAAGGAAAAATGTTGGCCTTATCAAATGCCAACCGGCCAGTGGGCCTTGGTCAAGAATCAGGCCATGTGACAGGGGAAAGCTAAACTTCACCAAATTACAGAATTTTTTTATTAAGAGGAGAATCTTTTGAATACAAGTTACTTTAGTGGTTAGCTAATTAATCTGGTGCCTTGTACAGATGAGGAAACTAAGCCTGGCAGGGTTTCCATATCTACGGCTGGATCACATATTACCAGTACTGAAAAATAACAGTGAGAAGTCTACTAAAAACCCAGATGTGAGGCGGGGGGTGGCGGGGGGATTGGAGGTGGGGAGTCTGCTCAGAGGTAAACTGTGAGTTAGCAATCACATGGGTCAGAAGTATAAAGAGTTAACTTAAATTTCCCCAAGGGGGGAAAATGAACATGACCTGGGCCAATTTGCAAATTCTAACAAATTTTAAGAAAAAATAAATCACAATGAGCTTTGGTCAGTCAAGGAAGCATAAAAACAAACAAAACCAGTGTAATAGAGACAAACATGGGTAATGCTCATCCAGACAACAGCCCCAGAGTTCAAGAGTTTCTAATGCACAGGCAGACAGTCCTGACACATAATTTTGCTCTCCTTTATCCACTTAACCACCCTCTCTGACAGTGCTCACCAGAACCTATGGATCAGGATTTGGCACCTAGCACAGGAGAGAGTAATCACACTAGTGGTTCTATCTACCTGGCAGGCTGGGTTTTCAGGGTGGGCTAAATGGGTTTCCACACATCTACTTTCTTGTGAATTGCTTACTATGAGTCTGCCTTCAGAATCTGTTTTCTAAGTCTATATATTATGAGCCTGAGCCTTGGTCGTGGGAATTTCACCCAGGTCAGATCTGCCATGCTGGGAGGTTGCCCCTTGGGAGATAAGCCTGGCAGCCTTCCCTGGGCAAGGCATGTCCTGCTCTGATGCTCAGGTACCTGGGAAAGTGTGTGCTTTCAACTCCCAGTGTCTCTCTCTATGGGCAGAGCCATCACCACAGCATCAGGCTGATATTCTTTCACCCCACATTTCTACAGAGGTGGAAAAGAAACATCTGCAGACCCATCAAGGTTCCAGAAGAAGGCAGACAAGGTTTTCGGATGACAGATGAAAGGGCTGGGAGAGATGTTTTAAGTCAACATCAGATACAGTACGTGCAGTCTTGGTCTGTGAAGACAAAACAGACCACCCTCCCCAAAACAATTCTTCTCGTCCCTTTTTGCAGAGGATGATTGGGCTGAAGGGACTAGAACTGTGAGTCAGTGTGGCACTTCTACCTCTTATATAACTCCTTTCAAAAAAAAAAAACACAAAATGACAGAAATGAGAATAAAAATTACACAGTGGGAATAAATGGCAGAGGTACTCAAAATTGTTGAATTTCATGTTTTGAAAAATACAATAATGGAGATCAAGGGGAAAATGTTAAAAGTAAAAAAGAATTCATGAGTACAGCCAGGCGAAGATGAATACGAGGAAGGTGGATATATTACAAGGGAATCTGAGATGAACTCCTAATACGTAAACAAAACCATCCAGGTACCCCAAGAATTAAGAGTTCTCAGAGGTACAGATAAAGGGCCTATCAGAGCTCTCCTCATACAAAGGCCAAGTCCATGGAGGAGAGAGGTATATACATGAATAGAACATAAGACAGAAAATATATTCCAGACATATGAAAACATTAACATTTATAGAAGATTTGTAAGTCACATCTTCAGAAATGAATTGACAGCCAATAAATTGCATCATCTTGTTTCTTCTTAATTACTTCAGAAAAAAAAAAATTGTTGACACTGATTATCTACTGAATGCCAGGCACCATGCTTCGGTATCGATAATCATCCCATCAATGCCTCACACAGCACTAAAAGACAGAGAACTGGTATCCATATTTTACGGATGAGAGACCTAATGCTCAAGAGGTGAAGTTACTGGTCCAAGGTCACACAACGACTGATTAACTACAATCAACCCCGCTCTCTTCCACTAGACCGTGCAGCCTAATGAATTAAAAAGCAGAACGTAGGCTCATTGTTTTAAGTCTATAGTGGTTCTGAATAATTCAAGAGTAGCGTTGGAAGGTATATACACTATCAAGGTGAGGGTGGGAGGCATAGTCTCCACAGTATGCAAGCACTCCTTTGACCCAAACACTGTCGTTCCCCCACCCCCACCTTTCCGTCCATGCTGAAATGTCCTCCAGGTTCCTGACCACTTGGCAAACTCTTGAGTCAGTAAGAACCAGGTGAAACTGCACCTTTGCCTTGAAGCCCTTCCAGTTCCTCCAGCCCACGTCAACACTGTAGGCTCAAAGCTCGCAGTTAACCTTTGTCACACAATGCCTTTGTACTGTCCTTCTCCTGCTAGCACATGGATGTCCCGTTTCTCCAACTAGCTCAAGAGTCTTTAAGGGCAAGGATCATATTGTGCACTGCTCTGATTCCTTCCTCGGCTCTGAACAAAGTACATTCCATACATAGATGTGGGATGACAGCTGACCTTCAGCCTCTTCTCTCCCTGCAAGTGTCATGCTATGTGGTGCAAAAACTCTTTGGGCATAGACAGAGCAGGGTCAAGAGCCAGTCAAGGAAATAACGCTGAGCATGTTTATCTGTGCAACGAAAATTTAATTCAGCGTCTCCTGTTTCATTATATACCATTGTCATCTTTCCTAGACTCCTTGAGGCCTGACTTGGCTGCCTGCCTCAGCTTCAGCAGGCAGCTTCCTCTACAACTCGTTCCCAAAGATGGGGGTATTCGTTTCCTAGGGCGTGACAAATCACCACATCTCTGGCGGCTTGCAACAACGGAAATTTATTATCTCACAGCTTGGGGGCTAGCAGTCTGAAATCAAGGTGTTGGGAGGGTTATGCTTCCTCCAGAAGCTCTAAGGCTGGATTCCGTCCCTTGCCTCTTTCAGCTTCTCATGGTGCCAGTATTCCTTGGTGGTCTTTGCCTTGTGACCATGTCACTCCGATCTGTCTCCATAGTTAGATCATCTCCTCCTCTGTGGTTGTGTCTAATCTCCCTCTGTCTGCCTCTTAAAAGGACACTTGCGGTGGCATTGAGGGCCCTCCTGGATAATACAGGATAATTTCTTCATCTCAAAATCCTTCACTTAATCCCACCTGCAAACTCTTTTCCCAAATAAGGTCACATTCACAGGTTCTGGGGATTAAGACATAGACATATATTTCAGACTCTCACAGTGGGTATTTCTCAAAGTCTTGACTGGGGCCTTCCCTCTCTCTGCATCCTCCCCCAAGTGACCTTACACACTCTGCGTCTCCAGCTGTCATCTTTGTGTGGTCATCTCCCCAAGTCACTTCTGCTTTTCTCCATCTCCTAAATTTCAAGCCCACCTTTCTTACTTAGTCTGCGTTTTCTCCTGAGAAATTCCATGTGTCCACAGAAATGCAATAAATGTTTAACATTCTGATAATAGAAAACGGAGTTACGATTTCCTTTAAGCTCCTCATATATTTTGTTTAGTTCTTAGAAATTCTGTCTAAAATGTAAGTATTTTTCTCGATAAAACGAAATGCTTTGGCCTTCTTTCTTTCTGGCTCATTTCCAAGGTGCACTAGCTCTGGCTGCATCGCGTGATAGAAGTTTGCCTGTGTAAAAGTGATTTGCTTTCATCTAAATGCCATTCCTGTGATTCAGAAGAGCTCAGTGCCATAGGAACATTTGTAGCTCTGTCAATGTTTTACAACTTGCAGCAATAACTTCTATGTGTGCATCACTCTCCTGTCATTTCTTAGATAAATTACTTTTCAGACCACTGGAAAACTATGTTTTGAATGTCACCACCATGAGCAACAAATAAGACTCACCTATTCCTACTTAAGAAACAAGCCGCCTGTGGAATGAGAAATTTATTTCTAGTTTTCTCTTTTCCTCAGCTTTAGCTTCAAAGTGGAGAACAAATCCAGCAGTTCTCCCCAGAATACGCAAGAGGATAGAGGTGAAAATTCTCCTGGCTACATTTAGGCCTGGATTTATTTTCTTAATCTTTCTGGAGCTTTTCTAACATCCTCTCTCATTTGGCTCAAAAAAACATTTTACAAAATGTTTACAAAATATACTGCTACCCTCCCAATATCCTAGGAAAAAAAAAAAGAACCAAACACACAGGAAGGCGCATACATACCAAAGGGTGCACCCCATTTGTCACTAGCTTAGGTAATGTCCCCATGAGAGGGGACAGAATTTGTACCACCTCAGTCAGGTGAGCTTGGCTGGCCCCAAAGCAAACATATCCCGAGGAGCTTTGAGTCTCAGAAATGGTGGGTAACTGAGCGTGGACGCACTGCAGTCACAGATGCCAAGATGAAATCCACACAGGACCCCTCTGGAGGCCTAACGCTAGAGCACTACTGTCTCAGCCGGCCTGATGAGAGGATGTGCTACAGTCCCACCTTCTTCCACCGCACCAGATCCTCGGGTGGGTCGTGACTCCTTCTGCTTGGTGCCCCCGCATTATGACAGGCTATTTGACAAACTGGCATCGGCGCATCGCACACATCTGACACCAACACCTCAAAACCGGGAAGAACTCCCTGCAAAGTCACTGTTATCAGTGATTTTGTGATAGCTGTCTGTCTAAAGCCACATTGATATTCAAGCACTTTAAAAAGAGACCAAAAATGCCAACGACTAGATGTAATATTACCCAGATTTAACTTCTGGCTCCAAGTCTATATGAAGAACTTACAGAATCAGAAAGGATAAGAACCTCTAAGAATGTTTAACCAGCATGACTTGAGCTCAAATAAAGTGCCGGAGATAAATTACCAGATTTTCTCTCCTTCAAATTCACCTCTAGATTCTTCATAGCCTTTTTTTTTTTTTTAATGTCTTTCTCTCTTGTGGCTGGAGCTGATTTCATTCCCTGTTGTCCCCTTGCTAGACTTATTAGAAGGGGACTTCATTTCAGGAAACCAGAATGGATTACTGTCTCTAGCTCTTCACACCTTCTCTCCACCATGTGACCCATCGCTACTTCTCAGTAAAGAGAAAAAATATATTCACTGCTCTACTGATTTTGGACATGGTCATCATGACTTGCTTTGGCCAAAGAAATGCTAGTGGACATGATGAAAGCAAAGATGTGAAATGTGCTTGCGTGCTTGGCTTGGTCTCTGGTGTTTCTGCCATCGCCATTAAAAGCACATGTCCCAAATAGCCATGGGCCCAAAATGAGACACAGGGAACAGATTCAAACCTAACCTGCAGCCCTGAGCCATGTCCCACTCACCTAGGTCAAGACTGGTCAAGTATCAGCTGCCCAAAGACCCCTGAATAAAAAAGGCAAATGTTTCAGACTGTGACCCACTGACATTTGAGACTGTTGGTACCCAGAAGAGAAATGACAAACGGCCCCAGTAATAGTCTTCATGAGGTGAAATGAAACAGTACTAGTGGTTACAGTTTGATCATAAGTGGTGAGTTCACAAATAAAACGCCCTTCTCCCTTTCCTGAAATGTCCTCCTTCAGAGCCCAAATTCAACACACCTTACTTGGGCATGAATCCGCTTATTTATTACCCTTTTGAAAAAATCCTATTACTCCCAACCTCCTACCCAGCCACGTACCCCCACTACCCTAAGCTGACATGTCCATTGCCTAAACCCAGTTAGCACCTGGTACATACCAATATCAAAGCTTATCCACCCGCATTGTAATCGTCTGCCTATCTGTCCCTCAAACTAAAGACTAAGACTGTGTTATCTCATGTCCTCCATCATGCATGTCTCATAGCTGGCACTAATATAAGTACTTCTAAAAAAGAACGGGTAGGGGTAAGTATGGAACACAGCAGGAGAATGGGTCATCGCGAATCCTCTCAAACACTACTCCTTTGTTACATGGATTTTGCTTGGAGAATATTTAGTGGCTGAGAAGAGAGCTGAGTCCTCTGAAGTAGGGAGACGTGGACGGAAGCAGGGAAACGAGAAACCTTGAACAGCTTAGCTATTTCCACTCTCCCTTCCCCACTCTCTCCATCCCATCAGTTAACGTCCTCTATGAAAAATTACCCACGTGAGGTTTTTTTTTTCCTCCTTCATGAAGTGTGATTTAAGACTCAGAAAATGATGCTATTCACTGTTGGTGAGGAGATGATGAGACAGGCTCTCAGAAGCTGCTACCTCACCATTTGCAATTAGGCAAAACTGTTAAAAGTTCATGCCCAAGTAAGAATGTTTCTCTCTACAGATATGTAATACATTTCGAATTGCAACTAAATGTTATTCCTTACTACTTTAAAATAGGATGATATCCTCAGACCCATAATTATAATCCTAGGAAGCTATCCCAAGGAAATTATGAGACATAATAAGACTTGTGTACAAAGATGTCCCACTCAGAATATTTTGTAACACAGGAAAGCAACAGAAAGATGGAATGGTTTAGAAGAATGACCAAAATAAGAACCTTATTCCTAAGATCTTTGGACTCGACTTCGCAACTTATCTTGACAGTCAACAACATGCTTCTAGAAATGTAACACAAAATGGTTGGCTACCAGTGACATCAAATGCTAAGCGCTAACCCCTAAAGGAAACAGTAATTTGAATTTAGGCAAATGAGTAAAATTTAGTTAAAAAGAATTTTTTTACAGACTAATTTATTTTCACTGACAACTCCTGAGCCCTACTCAAGGCCAATGACAGAAACAAGGATGACAAAGGCAGACAGTCTGCGTCTACGAGAGGAGTATATTGTCACGAGTGAAAAAGGTATGCAAAAGAAACTAACAGGTTGCAAGGTCCACAAGGCAGGTGCGGTACAGACTACGTGGCCCCAAGGAGAGAATGGGGTTTTTTTCCTATAAAGAGCAAGAGAGGGAATACTTTTTGGCTTTGTGCACCATATGATCTCCACTGCAATTACTCAGCTCCACCACAGTGGACCAAGAGCAGCCAAAGACAGGGCATAAATGAATGAGTGTGGCTGAGTTTCAATAAAATTTTGCTTATAAAACCAGATAGTGGGCCGGATTTGGCTCATGGGCTGCAGTTTGCTGACCCCTGACATAGAGACTCTGGGAAAAGGCTATCAGAAAAGGCTTCATGGACTGGCTGGACTGTCACTAAGCCTGGGCTGCTGAGTAAGTTTCTAACAGGCAGAGATGGAGGGAAAGAACATTCTCAGTAGCAGAGGCATAAGGTATGAAGGTATAAAAGAACAGAGCAAATTCAGGAAAGAAAGAGGCGTTCAGTTTCAAGCATGTTCAAGATGTCTGGAGCAGTAACTCTGGCTGTTTAGATGAAAAGTAGTGGTAATGACAACTCACTTTTATATGGAATTTAAAATTTGCAGAGAATTTTTGAAAAGGCTTGAATGCTGCACCAAAAGCAAAATCTTCATTTGAAGGCCACGAGGAATCACTGAAGTTAGGTGAACGAGGTGAGGGGAGGGCATCATCAGAGCAAAGATTTAACAAGACTGCTCTCCTTTAACTGGGGCAATAGATCAAGGTAAGATTAAAAGTAGATTCTGTAGGAGTTGATACCCTTTTTGATGTTTAGGGGTGAGAGGAAAGAATCCAAATTAGCTTTGATTCTAAAGATAGAAAAGAAATAAAAATATGAAGGGAATATTTTGTTAGGAAAGATGTTCGGTTCGACTTCGGATAGGCTGGTTCTCTGCCTTTCCCGAGACAGCCAAATAAAGTGTTCACCCAGCACTGTCAGCAGCAGAGATGTAGAATTCGGAAATGTTTGTGGCTAGAGTTCTTTGCCTAGAGATTAGTGCTGAAGCTCTGAGAGAGGCTGCGTTTCTGGAGAAGAGAAAAGAGCACAGATAAAATCTTGAGGGAATGGTTTAGAAGAATGACCAAAATAACAGCAACAACACAGTCAGCATTTGTTAAAGGTTTACACTGTTTTAAGAGTGTTAACTATATTAACTCATTTAATCATCACATCGATCATACGAGGAAGTACACATTCTTTTTTAAAAAACTCTTATTAGTAGTTTCAAGTATACAGTATATTGATTAGACATTTATATAGTTTATAAAGTGATCCCCCTAATTGCTCTTACTCTCCTCTGGCTCTCTGCCTTAGATACACATTCGTTATCCTCATTTTATAGATGAGAAAATTGAGGTACAGAAATAGTGAGTAACTTGGCCAAAGGTCACAGATAAGTGTCACAGTCAGTATTTGAACCTAGTCAGCCTGGCTAACCTACATAGCAATAGTGCTCTTGGCAGGAGAAGGGAGTTAAAAAGACGATATGCTAAGGAAGATTGAAAAAGTTAAGAAATGAGAAGAGCAAGGTTTAAAGTGAACTGAGACAGAAGTGGATGCCCAAACACAACAGGCTGATAAGTGAGAAGGTGGGGCAACGAGCACAGGAAGTGCAGACAGTGAATCCAATACACTGAATTCAGGTCCCACAACAGATAGAATGATGGCTTCCCAAAGATGTCCAAGTACTAATCTCTGGAACTTGTGAATATGTTACCCTCATGGCAAAAGGGACATTGCAGGTGTGAATAAGGACTTTGAGACGGGAGAGATTATCCTGGGTTACCCAGGGAGATCCAATCTAACCACATGTGTCTTGAAAAGCAGAGAACCTTTATGGCTGGGGCCATGAGAAAAGGAATACAGCGGCTCCAGAAGCTGGAAAAGGCAAGGAAACAGACTCCTCTCCTAGAACCTACAGAAGGAGAGCTAACAATTTGATTTTAGTCCATTGAGACCTGCGTTGGACTTCTAATTTGCAGAACTTTAAGATAATAAATTTGCGTCATCATAAGCCACTGAGAGTGTGGTCATTTGTTACCATAGCAATAGAACACTATTTCAGGTCCCTATTTCTCCTTACTCTGATCAATATTCTTAAGAATGATTCTAAATCCCTGGACCATCAGCCTGTTCCAGGCGAAGGCCACTGATGATGGGTCTTCCTCAGAGTCAGCACGACCTCCAGGATACCCAAAGCGACATACTAAGGGGCAAGCGAAGGAGAGAGATGAAGAAGCTGGCCCTGCATGAATTTCAATATTCGCCAATATTTATCTGACCGTAAAACAAATGTTAATTCAGAGAAGTCTAAAAATGTATCAAAACTAACTCCAGAATACAACCCACTGTTATTGGCTGATTACAGCTTTGTGATAATAATGGTGCAATTATATTTTTAGCCATACAAAATACTTCTATATACACTTGGTTTAACAAATGTTTGAAAAATAGGAACAAAATAAGATGAAATTACATAGAATTTGAAATGTCATTTTTAAATCAAATTTACAATGCTTATTTCTGAGGAATGATGAAGATTACTTATGTAATTTCAGTTATAAAATTGATCTTGACTAATTTCAGTGCTAAATGAATGATTTTTAGATACAGTTAATAATTAATGAAAATCCCTCTGGCACACAGCTGTTACATTTTAAAGTCCATTTGAAATGCCTTAAATTATAAATATATATGTGTATATATATATATATTTATATATGTGTGTGTGTGTGTGTATATATATATATATTCCATTTTCCCAACTAAACATTTGTTTAAAATACCTACTTTGCAAAAATATTTAGCAAAGAATTTGAGATGGGTCGAAGCAAGGCACGCATTCACATATTTTCATTCTATATGATCTTTTAAAACATGTTTGTCATCATTGTTACAGTTCTGAAAGCATGTCCCTAAAGTCATATTTCAATATGTTATCGATTCGAATGGCTGGAAGTGCGTACACACCACTTTCATGGCAATATACATATGTAAGCCTTAGCAAAACGCAGTTTCCACGTACCTTGTTTAGTAAACATGGGGTGATGGCAAGATCAGTTCCCATAGGAAATAAGAGGTGAGGTGAAAACAAACATGGCATTAATACTGTTTTGAAATACATGTCTCCGAGTGCCTCCTGATCCCAAAATTCACTGGCGTTAAATATCTGCTGCAGTTGGAAATCTTCCTCTTAGATTAGGAGTCAGAAAACTTATTACTGAGAATGAGATTAATCATTAAGAGCACAGGCTCTACGATCCATCTATCTAGGGTGACGTATATTGATTCTACCCCTTTCTAGCTGTGAAACTTTGGACAACTTGACTTAACTGTGTGAATAATAGTAGCATCTAACTTATACGGCTGTTTTAAAGATTATATAAGTTAATATATATAGCAGTGCCTGGAGTGGAATATACACTCAATAAATGTTAGCTATTTTTATGATTTTCAGTATTAGTATTATAACAATATTTTCATCATTGCACATCAGGAGATAAATGCTCTACACTATGAGGTAGATATTATTGATACCACTTTAGAATAAGGGAACTTAGGGATTAGGGAGGTTAAGTAACTGGTTTCATTCATTCATTGGTGGAAATGGAAACCACGCCTATCTAAAAGTAGCTTTAGGAGAGCTTTGAGACTATATCATAATATAGGCAAATGTGTGTAGGGAAAAACAGCCTGATTAAGAAACAGGGTTGG
This sequence comes from Pteropus medius, assembly GCF_902729225.1. Lineage (NCBI taxonomy): Eukaryota > Metazoa > Chordata > Mammalia > Chiroptera > Pteropodidae > Pteropus > Pteropus medius. The sequence goes on from NW_024347791.1 coordinate 9,329,850, forward strand.
AAAAGGAAAGACTAAAACAGTGACTTTGGAGGCTCTTGAAATTCCTTCCTTCCACAGATGCATCAGATGTGGAGCTACACAGGACGCGATTCCCCTCTGAGAATCCACAAACTAGCTGAATCCTATGAGTAGGAAAGGCTGAGACATACTGAAGCCGTAAACCCCATCCTTGGCACAGTGCCATGAAATCAGGCAGGAACTCCCAACTCCCAGAGTGAATAGTTTGTACCACACATCTATTGCCCCAATTTTTAAGGCTTCCACCCAAAGGAAAGGCCCCCCAAATACCTAACTCTGAAAGCCAATGTGGCTGCATCCATAAGACCTGCAGTACTATAGCAAACAAAGAAGTAGTTATTAGCTATCCCCAAGGGCTCTGCAGAGAGGGAGAGCAGTCAAAAACACCCATCCACCAGCCTTTTCCTGAAAGGAGATTGAGTGCACACTTTATAAATTGCTGCCTGAGGGTCTGACTTCTAACTAGCATGTATCTAGTACTGATTACTATCCTCTCTGGAGCCCAAAGAGTCTTTGGGCACTCCCCTGACCTTCTCCCTCTGGCTCACTCCAACAATAAAACCAAGTTACTAGTACCTCCCTAGAAGGAGCTTGTCCACATTTGGCACCCCCATTTTTATGGCTGCCATCTAAGGGATGGGTCCTGATAGGACCTAATTCTGATAGCAAACAAAAACAGTTTTTAAATGGCTACAGCACCATATGCTCGCGCGCGCTCGCTCTCTCTCTCTCATACACACACATACCCCAACCCCACACACACACACACGTGTACCCTGTGGCTATACATTCAGAATCAGTGCAAAAGGAACAGGCAAAAATGCTCATCTCCTAGATTCTATTTGTAAGGGACTTAACTACATACTTTCCCAGCTGCTCCCTAAGAGTCTGACTTCTTATCAGTCTTCACCTAGGTGCTGACTGCAATTCTCCCCCTTGAGGGAGTGACAAGTCTTGGCACACCCCAAAGGACTGGGAGCCACTAAGAACAAAGCCAGTAGCTTGAACAATCACAAAAATTTCAGAGACAATGAGGCACTTGGCCCCGATTCATCTCCTTGATTGACAAGGTTCATCTCCTACACAAGGTCAATCTGTCAAGACTGGGAAGAATGAAAGGACCAACACAGAGAGTGAAAGAAAATAAAGAAGAGAATATGTTCCAAACAAAAGAACAAGATAACTGATCTTAATGAAACAGAGATAAGACATTTATCTGATACAGAGTTAAAAATAACTGTCATAAAGATGTTCACTGAGGTCAAGACAGCAATGTACAAACAGATCATTTCAATGAAGATACAGAAAATATTTAAAAAGTATCAAACAGGATTCATAGAGGCGAAGAATACAATAACCAAAGTGAAAAATTCAGTAGAGTGGTTTCACAGCACATTAGATGAAGGGGAACAAGGATCAGTGAACTTGAAAACAAGGTAGTGGTAGAATTTTCCCAGTTCGAGGGGCAAGAAGAATAAAAGAAAAAGAACAAAGACAGCTTAAGGGACATATGAAACACCATCAACAGGACCAATACATACAATCTAGGAGTCTCAGAAGGAGATTAGAGAGAAAAGGACAGAAAGCTTATTCACAAGGAAATTTTTAAAAGCCTAAAGTTAGCAGGAAGGAAATAACAGATCAGAGTGAAAATAAATGAAACAAACTATAAAGACAATAAAAGTATCAATGAAACTAAGAGCTGCTTCTTGAAAAGATCAACAAAATTGAAATACCTTTACCTAGACTAAGAAAAAAGAGAGAACTAAATAAATAAAATCAGAAATGAAAAAGATATTACAGGAGATAACACAAAAATACTAAGAATCCTAAGAAACTACTATGAACAGTTATACATCGACAAATCAGATAATCTACAAGAAATAAATAAATTCTTAGAAATATACGACCTATCAGGACTAAATTATAAAGAAACAGAATATTTTAACAGACCAATTACTAGTAAGGAGATAAAATCAGTATTCAAAAACCTCCCAACGAACAAAAGTCCAGAACCAGATAGCTTCACTGGTGAATTCTCCTAACATTTAAAGAAGAATTAATATCATTCCTTCTCAAATTCTTCAAAAAAAATTTAAAAAGAAGGAACACTTCCAAGCTCATTTTTTAGGGCCAGCATTACCCTGATACCAAAGCCAGAGAAGGACACTATGGGAAAGGAAAATTACAGGGTAATATCTGTGATAAACATAGATGCAAAAATCCTCAACAAAATATTAGCAAATTGAATTCAACAGTACTTTAAAGTCAGTATACACCATGATCAAACGGGATTTTGTCCTACAATGCAAGGATGGTTTAACATATGCAAATAAATATGTATGATACACATTAACAAAATTAAGAATAAAAATTATATGATCATCTTAATAGATGCAGAAAAATCATTTGCCAAAATTTGACATCTTTTGTGATTAACAAACTGAAACGTACCTCACCATAATAAAGACCATATATGACAAGTCTTCAGCTAATATACTCAATGGTGAAAAGCTGAAAGCTTTTCCTCTAAGATCAGAAACAAGACACATTTATTCAACATTAATGCTAAAAGTCTTAGCCAGAACAATTAGGCAAGAAAAAAATCTATATCAGAAAGGAATAAGTAAAACTGTCTGTTTGCATGACATGATAATATATATAGTAAACCCTAAAGACTCCAGAAAAAGACTGTTAGAACTAAAGCAAATTCAGTAAAACTGTAGGATACAAAATGAATATGCAAAAATTAGTCACATTTCTATACACTAACAATGAACTATCAGTAAGAGAAATTAAGAAAACAATCTATTTTATAATAGTATTTAAAACAATATTTAAGAATAAATTTAACCAAGGAAGTAGAAAATCTGTACAATGGAAACCATAAAACACTGATGAAAGAAACTGAAGATACAAATAAATGAAAAGAAGATATTCTATGTTCATGGACTGGATGAATTAATACTGTTCAAATGTCCATACTACCCAAAGCCATGTCAATGCAATCTCTGTCAAAATCTCAATGTCATTTTTCAGATAGAAAAAAACAATCCTAAAATTCATATAGAATTTATACACCAAAAGAATCTTGAGAAAGGACAAGATTGAATTTATCAGCCAAAAGAATCTTGAGAAAGGACAGAGCTGGAGGCATCGCACTTCTTGGTTTCAAACTGTATTACAAAGCTATAGTATCTACAGTATGATATTGGCATAAAAACAGACATACAGATCAATAAAACAGAATCAAGAGCCCAGAAATAAACCAGTGCATATATGATCAATTAATTTTTGACAACGGAGCCAAGACTGTACAATGGGGAGAAGAGTCTCTTCAAAAAAATGGTGGTAGGAAAACCATATCCACACTCAAAAGAATAAAACTAAACCTCTAATACCACACATGAAAACCAACTCGAACTGGATTAAAGACTTGAATCTAAGACTCAAAACTCTAAAACTCCTAGAACAGGCGTCCCCAACCCCTTGGCCGTGTACTGGTACAGGTCAGTGGCCTGTTAGGGACCAGGCCACACAACAAGAGGTGAGCAGCGGGTGAGTGAGTGAAGCTTCACCTATATTTGCAACTGCTCCCTAGTGCTAGCATCACTGCCTCAGCTCCACCTCAGATCATCAGGCATTAGATTCTCATAGGAGCACCAGTCCCTGGAGCCAAAAAGGTTGGGGACCTCTGTCCTAGCAGAAAACATAGAGGGTAAGCTCCTTGACATTGGTCTTGGCAATAATTTGCTAGCTTTGATGCCAAAAGCAGAGGCGACAAAAGAAAAATAAACAAGTGTGACTACATCATACTAAAAAGCCACTGCAGAGCAAAGGAAACCATCAACAAAATGAAAAGGCAACCAAAGGAGCAGAAGAAAATGCTTGCAAACCACATATCTGCCAAGGGGTTAATATCCAGAATATACAAGGGATTCATACAATGCAACAACAAAACAACAACAACGCAAGTTAAAAATGGGAAAAGGAAATGAATAGACATATTTCTCAAAAAGGCATTCTAATGGCTGACAAGTAAATGAAAAGATGCTCAACATCACTAATCATCAGGGAAATGCAAATCAAACTACAGTGAAGTATCACATCTCATACCTTTCCTCCCTGTTATATCAAAAAAACAAGAGATAGCAAATGCTGGAGGGATACTATTTTGTAATTGTTTATACATTAACTCTGTCCTCTCTGGACTATATTTTCATTGATGTTTCCCATGTGTCTGGCACTTAGAAGGCATTCAATAAATTTCTGCCAAAGGATGAAAGAAAAAGAGGGAGGGAATGAGTCAATGAACAATTACTGAACACCTACTATGTCCCTATTTCTCCTGATGCTGAAAATACAAGATAAACGGGGAATGGTCTCTGCCTTCATTTTCTCCCTAACTTTATTGAGAAATAACAGACAAATATAATTGCATATATTTAAAATGTGCAATGTGATGATTTGATATATCTATACATTGAAGAATGATTACCAAGATCAACATAACTAACACATCCATCAATACACATATTTAACTTTTTTGTGTGGTGTGAATGCTTAAGATCCATTCTCAGCAGCTTTAAGAACATAAAAATGTCCCTATGTAGAATATTTAGCTTAGCTTTTAATTCATCAATTATTTATTACACATTTACAGTATGCCTAGTACTGTGCTCGTACAGAAACAGATGTAAAAGAAGATCTGCTCTTAGTCCCGAGGGACTCCCAATTTTACAAGTGGAGCACAATTAGATCCACAACCTCCAACCCAATCCCCAATCCGCAAATGAAGATGGGACCCACAGTTATCCAAAGCTCTCCGCTCTGTTAGTACAGGTTAAGACTAATTCACAGGTGTCCAAACTTCTTAATTTCCTGCTCATTTATCTACAACATGATTTCTACTTGGGGAGGAATTTTATAAAATAAAAGGCTAAATTGGGTGTATAATAGTACAGCTACAATAATGTGTTTCAATGGCTTGCTTCACTATCAGTAACTTTAATGGCACTAGAAATTTTAGAAAGTGAGATTTATGGTACTCAACTCAAATATACTGATATCACGCAAGCCCCTTTCCCCACTGTGGGTCCATTCTCTCACTCATTTAAGAAACTTTCCTGAAGTAGGCACTCTGATTTAGCAATGAAAGACAAAACACGTCCCTCTCCAAGAGTACAAAATCCAGCCTTATTTGTGTTATAAAACAAGCACCTTCCCAGAGACTGGTTCTTGAGACACAGTAATTTAAGTACTACAGAAAGAACTTTTCAAGGTCTGAGGCTCAGAAATAAATATTGACTGCTGAATCAGAGAATGCATTGTTGAGAAGGTAAAATTTAAGATCAACGGTTGATTCATTTCGTTTAAAAAATTCTTTTTGCTTTCTGATAGCAAATAACCCAAGAAAATCTGATGTTCTTTTCATTAAAAAATAAAATATATACAATAAAATAACTGCCGGCTAGAGAATAGCACTCTTCGAAAAACCATTCCAGCACTGCCAATAGATAATGTACTAATTTGTGTTTATCCTACTGCTTTAGGAAAAAGTGATTTCTCTTACAGGTAGAGGGAGAGTCAGCTCGGTCCTGCCTTGGTCCTAAGCTGTTGATTCTGATTTGGCAGGGGAGAAACCAATTTTTAAATGGTAACAAAGCTGGATATTTACACATAAGTGGACCCCCACTTAGTATCTGATCAAGAAATGGAACGGACTTCCTACTGGGTGTTGATGTTCTCACCAAGAAGTGTCATCAAGTACCTGAGGACAAACTGCATTGGGAAGGCAAAGAGAATTAACACTTATGTCAGATACAATAGTGTGTATATATCGTCTCATTGAGTTCACTGGCCTGTAATTCCTTGGTGACAAGACGAAGTCGGATTCACCACTCTCTCCCCAGCACCTTCCACACTGGTTGGTGCACTGTAGGTGCTCAGAAATACGGAATGGATTCCCACTCAGTTCTGCAGGTCCCATGGCCAGTAGACAAGAGAGGTAGTGTTCAAACTGCAATACTTTTTGCACCCCACCAGCGTATCTTTAATGGACTATATTGTGCTGTAATCCAGAAGGCCAGGATTCAGGGCCTGAATTTTCAAAAATTTTCAAAATTTCCAAAAAAATTTTGAGATATCACAGTATTACACTCGAAAACATTCTTGACCCACATCCCTTCCAGCGACCATCCCATTTCCTGCTCCCTGCCCATCACCATGCCGTGGACACAGTCAGCACCAGGGCTTTCTGTCCCCTCTACTCTCATCAGCAATTCCCATCTTGATAAATCCCATGGTTATTTGTCTTTATTTTTCTTGATCTCTCACAATCTTCCTACCTGAAAGCCTTCTTTTCTTTGCCTTCAGCATCCCACACTCTCATGAGTTCCTCTGCTTTACTAGGAATTCCTCCCAGAACTAGCTACCTAATTTGTGAGGCCCACTGAAGAATGGAAATGTGGGGCCCTTAAAAATTAAGGATTTCAAAACGACAATAGCAAGCCATTAAATCAAGTGCAGACTCTTCTAAGTGTGGGAGCCCCGTACGACATGCCCAATAAGTTGGCTCTCGCCTCTCTTTGGCTATATGTCGGTGGGCCCCAAGCATCATCTCAAACCCTTTTCTCCTTTCTGTCTATGCTTTCCCTCTAAGCACCTCATTTGCTCTAAGGCTTAATATCTATATCTATGCTGATGGCATCTAAACGAAATCTCTAGTCCTAAATTCCCCCAAGCCCCAGATTTCCTTATCTGACTGCCTCCTTGGCATCTCTACCAGCATGTCTAAGAGGTATCTCAAACCTGGTATGGCCAAAGAAAACTTCTGAGTTCCCCAGTTCACCTCAAATCTGGGTTCCTGGATGTAGGGCAGAGTTTTACTCCTCCCTGCAGGACAGCTGGACTTGGCCTGAGGGAGAAATGACTACTATGCTCAGCTGTGGAGATTTTGATATTCATCTGCCATAGCAATGAGAGTTACTTCAATACAAACTCATTACTTTTTTGGCAGCAGGTCCCTGGGGTGTGTGCAGTTTCAGAAGTAAAAAGGACTGGCTTAGGAATCGCGGCATGCAGGATGCTGGAAGGAGCCTCTAAGGATCTCCTTCCTAATAATAAGTTACCCTGTGTGACCTCACTTAGGAGTGGAGCCAGGAGTGAACTTGGATTTTTGTCTTTTTGTTCACTGGCACATAGTAGGTACTCAGTATGTGTTAAATAAATGATGGTGGGGAGGAAAGGCCCTAGGTTGCTTAGGACAGAATATTCTTTACCTTCTATGGGAACCGCTGGGAAGCATTTGGATTATGACAAATTACTTTCAATGACTTGTAGAAATTACATAACTATGTACTTTTTAGAGAGTCAATGTGTCCCATTTTTATAAAATTATAGCTGCTTGATGGTAAATTAAAGTGTAAATAGGTCATTTTTGTGGCTTTTTCCTAGCAAACGTACAAATTAACAAGACTTTTACGGTAACGTGTTAGTTTCTTAAAGCTAAAAGAGTAGCTAAATTGGATTTACATTTCTTTTTAATGACTTGCATCACTGAGAATGCATGTTAATTCTGCAGCTAATCCTCACAATTACTTAGCATCATAAAGTGAAAGGCAAATGGTAACCTGGACACATAAACTCATGTTCCTGACCATACTGGCTTGCAAGGGTTGCTCAGAAATACGAAGCCGATCTCAAAATCACATGTTCATTCACCCCACCGGCGAGTGGGCTTCTTTCAACTGCCCTGCCCCGCTCAGTCCTCTTCTGCTCCCTCTCTGCCCTGTGACATCATCTACAGTGTTGTGGTGCAATTGTTTTGTTTCTATGTCTGTCTACCTCAATGAATGAAGGGCAAAGCAGAATCAAGTCGTACGCTTCTCTGGTTCTCAAAGCTTAAGTCGCAGCTCAGCGTTTAGCAGGCGCTCAAGCAATGTTGAATGAACAAATGAAAACAAGATTGAAAAAGCTGATCCAGTAATCATTTGGCTGCTGAGACTAGGAAAACAGCATCATCAATGCATCATAACCTTAATCATTTGAGTTATTAGTGGCAATCAAGTATAAATGCAATGATATATCAGCTAAGCTTGCTTCGCAAAATTTACTCAGTCGGGGCCATCGCACATGCACTAAGCAGCCCTGTGTACAGAATGGTGAATAATTAACAGTCTGTGTTCTCAGGGCGTTCAGTCTATAGGAGGAGAAAAGCTTGTAAAAAGATATATTATAAGCCATGAGGTGTTTAGTGCTGGAACAGAAGTGCATACAAAGCACACTGGGGCACAGCACTGGGAACAGCTAATTGCCTCCAACAGTCTCACAATCCACTTCATAGAAAAGCTGACTGTCAAGCTGTACATTAAAGGGCGTGAAAAAGTGTGGCGTGGAGAGAGAGAGTTTTCTCACAACCAACGCCCAGTTTATTTTGTATGGAGTTTGATTATGTAACACCTTTTTGTCTTGTATAGTTCTTCTCTCAATGAAACAGACATGATAAATGACCTTCTTTCTTTTAAAAACAGTTCATCAAAGATTTAAGGTGATACAAAAACTCAGTTATCACAGTGATGGATGGAGCTAAATGACCCGGGACAGCCTTAGTAAAAGGATTTCCAGGGGACAATTAATAGCACCATACATGAGGAGCACCATATATGGGGACAATAATGTTAAGAGGCATGTGTGCATCCTATTAAATTTGTTTTTGTTTGTTTGTTTGTTTGTTTGTTTTTATCTCTTAGTACTGGGTAGGAATGACACAGTGAAGGTATAGCATACACGTGCCAATTCTCCAGAGAAATAAAGACACATCTCAATAATATCTGAAAAAAACAGCAATGTGGAGAAGACTTCTTTGGAACCAACAAATCTACACCAATTTATGGAATCTTATGTTTGGAAATCTAAAGCCATTTCAGGAATAAATGAGAAAATAGTTCCTGCCTTGAATTAATGCATCCAGAAGCCTGAATATTGATTTCCTAGACTATGGATCACCCTGCCACACTACAAAAGTTTATTTATTGTCCTGCAGTGTCTAAGAGCGGGGCTTGCAAACCCTAATTAAAATTTAAATGAAAGCAATCATCAGATACAAGAGACCCACAGGCTAAGGGATTAAAATAAATTATGTTGTGATGGTATTCAAAAGAAAACAAGAGATCAAGTCATTTTTAAAAAAAAAAAATTTGCAAATATATAAGGAATGACAAACTGTCATGTTTCAAGGACTACGCTGTAAAAAAAAAAAAAATGAACACTGAAAATAAATCCTCACTCTATTCATTTAGTTTTTCAATAGACAACCAAGGATGCTTAACTGAATTCCATCAATCAGCTGTAGAATATGATAAGAATGTCTAAAGAAAGTGAAATAATTATTTTGTGGACTTTTTAAATCAGGAGTCATATGATGCTCTGGAATTTTAAATAAGGTGCATTTAAAAATGAGATTTGCTACATAAAATATTACAGGGAAATGTCAAAAGTGCTGACCGTGTCCCTCAAGTTATGACCCTCTTAGCTCCTTCCTGACAACAACTCCCACAGTCATGTCTGCCTTGGGTTCCAGAAACTGCTCTTCCCCATCACTGCTGCCTTTTCTGCATCCCTTTATGAAATTCTCCTCAAATTATCCTAATTTGAGCATGCTGCCTGTTTTCTACTGAGATCCTGAAGTGGGAGTTTGGCATCGGACTGCTCATGTATTTGAGAAACGAAGGCAGAATCTCTTTACCAAGAGGAAATGGAACACAAATGGGCCTAGGCAAATGGTGACATCAGTTACTCGAGTTGTTACCAGTGGTGGCATGGGATGAAGTACAGGTAGAACAGAGGTTCTGGGAGGTCAAATGGCCAAGGTATTTAATCGCTATGGTGATGGTAATGATTGTAAAAATTATCTAGTCTCTTGGCTTCCTCTCAGAGCCCTAAAAGGTGTACAAAAGAAAATGAGAAATTGAGATCTATGAATACACAGTTGAGAACACACATGCATAAGCCAGAAAGCCTCCAAAGCTGCTCATCTCCTACAGTCTCAGCAACCTTTCATCTTCTAGAGCTGCAGGGCAAATACGGCTAAGGACCAAGCCCAGAGCTGTAGTGCCAATCACATGATCAGCTCCACCAGGTGTCTGATATTAAGGTAAAGCACTGGTGGGAAGTGGGTATGACCCTGATAAATGGATTTTGGATCATTTGGGTAGTCGCAAACAAAGCTGAAAATTATGAACCCACAAAACCCTCCTGCACGTGGAAATAGACATTTCCTCTCTGTCTAAGAAAAAGCAGCTCCCTACATAATAATTTGTTGGTGGGTTATTCCCCTCAGGACCCACTCCAACCTCCTCTCATTCTCTCTAGGTCTATACACGGCCCAGCACGGCCCGGAGGGAGAAGTATGAGACAACCTATGTACCTTAAGATTTATAGAACCTCCCTTATCTGTACTGGCAGGAAATAGGAGAGCATGTATGAGTTTACAAGGGCCCTGGACCAAGGAAGACGAAATATAAGACTTGATCTGGTTTAATTCACTGACAAGGTGCACTCACCCAGGGTTTAGGACTTATTCAGAGTGGCATCAGTGACCTGCCAAACTATCAAATTAAAGCCTGGGCTAGAATGTGGTCTAGATTTATGCAGTCAAGTTGACCTTCCCTGCCGTCCTATAGAGAAGAGGTCGGCAAACTATGGCCCACGAGCCAAATCTGGACTGCCATCTCTTTTGGTATGATCTGCAAACTAAGAATATTTTGGGGCTTTTTTGTTTGTTTGTTTTTATTTTACAATTTTGAAATGTTAAAAAACAAAAAACAAAAAAACAACTATTGGCCTTTGGCAAGGTCATTAAATTTTGCTTCTTGGCTCACCAAGTCTAAAATATTTACTATCTGGCCCTGATAAATGGATTTAGGATCATTTGGGTAGTCACAAACAAAGCTGAGAATTCTGAATGGTGGCTGTCCTCTGCAGGCAGGAAATGGTGGTAGGGCAGGGGGACGCTAAAATGGAATCTGGTTCTTTGATCTCAACGGAGAAAAAGGGATCCAAGGGCAGCAGAAGCCACATGGCACTTAACTGTCAGTGATAAGATGGATGTGGCGAACCACAGGGATGAGTGGTAATCAGAGCCTTGATCCATGAGGACTTGGGGTGATGACTAACTGAACACAAGATTCCAAGAAATGAAATAAATGAGCAACCTATGATGATGCTTCTTGACATACACAAGAGGAAAAATTATAGGTCTGACAGGCTGAAACCTAATGCAGCCACTATAGAAGGAATTCTCAGCCTTTCCAACTTCCACGGACCCGCAGCTTTCCAACAGAGGGAGAGGCTGGGAGCCTTCGAGGCAGACCGTGCAATGCTGTCTCAGATGTAAGTTGTGAATCAACCGTCAAGCCTTCCACTGAAGGCCCTGTGACTGCTTCCACATGACTGTGCACTGGACAAAGTGAAATACTCAGACCTCTCACAAGTTACAAATTGGATCTGAAATGACAGTGCTCTCTGGAGCATTATCTGAATTATTGCTATCATGCATTCAGATGTGTGTGGGGGGGGGTGGTGCTTATAGAGACAGCTGACAGAATTGGCTTGAGTCCATCTCAACGTGGGTCCAATGGCACCAAACACACATCCTGGGGCTACCTTGCAAGTCCCAGAATGTATAGTGGAAGTCGATGCATTTATCAACCGGACAAAACCCTTCAATAATTTATTGGTTCATGGAATGAGGGCCAAATGGGCATTCCTACAGCTTCTCCACCCAACAGAATAAACTAAAGTCACTGTACACACCTGGGTGGATCACAGAGATTGGGGCTACTATCCAAGACTTGAAGAATTAAAAAGTGGTTATTCCTATCTTATCTTCATTTAACTCAGAAAAAGCCAGATGGTTTCTGGAGACTATTAGGAGACAACCACAAACTGAACCAAGTGGTACTGCCAATCACAGCTGTGGTTCCAGAAGTGGTGTTTTTACTGTAGCATCTGGCATGCAGCTACTGAACAGGCAAATGCTATTTGCCCCCACCCCCACCAATAAAAAAAAAAATATCAGAAAATCAAGCAGTTTGCTTTCTGTTACTGGGGAGAAAAGTATACCTTTACTGTTAGTATCAGACCTCCTTGTCTACGTAGTATTGTCTGGAGTATTTCTGCCAGCACCACCATTCGTGGATTTGCAGAATGCGTTAACCGTGTGCTGTGGTAACTCATTCAACATGGCCTCGGTTCAGGGAATGAATTTTGAGGCAAGAGAACTGCAGCACCGCACTCTTGTCCATGGATTCACTAGTCCTACCATGTTTCCCATGTAAACAGCATTTTATGTAATTTAGCTCCTCCTCAACCAGAACGCACAGGTTCAGAAACAAGGAGAAGAGGTGAGAGTGTCCCTATCCTAACTCTAACCCTAATTCTTAATAACCCGCTTTTAGATGTTTTGCTTCTCATCCCCATGACTGTGATCACCTCATCTTGGAAGTCCTACTCCCTAAAAGATTTCAGGAACCACGGCCAGAGTTCCATTGAGTTAGAAGCTGAGATTTCCCCCTGGATAGTTTGGCTTGGTCAAAATAGTCCTGAACCAACAAGCTAAGAAGGACTCACTGATTAATCCCAATGACCAGTGAGAAATTAGGCTGCTAATGCAACACGGAGGACCATGCTCGGAACCAGGGACCACCGAAGCAATGCCAAGGACTGAGATCTGCAGGAATGAAGGTGTGGGTCACCTGCCAGTCCCATCTAGCTGAGGAACTGAAAAAGTAAAGGGAACGTGAAGCAGAGAGGAGAGAAGACAGATTGTGCTGCAGAATCAAGAACTGCAGCAGCCATGTTTACTCTGCTCCTCTATTCCTTTGCTACTGGTATGAGGAGGGAGTATCACTGAGTGACATTATTTAACAATGAGCCGTTACTGAACGGGACTTCCAGTGTCCTCTGCGAAGGAAACAAAGAGACTCTTCACTTAAGACAATAAACAAGCACATATACGAAGGGCCAAAAAGGAGGGATTGTGCTGGATATCGCTCATTCCCCTTCCAGATCTTCTTTCCACCCTTCTCCATCCTGCCCTGTGCACTAGAAGGCTTGCTGGAATGGATTTATTATAATGGGCTCCCCTGCCCTGTGGCTTCTGGTTGGGTTCTGCCAATAGAGACACCAGCAGAAGAAAGGAGGGCTAAAGGAGAGAGACGTGCAGGTATTAACTCTCCCAGTTCCTTCCCTGTGGGGTCAGCAACAGCTGGCTGTGTCTGCTGTGTCCCACCCAAGTCTCCCAGCAGCTCCCTCATACCCCACCCCATCAGGCTTATGGGAGGTCAACACGGCTAAGTTACCAGCCCTAGAGTTCTATCGGTACCTATGGTTTCCTTACACCCTGCCCACACCTTTGCAAATGGTCCCATTATTACATTCTTAAATTATCCTAATTTAAGTGTTCCATCTGTTTGCTGCTGAGATCCAATTTATATAGCATCAAAAAAGGTAAAATAAAATGCAGCTTTTGTGAGGCATTTTTTGTTTTTTTTTCTGAACATATACACACAAAATATGATGAGATAAATTCAAGTAAAGTACTTGAGGCAAATGCAAAGCTTAATTTGAAAGGTGTCTGGTGGGGGCGGGGGGCAGTATATGTGTGCGTGAGTGAGAGGCTGAAGACGAGAGTCCCACTGAGAATCCTAAGCCTAAAGGGACAGGAAGCTGTAATGACAATTTGGGGATGAGAACGCCACATCTATGTACCTTATCTACCAGCTGGAAACCCTTTTAGGACAGAATTCTGGATAGAAGTAGGAAATAAATGCTTGTAGTACATGGTTGTTGCTTGACTACCCAATATCTATTTCCTCTCCTTCTGCTAACTACATCCTAATTTTTCTTGGGGGAACTGCCCTCTGCTGCTCTATTCCCATGTGATTCAAGTGAAATGAAACCAATGCATCCCTAGGTCTATGAGGGGGCAAGAGACCTAGGCCCCTTGACCATGGATATCAATTCAAGAGTGAGCATACGACAGTACTAGAGTCACATTTTGGGACTTTTGCTACAGTGACCTGGAACAACGCATCCAGATGGCTGGAGCCACTGTCAGTCACCTTGCAACTAAGAGCGGACAGCTTGCCTGAGAAGGCAGCCACACCAGAGAAAAACAGACTGGAATAAAGGAGAGCAGCCCTGATGACACTGAGTCCCTTGGAGCAAAGCATGCCTGAAGCTAGATATTCCTTTGGACTTTTCTTTTGCTCATGGTACTTTCAGTTGGGTGCTCTGTCACCTTCAAAAGAAAAAGTTCTTACTATCAATGACAAAGCAAGGGCAGGGTGGCGAGATGAAGCATTAAGAGGGTAGATTACAAAGAATTTAAAAAACAATAATAGATCTATTATGAGTCAGTCTGCACTTTATTATCACCATTCTCTGGCAATTTGAAATTTTATTGTAATATTCCTCCCCGCAGAATCTTTTTTTAGTCAAAGTTCTAAACAACTGGTGAAGTTACTGATAAGTTTTAAGAAGATAATATACATGTAGGCCTTAAATTTGCCTATTTTTATCAATTAGATAAAATTTTATGTTCTAATTGGAAATTAATTCGGAGGACTCTCAATTACATACTTGGCCTCCAGACTTAAGCAGACTCAACTACCTACCTTCACTTCAAGAGTACGTTTGGGAGCTCGAAAGAGGTGGATCCAGCTCAGCCCAGGGGAGTCAGAAGATGCTTCTCATGAGGGCCAACCCTTGAATGGAGTACTGAAGGTCAAAGCCTTAATCGTCCTAAAGTCTACTCTCATCACTGTCACCAGTTCTTTCACGATAGCTTCCCACTTCATTCAGGCTGAAGCCCACATTACAGCAACCAAAAAGCCTGGCATGATCTGCACAACCATTCCCTTCCCCTTCTTTGAGCCCTCCAGGCTTTCTCGTGCCTCAGAGCCTCTGTATTTGCTGTTCTCTCTGCCGGGAATCCTTCCAGTTCCTCTCTACCTCACTTGCTCATGGCTTTCTTCTTCACTTCCTTAGGGCATCTGATAAGGATCTCCTCAGTTAAGCTTTCCTTTCCCTGCCATGATTAGCAAGACTGCCCCGCCTCACTACCACAGTCATGATCTCACTTGTCCTCTTCATTATTCACAATAGCACTTAGAGCCACTGACATACTATTTAATTGTTTACTTGTTAATCATCTCTCTTCCAACAGAATGTAAGTTCTAGGAAAACTGTACTCACAAGGCTTTGAAAAATACATAGCTTACAGTAGGCTCTTAACACATATTTGAGAATGAATGAATGAATGAATGAATGAAACCAGGAAGGGCCTTTTGGACACTGGAGAAACTGCTTAGGCAAAAGACAGTGGCACGGGAAACTGTGCTCCACTCAGAGAATTTAAATTTAGGAGGGAGAATGTGGATAGGCAGGCGAGCTGGGACCAGATTACAACAGCCTTGTGTGCATCTACGTCCTTGTAGATGCCTGAAATCCTTTCTGGGAAGAAAGAAATAACATGGGGGCTGACAGAGGGCCAGGGATTGAGGCAGAGCTTTCACGGGTCCATGGCGAGCACACAAAGCAGCCAAGTTGATAATCCCTCAACACCTAAGAATAACGTACATTAAGCACTTTTTGAACCAAATAAAATTCTTCGCCAGGGATGGTGAAGTGATAACCTTTGAATCAATAACGCTGCACCAGCCAAGCTTTAACATCAGAATTTCCTCTTAATTACAACACCCAGTGGAATGATGGGCAAGATGCAAGCTCAGTTTCAGGATCCAAATCAGTCTCTATGCAAATACACCATCCCTCCGGCCAAAGCTGCACTAATGGTGCTCCTTTAAATGAAGCTTTTAAAAGGTTCTGGTGGCAGGAAAAATACAAATTGAGAATCCACATTAAATTGTTTCTTTATCCATGGAAAATTAGCCAAAGAGCTACCAAGGAGGTAAAATGTCAACAGTGCGCATTTAACACCAAATAGTTACTGAGCATCTATTACATCCCAGGCAATTTTTTTGGTCCTTGTCATTAATCTAACATCGTCTAGTACCTCAATGTCATACATAGGGCTAGAGACCCAGAATTAAATAAGGGAGATGACATTCCCGCCCTCAGAGAGCCTCCGAAACCATAGCAGATCTATAAATTCAAACTATTGTGCGATAGGTTAAAGCACATTCTCATAGAGTAAAAGCTTAAAAACAACTTTAAATTTTTAAGTCTTCAAATCACCTTTATCCATGTATAGGAGGTATTATGAGATGTGCATCTGTCATTCATTTGTTATGGGCTTCAGCTGCTAGAAGTGTTTTAGTATATTAGGATGGTTATGCCACAGTAACAAACGACTCCCCAAATATCTCAGTGACTCAAAACAACAGTTTTATTTTTTGCTCACATTACATGTGCTATTGCGAGTAAGACGGGGGACCCTGTTTACATCTCCACTTAGAGACACAAGCTGATAGAAAAGCCACCGTCAAAAACTGGAAAACATTAAAGCACGCACTGGCTCTTAAAGCTTCTGCTTAGAAGTGACATGTGTCACTACCACTCACATTGAATTGGCTGTAACAAGTCATATGGCCAAATCTGATTTCGACTGAGTAGGAAAGAGCAACTGCACTGTACTGAATCCCAAAAGAGGGAGGAAATCAAATAATTGTGAACAGCCATGAAAACGACCTCAAAGGTATAATGGAAATGGAAATTTGGAAGTACTATTCTCTAATAAATGTATGATGTTACTTTTTACCCTAAGGCTTGACTTCCCTTGAGATTTCCTTCTCTGGGAGATGAAAATCCAGATGCATAATGTTATTCCTTTCATGAAAACCTAGTATGTGACACTTTCCTGTTCCTATTTGGCAACTGTGGGACTCTTGCTTCCAATATATGCTTGAGTCACTGCTGTTGGGAGTAATTAGAAAATGAGGGATATGGGGGCGGAAACAGAAAAAGGAAACAGGGCAGATGGCAGAGGAGTTGTGGTTTTTGCAATGAAACTACTGGCAAGAAACAGGAAGCTGAAGGAAAATGGACCCCAATACTAAAAACCCACTCCATATCTGTAAGAAGAAAGGAATCTAAATCTTATAATGATTCTAAGTCGCAGAGCCAGCTGGATATTTGAATGGAGAACCAGGTAAAGGATATAAAGACAAAGGCTTTTTCATGTGCAAATTATCTATAACCAAATAGAAGGAATTGAGGCATCTTTTTAAAACTCTAAGGGAGTATAAAATTTCTAAGAAGCAAAGGTGACAAGTAAAAATTAATTATACCATCCATGCCAATATAAATACAGAAAATACCAATTGTCTCTATTTAGTATGAGGTCCATAGCTTTATTTTAGCAGATACGAATATTTATATGGATTTTTATCAGCTTAGCTAAAACGTTGCTCTTCCCAACCCATGAGGTCTTCAATCTCAAATTCTACCACCGATGATAGAATTTATCTTTTCCCACATATATTCCTGCTAAGAAATTAAGGGATGGTTATATTTCAGGGTTTTTTTTTGTTTTTTCCTGGTCCTAATGGTTTGATTTCAAGTGAAGGCCTGTAATATGATCTTTATTTCATTTTGTCTTCTCACATTAACCTATTTAATAAGAAAATTCTTTCATAAGAAAAGCAGTGACATAGGTTATTTTATAATTTGGGTTTAAGGAGACTAGTTATATTACAAACTCAGAGAGCTTTAGAAACAACCAATTTCTTTCGTCCCACTTCCAAACACAACTGATGTAGGGCACTCGACCTCATATTTTGTATGGATGGTTCGATGATGCCAGCGTTTTGACAGCCGAATCCTGATGATCTTGATGTGGCACCACACCTGTCTACATATCGGCTTCACGAGGAGGCAGGATGGCCTGGAGTGTATGAGTGAGGGCTCCGGAGTTGGCACGTGCTAGTGTCTGCAGAGTTAGTAACTCTGGGTAATTAGTTACATTTTCTGCACCTTTGTTTCTCTGTGTAAGGACTGTACTGAGGATTAAATAAGATCATGAATGCAAAGCATTTAGCACCATATGTGGGAAACAGTGAGCGTCCCCATTTAATGTTAGTTACTGTTATTATCACCTAGTATAGTCATTCTGTAACAATGAGCCCCACTACCCATAAGAACTTCTGGTTCTGCTTTGCCTATTGCATGTTTAAGATTGTCTATTTAAAAAGGTTTTCTGATCCTTTTTTTATATACCCAAAAACTTCTTAGTAATAAAAGAAAGGAACTATTAAAAATGTGACAATATGCATAGCCCCTGGCAGTGACTTCCAAATGTACCTAGACGTCCTCAAGCATTTCGAGAACACTTCAGCCTCCATATGGCCAGTGAAGGCTGTGTGTGACATGTGACATTACGCTGCACTGCCTTTACTGAAACAAAAGCTCCACCACCTTAAATCTTGATGAACCCGACTAGAGGAGAAAAGATAAGTCCACCTGAGAATCATATTTTGCTCATCTCTCCCTCAGCCTTACTCCCACATCCAATCAATCAGAAAGTCCTGCCAAGTTTCCCTCTTAAATATTTTAAGATCTTCTACTCTCCTAAAAGATAAAGTCCACACTGCTTACCATGGCAAACGTGACCTAGCATCTAGCCCATTTTATAGCCTGCCAATCTCTGCCTCACACGTGATTCTCACTCAATATGAAATTTCTGTGATTCCCTTGCTTACCTTGCTGTTTCTCACTTCATGCCTTTGCTCATGCGGGAACGCCCTTCCCTCACCATGGTCTTGGCATACCTGGAAAGCTTCTTTTTACCCATCCTTCATGATACAATACAGACATTAACTTCCACGACCTTTCCCCACCACCCCCACCTTGCCAAGCTTAAATACATCCCCATTCTGTGTTCAGAGTAACCTCCACCCACTTCTATCATCGTTCTCACTCTGCTGTGTTACAATGATTGATTTTTCTATTTATAGAGCTGGCCCTATACTTTATTCACTTTGTCCTCCCAATTCTTAGTATAGAACCATGAACAAATGCTCAATAAATATTTCTGAAAGCAGGAGCACATTTACCCCAGTTATCCACGCAAACTTGAAAAAGTTCCTTAATGTCTATAGCAATTTTTTTCCTCATCTGTAATATAGAGAACTGGATGGCTAAGTCCTCTGCCAACCGTAAAATACCATGGTTCTACAATGCATGCTTTTCTAAAACCTGCATTTGTAACTAGAGGTGGAGATGAAAACTCTGGCTGATGATGTCCAAAATCATTTAGCAAAGAACTCAAGATCTATTATCTAACAAGCTTCCTTTAACTTCATTTCCAGCCTGCTCTTTTCCTTCATCCATTATCCCAGCCACACCATCCCTTTCAATATTCTCTAAGAGCACTGTAGACTTTTTCATGCCTGCGGCTCTTTGCCCATTAAGCTTTCTCAGCTTTGAACACGGCCCATCCTCTCCCTGCCCAGGGAAATTCCAGTCTTTCCTCTCACTATGGCTGCAGTGCAAGTTCTTTTGTAAAATGTCTTCCTTGATTAGATTTTAACTTCAACACGTGTCCCTTTTGTCCTAATATTAAAAAAGTTATAATATTAAAAAGTTATTTACATGTCTACATCCTTGACTTCACTATGAGTTTCCTGAAACCAAGGAGTTCACCCAGTCCATGAAAAGGGCACTAGACAAATTCTGCCCTCTCAAGAAAGTAACACGGGATCTTGCTCATTGTACATGCCATGTAGGAGGAAAAATGATAAGTCCCCTGTGAGAAATCCAAACCCTAGGCCTGACCATGGGTGTGTACAAAATTCAAATTCTCATTCCCATGGAGTGAGAATCCTGACCTGAGCAATCAAAATAAAAACCAGTTCAAGATCTAGGTCAGTCTGAAGCAAACATGAATTGGTTTTGAAAGGATCCCTAAAGAAGCCAGGAGATATGCACCTCCTCCCCACCAAGGCACACATAAACAACCTCAACAATCAAAACTTCTACAGAAGTGAAGCTCCAAAAGAAAGCTAAAAACCAAATGAGGAAATGGAACATGATGAGGAAGACAGAGTAGATAAAAATAAAATAATCTGCACACCAAGAACTAAAGAAATAAAAAAATTCTAGGGAGAATAAAAAAATATATATGTTTACTAAATTGAATGAGTTAAAAGGACTAGGACATACCTCTATGGAAACAAAACATTGTTTTGAAAAAGAACCAAAAAGAAGTCAACTAAATTAGATGAATTAATTAAATAGACCCAGGAGGATCAAGCAGAACGCAGCACTGAGAAATGAAGAAATGAAAAATATGAAAGATCCATTAAGAAACAAAGGATAGAATGCTCAACTCTATATACACACGAGTTCGAAAATGAAAGATTCGAGGACGTGGGAGAGAAAATTCAAAATAATGGTGGAAAAATTTCTGTGATTGAAAGACATGGGTCTCTAATACTTCTCAGCCTAACCACAGCTATCATAACTCCAAACTGCACTCCTACAAAGAAAAGAGAAAATAGCTAAAGCAAACAGAGAACAAGACAATTGCCAACAAGGAAAGCATAACTAGAGCAACAGATTTCTCATCAGCTACAAAAGACGCAGAAAGCAATGAAAAAGTATCTTCTAAGAACTTCTAAGAAATTATCTTCTAAGGAAGGGAAAATAACACTCTTTAGAATTCTATAATCAGTAACACCACTATTCATGAATGAAGCAAAGACATTTTCAAGAAAATAAGATTTTACCACCCACAGAGCCATAAAGATATTCCTTGTTAAGTAGAATCCAAACAGAATCCAGAAGGAATGAGTGAAATGTAAAAAAGCAATAATAAGCAAATAAATTGGTTATTGTGTTGATAAATCTACATAAAATAGACAGCCTGACGTACAATGGTTTAACTTATATTTTTTTTAAACTTGGTTGAGACTCTAAATTACTCTTTTCATGAATGCCGCAAACATATTTTATCACGTTTATAAGAAAACACAAATTTCAAAAAGAAAAAAGGTATAGCTGACATGATAAATATAGATGTATGAATTCTAAGAGAAAATTAAACACAGTTAAATTCTGAAAAAAAGGTGGAAATGTAAATAGACAATCTTCTGATTAACTTAAGAAGGAGTAAAAACTAGACAACCAAGAAGAAAGTAAGAAACTGGAAGACTGCTGCCCCCAAAGCGTCTGCCACCTGTCTCCCACATTTTATGACCTCATCTCCGTCTCCTCTCCCGCTTCCTCACCACATTAGCCTTGTTACTATACCTCCCATACGCCAGGTTGCTCCCCCCGTAGGGTCCCTCTTATGGTTTTCCCTCTGCCTGGACGTGTCCCTTTAGATATCTACACTTTATCGAACAGCTAAAGCAATTTTTTAAAAGCTAGTCATGTCAGATCACTCTTCTGTTTAAAGCCTTGCAATGGCTCTCATGTCATGAAGAGCAAAAACCCAAGAACTCATAATGGTTTAAGAGAGCTGGAATACGCCTGTCCCCAGCCCATTCTCTTTCAGACTTCATTTCCTGCTCTCTCCCCTTCACGCTGCTCCACCGGCACTAGCCTTCTTGCTATTCCTTCAGTATGCTGAGTGCGCTCCCATTAAGAACCTTTGCACTTGCTGATCCTTCTACTTGGAACGCATCCGAACATCCACTTGGTTCACTCTCTCCCCCACTCAGATCTTTGTTCAAATGCCTTCTCATCCGTGAGGTCTTCCCTCACGGCCTCACATCAGATGCCCCTCGAGGTTGATTTACTTTGCTGCTTCTCATTTTCCACCACCTGACATATCACAGACTTCTTTAAGAAATTAATATTTAATAAAATCATAAAAATAAATAGGAGAAAATACAGGTAAGCACCTGTGTGATGGATGTAGAAAGGATTTCTAAAAACAAAAGTTGGGAAAGAATTCACAAAGAAAAAGATCAACAGATTTTGATCTAAATAAAATTTCTTGAACTCTCCTACTTCCAATTACCCTCAAATACTTTCAACTCATTTCAAACAACTGGCAAGGACACACTGCACAACGTGAAAGACCAGTGCCTGATGCTCAGAGCCCACAGGTCCTGACTATTCGAGGTACCACTGGAGTTTGGGATCACAATTAACAGGACAAATGATATAATCCCTAGTTTTGGAAATCTGGTAATATTGCAAGGCATGTATCTAATGATCTAATGAGTACAAAGTTTCCCACATATATATGTGTATTGCAAAATGACATGTACAAGAAAATTAATTCATCAAGGTTGAAATAGGAACCTAAGTATCCATCAATAAGAGACTAGTAAAATGAATTGGGATAAACTCATATAGTGGAATACTTTGAAGCTGTAAAAGGGATAAAATGAAGCTTCTTGCGTACTCATTTACATCAGATGTTTACCAAGGTATAGCAGTAAGTAAAAAAAAGCATGGAGTAAAACAGCATATGTTACCATTTATCTTTTCAAAGGCATAAAATTGAAACCCTGATTGCCTCTGGGTTGAAGAAATTGGGGACAGGACAGGAAGGGGATTTTGCCTGTTTACCTTCTTATACCTTTAGAATTTATGACAGATAACTATAATACCTATATAAAAATAAAACACTTGAAAAAGACACAGAACAATTTACCCACATTTTTTTTCCCTAACATTCGCAATAACAGTTACTGCTAATGGCCTAAGTTCTTTTTTATTCTACTAAAATATGTCTCTATTGTAATAGGCAAATGTTCTCCAACTCAGAACAATTGCAGTAGGATTCTTTTATTTTCATTATCAGTTAATTTCATGCACTCATTCATTTAACTACAAATTAGTTGAGTGCTCTCCACATGACAACATGTTCGCAGGGGTTACCAAGTGGCAGCGACACAGTTCTCATTTTAAGGAACTTGCAATACAGTAGGGAAGACAGAAGTAAACAGGCAACTCATCCAGTTCACATCTATTGATTCAGCACCCACTATGTGCAGGGCAAATCGATACAATGTGTTAATCTGAAAAGGAAAAGGAAGAGTAGAGGCCCAAGGGGACATCCAGCTCAATCAAAAGAGTGAGAGGAGTCCAAAAAGTAGAAATTACCAGGACACAGAGGATGTAAGAATGCTTCACCATGTCCACAAGCTGAGAAAACCCACAGTAACTCAGGAACCTACAAGTAGTCGGCTTAGCTTGAGAGAAGGGTATGAGGGGGGTCATGGGCAGAAATGAGGCTGGAGCGAGGGATGGAGAGAAGTAAGATCACAAAGGACCACACTGACGGGTTGGGATTTTAGCCCCAAAACAACAAAGAGACACAAATGTCTTCAAGCTTTTAGGATTCTCAAACAGTTTCTGAACATGGTTGTACATCAGTATCACCAACAGAGCTCGATTTTTAGGTGCCATCCGGACACACTGAGTGAGAATTTTAGGCCATGGGGCCTTGAAATTTCTTTAAGGTTCTTAAAAGTTTTCCTAGTGATTATGATGTTATCTTGATGTAAAACCAAGTATGAGAACCACTGGTTTCTAGGAACTCCTGACACAGAGGCTAAAAATATCCTATTGAAGACAGAGACAGGAAGTGCTGAGTACGCAGAAAGCTGCCTTCACTGGGTGTTCCCAGCAGGTCAGATACAGAAAACAGAAAGCAGGAACAATGGGACACATCAAGACCAACTCCCCAAAGAGGAGCATTTACAATTCTCATCTCACAAGGGGAAAAAAACAAATGAGAGCCTAGTTGATAGAGATACAAAAACTTCTTCTTTCTTTGATTTTTTTTTTAAAGTCAGTACAAGATGCCCTAGCAGAGCGTACAATTTAACGTTATTTTCTCTCAGCTACATATTTGGAATTATAGAACTCATATTGGTTATTTAGATACGTGCAGCACATATAACCTCGATTGACCTGTAAATAGTAAATAGAAAACTGGGAGGTTTTTTCACCATCTGAGGCAAAGTGAGAAGCGGGAATGCATTATCGCACCAGGTCAACACAATGCTTTACTGAGGACCGGCAAGAGCTTCACATCCACAACTCCTTGATGTACTGAAGTAAACATTCATCTCTATTTTAGGATATCTTCCTTTTTAAAATTTGGCTAGGCCACAGTTTGAGGTATTTTGTAAGACATAATTACACAGCATTCTGACATAAAAACAAAAGGAAAGAAACAGGGGGAAAAAATAAGGAAAACCAAACCACTCCACAAGGATCTATTTTTAAATAGTTAAATCTTTAATCTAGATGACTCACATACGAAATGGAAATACCACCTACAATTCTACCTGACCTGCAGTGTTTTCTTTTAACAAGTTAAGAGTATGTTTGTTAAATTTATTCGAGCACTCATTCCATGGGTATTTAATGAGCATCCACTCTGTGGCAGGCACTGTGATAATGTGGCGATCAAGACAACACTCACCCCACCTTCACTTCATAAACTGATGAAAACCCAGACAAAGCACAAGGACATGGGGTAAGTACTGTGAGATGCAGGCATAGGATGCTAAGGGAAAATACAAAGTGGCAAACTAACCCACCCTGGGTGGTCATGAAAAGCCTCCCCGATGAACTTTGCTAAAGGTATGATCTGAAAAATAAAGAGGAGTTAGAGAGGGAGGGTGAAGGAGGGAAGGAAGCAAGTATGTGTGTGTATAGATGAGGATGCAGGGCAGGAAAGGAATAAGGTTATACTCCAGATAGCGGGAGCAACACAGGAAGATGCACAGAAATGAGATAGGACATCTTATGCTTGAGGATCTGAGAAAATTCTTATGGCCAAGCACAGAGAGCAAAAGGAGAGTATCAAGAAAGGAAGCCGGGGAGATAGGCAGAGGTTAGCCTCTGTATCTAATTCATCCAGAACATTCCCATGAGTCAGGCAGAGATGGGTACTTTTATCCCAATTTATAATTTGCTCTAGAACATAAAAGTTAAGGGCCTTGGCCAAGGTCACCAAATCAGAGCAGTCAGAAGTCTGCAGCACTAGATCCATTAGTCTAATGGTTCCATCAGATACTCAAATCAGGATATTGCTTTAGCTCCAAATTATGTAAAATAAATAATAAAAGAAGAGAATCAAAATGCACGCTATCCATACTTCTGTTTGTTACGATGCAGTTTGGAAGCTTCGTAATTTTTGTTTTCAATTGAAAGAATGTAGTCTAAAAATAATTTCTGATGTTTGAATAGATATTAGCATCTAGGAAAAATTTTTTCTGCTTATAACATCAAATTATTGAGTTATATTACAGTTTTTCAAAATATTACCATTAGGTGAAACTGAGTGAACTATACATGGATTTTCTCTGTATTATTTCTTATAACTTCATGTGACTCTCCAATTATCTAATAATTTCGATTAAAAAATCAAATTTTCAGTTTACTCAAAAATTAAAATGAGAGAAAAGTATGACTTCTATACATTATAGAGATCCTGATTTTTTCAGTTTACACTATTAATTCATTCAAGGTCTTGAGACTCTATAAAGCTAACATTTATCAAGGGATTTCTAGGTGTCGAATACCTTGCTAATTAATTGCATCTCATCTATGCCTCATAACTGTAAGATCAACATATTATTTCAATTTAAATATTAAAAAACAAACATAAAACAGTTCAATAACTTTCACAGTCTCGAGGCTTCTCAGTGTTAATGCCAGGATTCAAATTCATGTTTGTGTGATCTGAAAGCTCTGGTTTCTAAGTCACAAACCAGGTCCTAGATCCATCCCTTCCACCCATAGGTCTTTCACTCACCTTAGGCATCCATTTCTTCTATTCAGCGAAGAATTTGAAGCAGATGACCTCTAACTTCATTTTCATTTCTAAATATTTGTTAACTTACATTGAAATAGGAAATGTTACATACGCTATCTAAAAGCAACTCTATAATAAAAGAGAATACCTTTTTCTTTTTTTTCATCCCCTCCCTTCCTTGTCTGGATGGCTATGAGCTATAGAGTATGCCTTTTGTTTTTATTTGAAATGTCATATAGACAATATATGTATATGATCATAGAGACATGCATCATACTATATATCACATAGACAATTAAAAGGTTCAATAGCAAGTTTCTTAAGCCATTTTTTAAAAAGTAAGAAGATTTATTGGCTTATGCTACCAAAATGTGCAGGGATGGGCTAGTTTCAGTCATGGATGGATACTTTAACAACATTCCCTTGTGAGAGACAAAGGAGGGAGAAAGAGGGCTTGCCTCAAGCCGAAAAGGGGACACTGACCTTGACCCCAAGCCACTTCCACTCTTTAAGCCCCAGAGTAATTACTATGTGCCAGGCAGTCCTCTGTCAAGATCAACTTTCAGGTGCCATCTCAGAAATTTCTAATATTCCCTTTAACTCACATCTCCCTCCAGGTCCTACTCTCTCTATCCCCTTCATAGCTTCTTAAAAGAATTAAGTGCACTTGCTGTGTCCATCTGCCTTCGGTTCACTCTCTAATTCCTCCAATTCTCTCCGGTTCCCACATCCCATCAAACCACCTTTCCTCAAGGCACAATGACTTCCATCTTGCCAATAGGATGATCCTTTTCTGCTCTCAGCTTCTAAATCTTCCCGCAGAATTTGACATGATGGACAACTACCCTACTGAAACCTTTCCTCTTAGAATCAGCAGTAAAATATTCTGGTTTTCTCCATTCCTCCTGGCTGTTCCTTTTCAACTTTTTTTTACCATCTCTTTTTCCTCTACCCACCAATTAAACCATATTTCTCCAGGACTTTGTCCAGGGGCCTTCTCTCTCTTCCTTCCTAAACTCTCCCATTCCTATAGTATTAATATTAGGAATATGCTAACACTCCCAAGTTTACCTCTTGTTTTGATTGTTCCTCTGGCTGCCTATTTTACCTCCATATGGATGCCTCATAAGCTTTTCAAGCATAACAAGCCCCGACCTTAATTCTTCATCTCTCCTTCTCCAACCACTCTCTCCAAAAATCCATCTTCTCCTGTTTCTGATCTCAATAATAGTCTCCACCATTCACTCATTAGGTAGAAAAGAAATATCCCTCTATCATTCCATCCCACACAGCTAGCTTACTGACAGGTCCTGCCAACTCAGTTCCCAAAATGCTTCTTGAATCTAGTCACTTCTCTCCATCCCCTTGTTCCCCCACTCTAGTTCCAAACTACATCCTCCTTTCTCTGGACCAGACTCTTAATTGGTCTCCTCGTATCATGTCTAGTCCCTTTACAGCACATTACACAC